>NC_134318.1:36077231-36382410 GCF_964195595.1 Calonectris borealis | reverse complement strand
TTTTTTTTTCTTTTTACACCTAAAATGCTTCTGTAGTGTTTCTTTTAGTTCTTAATATTCTGTATTCTATAAAGGATAAACTCCAGTAACAAAGCTATATATATAACTTTATGTACAAGCGTAAACAAAAACTTTGGTCCTAGGATGTGACTGAACATAACATTTAGATTGGGCTTTGAGTCTAGATAAAAAAATTCCAAGAACTTGAGAAATATATATACTGGATATTTGGAAACTTCTAATAATTATTTAGGTCTTTTTTTTTCCCCCCCTTCTAGCATTATTATTTTAATTTCCAGAGTACTCATATAAGAGTTCATTTGCCTTGAGTAAGCATTCTCCGCTTCAATGGTTACTTCAAGTTGAGTGGGTTTTAGTACTAATTTCTTTCTAACCTTTGAGGATTCTTCCTGTGGGTCTGTTGAGCTCCTGCTGTGCGAGGGTGAGCCTAGCCTTCTCCAAAGGAGCCTGCTGAACTGAAGTGTGAGAGCTGATAGGTTTTCATTTATCAATCTAATTCTAAAGGTGATTTGGAATGCACAGTGTTTAAAGACAAGGTTTTGAGCTGATTTTTGGGTTTGCAGAAGGTTGTCCTCAAATTTCTGTGATATAACTGGGTTTTGTAGTGTGTAGACTTTTTTAGTTATGTACAGGTTATTGATGAATGCTAGGTTTAGTCTTGGATATCAGGAGTTTACTACATGATTCCTTGTGCGTGCATTTTGAAGTAACTGTTATGAGCTTTAAGGCATTATTGAAGCCTACCTAGTTCAGGGACCCTGACATGATGGATTATAGGGATTTTTGTCAGTATATTGTCAATATCATACCCTGGAATGTTCCTACGCTTACAAATATATACAGATTTGGAATGTTATCAGGCTTTGTGAATTTCATATTAAATATTTTCTATGACATGAAAATATAAATGTGTGCTCGTACATCAGTTACTGCATATGATGTATTGATATAATTTCAAAGATGATGTGGCAACGTGGCCATAATACATTTGCAATTTATACAAACCAGCAATCAAAGTCAGAGATGAACAGAGAATTAGAAAAGCAGGAACATGTACTTAAGTTTTCTAGTTCTGAGCCTGGGTAATTACTGCTAAAGAAAAACTTACTTTTACATAAATCATGTAATAATAAATCGGAATTTATTCTTGTTCACCATCTCTTTTTTTAATGGTCAGAATGGTTTTCTTGATATTCTAGTTTGAACCTGCAGTTCAAACAGCAGACAGAAAAAGTAATGTATTAGTTAGAAGGGAATTACTCTTTTCTACACTTTTCTGACCTGTTTGTTGAAATGAGATAAATTTCTGAAAAGAATGATTTGATATCTTTTTAAAGGTTCTGGTACTAAAGCACCTTTTTTTTTGGTAAATTGTTCCATTCATTACTCTCACTATAAAGAATTTTGCAGAAGATTTTTTTTTAACCTAAATTTTTTTAGCTTCACCCTTCAGGCTCTGCGTTCTCCTCTTTCCTTTTATATTGGATTAGAAACCCCCTAAATTTGCTCAACTATTTGAGAAGCAGTACTTGCAGTTCCAAATATAGAAACTTTTGGACTGGTTGAAAGCAATCTGTAGGTTATCTGTTACTGGTCAGCAGATCAAAGGCTTACATGACTGAGAAGTGAAACCTGACTAGTGCAGATGAACTGGTTATCTGTGGGATAGCTGAAAAATAAAGTTTGAAATCCAAGTTACTTGCAAGTATGTAACAGTTGAAGTGAATATCGCAATGAGTGAGAAATAGTGTTAATTGTGCTCTCGAGTCCTGTATCTTGCTGGCAGATTTTAAGAGAAGCCTTTCTGATTCTTTCCAGGAAAAGTGAAGCTGGTGGCAGAGGGGTTTAAGGAGTTCAAATAAAAAGGTAATTTTTGCATGACTATTGAGAATTGGGGCTTTCCTGCATCTTGTGATTTTTTTGCTTAACCACATTTTTTGGGACAAACTGAGTATGGAAGAAAAGGAAGAATGGCATTTTTTTTCCCCATGGTATATCTCCTGATTTTTACAACCTTAATCACTTGGGGCATGTCTTGAACTTTTAACCTTCTTTCCCCAGCACTGATGCTGTGAATAATGGACTCTCCTGCGTGACACATAACTAGATTGCAGTTCAAAGTGGATGTCACAAACACTATTGCACCATCTGGAGCAAAAGCTTGACTATCATTTCGGGATAAGCCCATAAGATCACATGAATTTATAACTGACTTCATTTTTTCCATTGCACTAATTTAGGTTTCTTTAATTCAAAAATATGTTATTTTTTTAAAAAACTTGCCTCCTGTTGCTGGTATTTTTTGCACAAACCCCCAAAATTTTCAGTTCTCGTATGAAAGTCATATTACATTTATAACCGTTTTGATCCTACTTTTTGCTACAAACAAGATTTAAATAGTTCCCCTGAGACTAGGGAAATGCTGTGTGAATTGTGGAGATAAAATTCGCTATTTTCCCCTATTTCCATTGTTATCTTTAAGAGTTTTCTTCAGTTCAAGACTCAGTTAAAAAAAAAAAAAAGGGAAAAGGAAACATTGCTCCTACATTCTTAAAAAAACATGCACATTTTTAAAGCTGGATGTGATTGTAAACTGAAAAGCTTTTCAGAGCATGACTTCTGAAGAATACATAATATTCACAGTTCCATATAAGATATTCAGCCATACGTTTGAATAATATCCAGCTGATGCAATAAAATATACCTTATTTTGAAGGAAAATAATCTATCGACTGGCATTACTTCTTGGGGGGTGTATTCATCCACAAAATACTGGTTTTATAAATTCTGTGTACTGATAGAATTTTATTAAAAGCTAGTTGTGTGTCGTGTCTCAAAGCAGCAGATTTTGTGTGAGCTTGAACACCTTTGGCGTTCACTGAAAGTTGATAAGACTTGTGAATCCATAGCATTTCTTACAGAATGGCTTGAAATTAAAGAGATCTGTGAACGTGAGGTCAGTTTGGTGGGTTTGCAGTGTTTTGGAAAAGGTGTGACTATTGGAGAAAAGTCAGGCATGGTGCATTTGTACAGGGGGTATTAGTTCAGATTTCAAATATCCCTGTTTTCTAAAATGAAGCAGTGGCTGATGCAGACATAGAGATATTGACTGTTTCTAATACAAAATCTCCCTTTATTTTTTTCTTTAAACATTGATAAACAGGTTTCAAGAATCAAATACATGTGGGCAAATGTAGAAATAGTCTATTTCTGAATGTGACTTGTTTTTGGAAAATATTTTTGATTCTACATAATGATTGAGAAATATACCAAATAAGTAAGGTAATTAACATGATGACATTTAGAAGAAAATGCTGTTCAATATCAATATTTCAGATTCCTAGAGCACAAGGATACAGCACTCAAACGAGTTTTCACAAAACTTAGTCTTCTTTTTGAAGCTATACTGTGATGTAAATTACAGAATCACAATCATTTAGGTTGGAAGCAACCTCTTGAGATCATCTACTCCATCTCCCCTGCTCAGGCAGGATCACCTAGAGCAGGTTGCCCAGGACCATGTCCAGTCAGGTTTTTAATATGTCCCCAGAGGGAGACTCCGTAACCTCTCTGGGCAACCTGTTCCAGTGTTTGATCATGCTTACAGCAAAAAACATATTCTTGTCTTACATTGAATATGTTATTTTTTAATTTATGCCCATTGCCTCTTGTTTTGCCAGTGGGCACTACTGAGAGGAGTCTGGCTTTCTCCTCTTCATTCCCTCCCATCAGGTATTTCTACACATTGATGAGAGCCCCCTGAGCCCGGGCTGAAGAGTTCCAGATGTCGCAGCTTCTCCTGTAATGAAAGACACTCCAGTCCCTTAATCATCTTTGTGCCCTGTGCAGGACTCGCTCCAGTAAGTCCATATCTTTCTTGCATTAATTGCACTGATGGAAATTGCATAGCCATGTTTGGTTACGGTGTATTGACATGGTGTATTTGATTATATTAGTGTAAGAAAGATTATGGTTTGATGCAGCATAACTGGAATTGTGCTTAAGAATCGAACTCAGTGTCAGACACAATTTCTGTCAGGGCTTGTATATTTATTATAAAACATGCATGTTATCCATTGAAAATATTGCCTACTCGCTGTATATTGCACTGATAGGAATGTACCTTTAACTGTGATACAGGACTGCTGCTTTCTAGTCTCCGTTTTTTAGAAATAGCTACTGAAAGCAACATGAGGGGAGGAATTGATAGAATTTTTTGACAGAAAACCCTCTAGAACTGGAGGAAGATAGTGCATTTGCAATTGTATGTTTTGTGAAATGTACCTAAAGCAATGAGAAGACAGTATGTAAAATTCATCAGCCTTCAGACAGAAAGCAATCAGTACACCTAATGTGTCCAAACATCTATCATGAAAATCACCACTTTCCTCAGTAAAGAAAGAGGATATATTTATTGTCAACTGCTGATGTCTAGTAATCAAGCGAAGAGTAGTACCAAATGTAGACAGCTGTGTTTGTCAGAGTGTAAAACCTTCACGTTTTTTGACTGTGCCAGTTTATTAATACTCAGTTACTGGCTCCATTCATGGGGAGGGAAGCAGGCCATCACACACAACCTAGAAAATTTTGGCAGCGCAAGCTGTGTGTAAGTAAATAACACAACGAATTTATTTTGAGAAGTGCTTACTATTGCTCTATTTTAAACTTAAATGGTATCCTAGCACTTACAAGCTTAAAAGACTGTTGGATCTCTTGACCTCCTGTGTATACCAAGCACTGCATTGTTTTTTGCATATGATCTATAAGTTGGAAGGTTTTTAGGCTTTAATTTGAGATGAATTGCTGCCTGCTTGCAGCAAAATATCTTAATAAACAGCATAGATCTTAATTAGCAATTTTGTGTTTTAATTCTGCCCATATTCTGTGAGCATTGACTATCGCAAGCAAGAAAAAGAGCACAGGAACATCTTAAAGTCCCTGGCTACTTGTCAGAAGATAGTAGAGCTTTTCTTTTGTGTTTCCTACTTATAAATGGTCATTTTTTCAGGACTACCATGAGGTGTTTGCGAAGCTACTGCACTAGTCTGCCCTGTAATGGGAGTTCATTCAAAGGCCATGTTGTTTCAGGACAAGCATCAGTAGCAATTACCACTTCCAGCTTTTCTCCAGAAGTGTGAGTTTTTGTCAAGGGCTCCAGAGTCAGACTGCTAGCCTAAGCTTCAGACACAAAGAGACATCAGTTTCCTATGTCACAGTTCTTGATGTTGAAGTTTTAGATAGATTTTCCACTCTATTTTTGACAATTTGTGGGACTGTATATTTGAAAAAATCGAGCCTATTGCAATTATTGAGTTTTCCAACTATACTTGTGAAAAGAGTAAGAGGAAATGGTATTTCACACATCTGCTGAATCCTTTTACTTCACTGCTGTAAAACGTTGTATCATCTAGCGAAAGCTTTAAAGTAATTCTGAATAAGTTATATAATGGACTTTAAAAATCACTGCTTACTTTAATTGGATACCTATACTATAATTCATTCAGCTTATCAGGGAGCAAGCCCTATTGCATGTAGCTCTGTATAACAAAACATAACCACGAAATCAGTTCTAATATAGTAGTTCAGTTTCTGAAATATTCAATGTATAAACAACCTGTGCATCTGGTTCTCTACTTAATGTAATTAAACTAGTGTAAGTCTAGTTCAATTATATTGCAAGATTGGAGCCTGGATCTCTCCAGATATCTTATCAGTCACACTGATTTGGGTGCCTGTAATCTTGTGATACTACCTAAAACAGCCACCATGTAGTTGCCTATGTTGGTGTTCCTTACCAAAGAATAAGGAATTTCCCTATGGTGGTTCCTCAGCAACTTAGCATATGAATAGCCTATAGCGATCCAGCTGCTGATCCAGCTCTCCATCCTTTTCACAAAACTCTAAGAAGCTTCCAAAAGCTATTTAGTCATTATGGAATTTATGGTAAAAAGATTTGATGGTTATGACTTTGTGATAGTGTGTTATTGGTGACAGTGCATATGTAGCATAGAAAAAATGTGATTTGGAAAATGATAAAGGATAGGTTTTGTGCAGTTTTTCTGACTTTTCTCTGAGTAAATTTTTACAAGTGTGGACTTTTTCTTGCTTGTTTGTACCGTCAGTCAAATAAATGGAGATCTTGATTTCATAGCTCTAGAGCCTACACGCTTTAGTGATAAAAAGCATGATGTCTTTGGGTGCGCTCTTGAATTGTTCATCAGTGCGTAACATCACGTGTTTTTTAGATTGACAGCGTGTGTTTCAGATGAAGAAATTAATTAAATACTGGCCCAACTATTTCTGTTATTTTAGTTGTACTTAGATTCAGAGTGTGGTATTTACATGATCTTTTCTTGGTATAGCATTTTTCTATCAGCTGTCACTTTGTAGAGCTACAGAGCACAAAACATGATCTTGTTTGAATATTTGGCAAGTAACTGTTGCTAGCAAGTGACTAAATCAGAAGGGCATTAAACTCACAACACTATTCAGTAACTCCACCCACTTCTTCAAGCCATTCCAGGCTTTCCCTCAGCATCTTCTGTATACAGGCAACATTTTAAGATTAAAAAGAAATTGCATTAATTTGGTTTCTAAGAAATGGAATAAGAATTGGTGAAAATGCAAAAGAGGTGATTATATAATGTTGTCTTCCAAAGCTGAAGTAAATTACATACAAATCCAAAGTAAATGAGAGAAATACTTCCTTATGTGAATTGGGGTGTGTGTTTATGTTGTTTAGCTTCTTAAAAAAAGTAATGAAAATATAAAATATGCTGATAATGGTGCTTATAAAGCAAGATCATCCAGGACAGCTGGGCACTGCAAACTTGCTATATATACACAGATACATCCATATATAGGAGCTGCTTTTTTGCTTCCTTGTTCTTGAACTTCACTAAGAGCTTTCAATTGCTCTGACATTTTCAGCCAAGGAAGTAATAGTTGTTGCTGAGCAGTATTCTACAGGCAATTATCTTATCTGATCGTTGGAGCAATCCCCAGTAGAAAGGAACAAATACGATCAAGTTAAATCATTACAGAAAGGCAAGAGAAACAGAGGGAGGAAAAATAGAGGGAAAAGGGGCTCATCTCATTAACGGGTGCCTGTGCTGCGGGGTTCAGAACAGCAGACAATGACGTTAGCCTATAAGACAAAGCTGTGGAGTTGCCTCCTGTAGCTGTTGACAGGTCTGAATCCTCTCTTCCAGAGCCTATTGTGGCTATAGTGCGAGGCACCTGCAGAAAATGTGCCAAAACTAGGCAGGGAGCACGAGCTTTTCAATAGGCTGTCACCTCTCTCTCCCTTCACCCACCCCTCTAGTTCCCAGCAGGAGAGGAGAACCCATACTGAAGAACTAGACTGGAAAATAGTCATGTGATGGGAAAAGGGGTCAGATGTAGACACCTTACTGTTACCAACTTTCTAAGCCTTGTATGATTCAGCTTTTTGGGCAATTCCTAAAGAGCATATATTCTTTTTGCTAATGCTGCTTTTTGCTATTACTGCTAATGACCTCTAAAAAACTGCATCATTATGATTATTGTCAGCAAATACATTTTTTTAATATTTATCTCTTCCTATTTCTGCTCTAGAAAGAAAGATATGGATTTTGTTTTTGTTAATTCACTGGTGAACAATGATTTGAATACTGCCAAAATTAGCTGCTCACTTGCTCTCACAGGTGAGTCAAAAGATCAAGCCAGGCTTCCTACATGAATTTCTAGACTTGGCATTGTGCTTTAAAAATCTATATTTAAAAGTCCATGTTGTTTTAATGTTTCTAGAGTGTCCTTGAAGGCTACGCATACTTGTTTAAAAAGAGAATGAAAGCACTTGTTTGTGTATACATACACACACAAAGAGAGTAAGAACTTACATGACATAATCCATAGATCCCAAAGCATTTACAAAGGAGAGGGTTTTACCCATCCTGTGAACAGACAGTCCTTGTGTGTGTGAGCATATTCATGAGAACCATGTACGTGTGTAACATTCTTTTTGTTTTCTCTGTGTGTACAAATCTTGTTATTGTGTATGCATGTTATTATTAGCGCAGAGGTCTGTCCCAAGCAGACCATTTTATACTAGGCATAGCACAAACACAAGATAGAAGTTTTCTGAGAAGAAACTGAGCAGGTTAACAATGGTCGCATCTGCACTGTGGGGTAGAGGTGTGTTCTGGTGTAGCCTTATTCTGGCTTTTTGGATACAAACTTTGCTGTATCTCAGTCACAGAACGGGAGATTTGTGAGGCATCTGATGTAGTCTGAAGGTATGGTCATCTGGTTTTCCGTGTCAGGTGATGTATAGAAGTGCAGTGCTTCTCCCTTTGTACTGAGGTCACGGTTGAGCGGGAGGGTTAGCTTATTTAACAAACTGAACAAACAGGGATAAAGTGCATAGCCAAGTTTTTTTTTTCCCCTGATACGACATTCACGTGGCTTGGAAACAGTCAGGGACCAGAACCTCTGGGTATGCCAATGTGGGAGAAAATGACAATGCTGTTATTTCAGTTTCTAATACGTGGATCTGAGAAAGAGGATAACTTTCCATTGGCTGCAGAGCAAGTGTGATGAGTTGGGTTTTGAACCAGCATCTTCAGCACCTTCATCCAAAATACCTTACATGGAAGGTCTATTTTAATCTCTTATGACTTTTGTACTTTATTTTAGAAGGCATAAGTGATAGTCCGTGCAGCTACCAATGTAATAGAATGATCTAACAAATGAAAAAATCTTTTCTTTGGTGGAACAGAAGTGTTGCTGGTAACATATGGCTGTTATAGATCAGGGGAGCAAATTCCAAAACCTAAGGTAATATAGTCTTTATCTGGCCTAAGGAACCAGCCCCAGTGCTATATTTTGTAACTTCCATTGGAGGAAGAAGGAGCTAATGGGTTCAAAGGAAATAAAAGGAGCATGGATTGGGGCATGTTCATGGGAGGTAGGCATAAAGTATCTGAGGACTGGACACCCTTCCCAGTCCTGTCCAGTTCTTTATTAAAAAGTATGTTTGTAATTATTTCATTTTCTTGTTGTCTCTTGGCTCCAAAAAACTGTGCCAAAGTTTTGGTCAAGTATTGATAAATTACGGACACTCTTCAGTTAAAGAACCTGCAGAAAAAAATGAGTACTAGTAAACTGTCTCAAGGCTGCATACTCTTCTATATGAATAAATAACTTTTCACACATAAATTGCTGCCAATGGAGACTTAATTAAGGTAGGTTGTTAATATGCCTGAGTGGTATTTTTTGATAATCTTCTGTCAAAGGTAATGTGCAATGATTAAAGAAATTATAAGGAAAGAGGAGGACAGTATATTCTTAATGTTCATCCTTTTACATTGCTGTAGCATTTGATAGCTCCGGCAAAGAGTTGCAGGCTTACTGGATTAGGTACCTATTCTTGGATGTAACAGAAAAGAACAAAAATACAATGAATACACTTAGAACAATCAGATGAATATGTGATTGTGTATCTCTCTGTTCCAGCGTGGGTTATGCATACTTTCCCCTTCAGATGTTCCCTTAGGCATGTTGCAGGTAAGACTGCATTTAGTTGTTTGTTCACTCACCAACACGCTCCCCAAAAGGCAAGAGTTTGTGTCTGATTGTTTAAGAGCTTGCTTTTGCTTTGAACATGTCTAGTTCCCTTGGAAAAACATTCCCTACATCCCCATCCCCCTTTAGAGAAAACAAGTGAACTATTCATGCAAAAAAGTGTGTGTGTGGTTAGGAGAGTGGGGGGGCATGCAATGCCACCGACAAACCCTATTGAAATGCACTGGCTGTTCATTTACATTCACACTTTTTTTAATAAAAGTGTTAACTAATGATGTTAAATGCTTTGCCAAAGGTCCTGGCGGGTCAGTTGCCGAAGTGCCATTTCTGCCTAATTAGGGCTCTTGTGGCAGCCCAGGGGCCTCCTGATGCAGTGGGTGACAAGCCGGGAGCTGACAGCTTCAATCGGCTCCAACAGGAAGGTTGGGCTGGTCTTGTTTTCTAACTCAGCCAGGTGTTAGTTGAATGTAGGGGGGGTCTTGGCCAGACCTGAGCATTCGTTTGATCTTCCTTTCTTTCACTTGCTCTATTTTGAGCTCTTCCCTTTGCCTGTCCCGTCTTGTGTCAAGGTCAAGAATGAGCTTGACTAAATCAGCAATTTCATTTATCTCTGGGAGATCATTAGCAGTCCTTCTCCCTCCCCTCCCTAAGTAAACCTTAGGCACTGGTGCAGAAACAGCACTGGTTCCAGAAACCAGGCACTGGGCAGTCCAGATATGGAAAGGAGAAGGAATAAATGCAGGTCCTTCCATAAATAAAATCTTTTCTACTTGTTTGTTGCAAACCTGTTCCTTATTAATGTATATTAAATATCTCCATCAAAACACCCTGAGTAACCCTCAAAAACATAAAATGCTTCCACAATCACCAAAAAAAGCCTAGAACATGTTTAAAATTTTATTTCATCACTACTGTAGTAGAAGTGTTTTCTTAAAAACAACAAGAAAAACAGAATAAATGAAGTTTTCCTTGGACCTCACCTGTTTCTTAGTAGCACACTGACCATATTCATATGTGGCCACATGCTTTTGATAGTTGGCCAGTTTTAGGTGTCTTGACAGCTGACGACTGTAAAATTGCATCATCAACGTAATGGGGAATTGGCTTTTTTAAATAGATATCTTCCCTTGTTTAATCAATAGCACTTTGACTTCAGCTGAGTTATGCTAGTTTATGTTAACTGAGAAAATAGGCCTTAAAACATAAAAACATTGCTGACCAATGTATAAATAACTCAGGATTTCGAAATGCTTTACCAAGAAATGGCACAAAGCATTAGACTGGTTAAGGTTGAAATAATTTACTAGATTTCTTTAATCTGAGATGAATCTAATTTTCAGAAGATGTTCTGGTTTTCAGATCTTACAGCTAGATTTCAGACTTCTCAGTTTAAGTTGATGAATTTAACTGTTCCCTATTTCTATAAAAGTCACTATGTGCAGGAATTGCTTTGGCCTCTATGGAGTGAAACCACTGCTGAAGTAAAAGGTAGCAGCTGGATAATAACAGACAACTGGTTAATAATGCACAATAATATTAAGGACAGGAAACAATAAAGGAAATTATATCACTCGATAGCTGTAGTCATAAAGTAATGATAGGGTGTGTTGTTTTTTTTTTTAAATAGGAAGACTGTAATAGGAAACAGTTGCATCCTTTCTTATTAATGGTGTTAAACACTTTTGTAGAATTTTTTTTTGTTAATTTTCCCTTATCTCTGATCCAAAAGACAATATACTTTATGAGAGCAAGAACAATTGAAGTGTAATTCCATTCCACTATTTTAATAAAAATTAATTTTCAGTGAGGACAACTATTACAGCAGCAACACATTCCAAATAGGGAGACCTAGAAGTTGTGTAACATAGTTTATTAAGACAATATTCCTATCTTTCAAAAAAGATTAATATTGAAATAGGAGGGTAATGGTCGGACATGCATTTCTTTCAGAAGAAAATTTAACTAGAAAATATAATGAATCACATTAGTCAATATCTTGCCTGGGTCTGTAGTGTACATCCGACTGTCATTACATTGTCATAAAAAGAACTTGGCATGCAGGACAGTTGCTGGCTAGGTGGCAAGCCCAGAGAGTAATTTCCAGAGGGGATGTTTTTTTCTTTTGATATGATTTTTTTGAAGAAGTAGTTTTCCTTGTATTATGAACGTAGAGCTATTTTGTTGATACTTGGAGTCAAAGAGCATGAAGCAGAATGCTTGCTGTTTCTGTATTACTAATCTCCTGCAGTCTAAAAGAATTTTAGCCGCCTTTTAGTAATGTTGAGTGTTTTGGGAAAGTTAGTGACAATGCCAGTACACAGACTTTTTGCCAGATAGTTCCAATGGAGCATTATGATTATGCAAATGTGCACTGGTAATACCAAAAATACCAATTATCAATTTGATAATAACAAATCATAATTTTCTGCATTCTGTCCTCTGTCTTCATATGTAGTTTGACTTGGTGTCTACTGTCATAAAATATGCAGATTCTCAGCAGGTTTCAGAAATGCATGTATGTCTGAAAGTGTAGGTAATTGCTTTCTGTTGCACGCTGAAAATTTTATTTGCTGTTCATGTTATAACATACAAATCAGTTGTTGAAAAAATGTACACATCAAACATGTGTGTTTAACATCTTAAAGTGCAGTTCCTGGAAAGGTGAAGCTGCAATAAGAAGTTATTCAAATGTTGAAAACGGTTATAAAATGCAGAACACCGTGAAGGTAATGCTGTTTTTTTTGAAGACAGTTACTGAAATCTGTCTTTGTCTCCCTATTTTACTATATCCACATATTGTAGCATATCAAATAGCCTAAAATGTATAATTCATGAATCTTAAGGTGGGTATGTGGGGAGGACAAGGCTGCTCTACATGCAAATTTCCTCTGCTCTGTACCGTTCTGGGAATATGCCCAGAAACTCATGCTGCTGTAGCTTACTCCAAACTATGTAGGGCTATATTAACTTGCAGCATACATCAACCCAAGCATCTGCCTTGCAGTTTATCTTCATAAAGCAGACAAAGTGAATTGAACCAAGGACAGAGAATCAGGTTTTGCTCTGAATTTCCTCTCCATTTATAAGATTCAGAAATGTTTCTTCACCAGTTTACTCCTTAAGCATAAAATGCATGCCCAAGCTGAATATTCCTGTTGCAAAAGTTTAGTTGCTTCCTTTCTTTGTGACTAGCTAGTTCATGTGTGTATTGTTCTGAGAAGTTCTTTCATTATTTCTTACTGATTGTTGTAATTTTTCCAGGTTGGGGTTTTTTTTTTTTTTCATGGAGGAAGAATAAACCTCCTTATTGGAGTGTTTTGTATGTGAAGCTGCAAGAAAGTTATGGTTGATTTACTCAGTCTGACCAACAACAGGAAGAAAAGGCATGCACAGATAGGAAGAATTCTGCTCTTCTGCAGAAAACTGCACTGCTCAGAGCAATTGCGTTTGATCCCACAGGGTAGATCTGAGTGTTGCTCAGAACTGGTACTTATTTTAGACTATAGCTGTCTGTTAGGAGTAGTCATGACCTTGGAGATACAGCATATGTTAGCAGTCCTTCCTACTCTCACTGACTTGCGTGTTAGAGGAAGGTAGTACCAGTCACCTTCTTCATAGAGTCTTCTTAATTCTTTTGCAGTTTAGGGCAGGAACAAACTGTGAGGCCTGATCAATGACCCATGAATCCAGTGAAGATTCACCCACTGACCTGCAGTTAGCAATGATTCAAGGCTTTAATGATTCTATATTTTTCCACTCTTTTCATGTTTTCAATCTTTTATTTCTATCTTCATATCAGATCAGTAGGATCCATCTGTTAAAGCTAAATACAGTGACATGAGGTCTGAAAAGGTCAGGAGCAGAACAGATTTCTTTCTTCCAGATGGAAGCTTTAAAACAACAGGGAATAATTACATATAAATGCAAGAATGGTCAGGTAACTGATTGGATTTTATCTGCCTGATCCTTGCATGATGCGAATAGAAGATCGACCTGTCCCTGAACTCTCTTGGCAGCTTCATGGAATGACTTAAACGAGATCAGCTAAAACGATTATACTAGATGGGTTTTAATGACAAGTCAAACCAATTTATCAGCTTGTTTCTCATTGGTACTTTCATTCCACCACAATACACAGGCTGACTTTACAGACTGGCTGCATCTTGTTGACAAAACAGTTTAAAATTTTGGAGGTACAGCTTTTGAGTTTAATTGATAAATTGTTTCATAAAATACCTATGCATGTGACATGCATGCTGTGATATATCAGCAGTAGGCAGTCATTGAGTTAAGCTGCTGGAGTTCTTCTTGACTTCTTAAGAATGATTTTTTGGCAACGTTAGGTTAAAATGTTAGAACACTAACACTGAAACAGGCTGAAGCCTTCCAAGCTCACAAAAACATCCATTGTAGTAAAGACAGAATTAAGTAGGGAAAATCTGTAATAACATCAATCTAAATATTCCCACTCTGATCTTGACTATCTGGAAAGATGAGAATGAAAAACCCGGAGGGCTTTATTGTGTTCATCTAAACTTTAGGGGGTCTGTTGAGGAAAGAGGATATTCCAGCTGAACATAATAGAGCAAATTCCAGAATGATTAGAGACTGTGATGTCTAATTAATTAGCTTTTGTGGTAGTTAATTAAGTGGTCAAGAGTAGTATATGAGGCAATAAAGTCTGCTTCTAGCATTTAGCAGTGCCAAAGGTTATTTATAGGGTACTGATAGCGATGTAATTCTATTATACTGTTCATTAATACAGTTTAAGATTTGTAATGTTTTTAAACGTGAGTGTGCTGGTTTTGGCTGATTAATAACAGTTAAGCCCATGGAAAAATCTTGTAGTGAATACTTGGGCAAAATTACCATGTTCTAAATTACTTCACAGATATCCATCCCTGGGATTTAGAATTCTACTTCCCATCAGTAAAATGAGCAGGACTTAGCCCAAAAGCAGAAAAAACTTTTGCCTCATAGGGAACAAAGATGTGAATTTTCTGCTATTTTTAGTAGCTTTCATGTTATATATAAAAATAATAATTAAAAAAAGTGAACCGGCTTATGTCTAGGATTGCTTCTTACATTTTTGAATCTAAACTTGCGGGTTTTTTTAGTGATGCCCTCATGTTTAAAGTTGCAAAGGCAATAAAACTTGTCAACATAAACCAACATAGTATCTCTAGAACTTTTGTAAGATTACTTGGGATATCACTGTAAAATCCTTGACATAAGTTTTAAACTTCTTGCATGTATTCAGTAAGCTGAAAACACTGAATATTACTGATAGCAATTTAGATGTCACTGTTGACTATTCACTGTTCATTAGCTATATTTCAGTTTTTATTTTTGTGGGATCATAGCATGAAAACTGCATAACTTCCTGCAAGTGCCATGTTATTTGACAGCAGGATTGGGTACAGGTGAACAGTCCTGGCATCCAAGTTCAGTCTCCTTATGAATAAACGGAAAGAGGGAGATTCTGACTTAGGTGTTCTTCACCCTTAATCTTCCTGAGGACAGCCGGATACCTAAGGTACCCTCCTGTCTCCAGAAGGGTCGCTTGCATGTAGAACAACAGATTGCACCCGTGTTTAGTGTCTTCACGTTTGAACCTGTATGAAGTGTGCAGCCATCGTGTTGCTAGGACCCAATCGTGAGCGGGCTGAGTACACACACTTTGCCAGCCCACGTATGATGCTATAATGCTAGCTTGCTTAATAGGGTTGCACATCAGATGGCACACCTGGGTCCTGCAGGGACAGAAGGCAGAGGTCTACAGGGAGGAAAAAGAGGAAGAAATGAAGTGGGTGGAAAGAGCAAATCAGGTGTCCGTCACCCTACAATGACTTGTATGGAATGGGTAAGTGCTAATAGGTGATACCAATCCTGTACCTTTTCCATACAAACACTTTCCCAAATATATGTGGTTTTTCCATTTCTCTGTCCAATACAGAAACTGCATGATGTTCCCTTTTCACTTATCTGTCTTTTTATTGAGATCTTCTTCAGCTTGTGGTAATACATTTCTTTTCTTCCTTCTTTTTCTATTATTCAGAGTTAAAGACTTGTACTGTATCTCCAAACCTTTCTGATAGATTCCATAGAGAAGAAAATGATTCAGGGGAAAAATCTTTGAATGCATTTTTTGAAAAATATTACGACTAAAGCTACCTTAAAACTCCCTGCAGGTTTAATGAGAGCGCCTGTTAAATTTTCCGGGTATAGAAGAATAATTTGCTAAACAAAATCCCTGCAATCGTACCTTGGTTGCCTATCTTTTTTTTCTTTTAAACTTCAGAATAAATGAAAAATTGATCCGTATGGTCACTGAAACATTAAATTGTCTTATCTGTCACTTGTTCAACATTGGCTTCTTAAAAGGGAAAACAACAATCACAATCAGCAGTTCCTCAGTGCCTGGAAGAAAATAGAAGCTATAAATGGACAGATGAATTATGTGCTTCCAGTGGTTTTCAAGGGAAGCATTTACTGAGGGAGAAAATTGTTTTAATCTTATAACAACTAAGGAGTGTAGAGTTTGTAAAAACATGGAACACCTACACATAAACTTAATTTTTGTTGCATAGGAACATATACAAAGTAGCTTTCAGTGAAAATGGTTGGGGAAACAAGCTCTTGCATTGTTTGGTATGCTATTTTATATCTTTAACAAATCTTTGTGAAGCACCCGGGGAAACCTAAACACAGTGGGTTAGTTGAGTGTTCAGCCTTTACAGTATTCAAAAAATTAGGAGTGAATCTTCTTTTAAAATGGAAATAAGTATAAACTTGGGTAATGTGGTGTGTATCTTTTCTTTCCTTATTTTGAAAAAGTGGAGGAAAAGAATGGGAGGAAGCTAGAATCAAACCCAGACAAAGAACAGCCTCTGCATTCTTGTTTTTCATTTCCGTGTCCTCTGTCTATTTCTAGATTTTGCTAAGGATCCACTGAAGGATACAGAGTTGCAAACCTGCCAGTAGGAGGCATGGATATCCTCTTTCTTTGATTAATTAATCCTGGCCATTAGGGCACCCTCTCCCTCCTTTTTTTTTTCTCTTGTCCAGCTGTTTGATGTTCAATAGCAGAATAAAACCAAATAAATTTTGGGGAGGGAAAAAATCAGAAAGCTTTCAAGATGAAATTTTTCATTCTCTCTTGGAGAAACTAAGTAAATAAAGTACTGGACATCCAAAATAACATAGATTATCAGTTAGTAAAGACAGAAATGTAGTATCTGAATCCTTTGTTATGATGGAAAGGTAATAAGAATCGTAATCTGATCCTTAAAATTAAGCTGTTTTTTGACTGCAAATCTAGAAGCCAGGTAAGGCTAAACAAGAGTTACCCCTTTTATCACCATTGTAATATACTACGCAGTGTAATAATGAGATTTTCTTATGGCTGCCCTCTGTGCTGTATGGGAGAACTGCTTAACCTACTGGACACCCTGGGGGGAGAGGAGAGGAAGAGGACAGAAGATTGTTGAGGACTGGGAAGTGAGGGTGTTCCTTTTGGTTTTAGTTCCAATGTGTGCAGAGCAGGGGACACAAAGGCAACCTGATATATAAAACATTGATTTTTGCCCAAGATGGCTTATCTGCCAAACATTTCCAATAACATTTTCCCTCCTAAGTGGAAGCATGTGGATGCAGTACTCAAAAGTGGACTGGAAATGTAGGTCCCATTCCTTCTTCCACTGGTGTTAAAGTAGATGTGTAAGATCAACTATTGGTAGAGCTGTGAGCAAAACCTAAGAAAGGAGAAGTGAACAGCTGGGAACGTTTTCAGAAGGGGAGTTTTGTTCTGCAGACTCATTAAGGTTTCCTAAGTCCTTCTTGTGTGCAGGGTACAACTTTACATACAGCCAAAATGCCAAGCTAGTTCCCAGCTGTTTTGTTTTGGTGAAGCCACATTGTGGGAGGTTGGTACAGCCTGAGACTCCACTAGTACAATCACTGAGTTCAGTTCCTTAAGGGTTAGTGAAATAACTGTAGCAAAAGCTGCTTGTAGTTGGTGGTAGCACATGTGAAAGTATTTGCATTGTACCAAAGGCAGAGAATGGAATATTATGGGTGAAATGTAGAAAATAAAATCAAGGAGTTACGGGAACAGGAAAGCTCAAGTTCTTGGGTGGAAACTGATAACTAGGGGTTCAGACCTCGTGTGGAATTTTGATAGCTGTTTTTCCTCATGAATGCCTGGGTTCATTTGACCATAGGAAAAAAGAAAGAGTGAACAATATCTGCAGGGGATAATTTTTATTTCACTTCAATCAGAAATAGCATTCAACAACAGTAGCTGAAAATACTGTAACTAGAGAGGAAAATACTTAAAGAAAGCATATACATGTTATGTTCTGCAGAATGGTATTGCCGATAGACTGCTATAGAAGCTTACGCATGGTGTTAATTCATGACTTCTCTGAATACTCATACAGTTTTTTCACATGCTGGGGCAGGGGAATTATTGATACCTACCTGTCTTTGAAACATACTTTGAATTCTTAAAGTATTTGACTCTCTTCATATTTTTTCTGTGACACATTGCTACTGCTTACCACCTTATATGATGGAGAGCAAAACTTACACATTCCATTTAAAAGGTTTTAGCATTAATTAGTACTTTAAGTTTTAAACAGAATGTCTGCTTGGGATTTATCCACTGTCACATACAAAATAACATTATTATTTTAATTGTATTCGATTACTTGGGATAGGGTGGACTGTATATTGTTTCTTATGTTTTTTGTGTTTGTACCTCTAGATGTAATGAAATAAAAAAAATGCACAAAGAAGATTTTGCAGCCTAGCAGATGTTTAGGGTTCAGTACATAAAGAATAAATGCAATTGCACATTACTAATACAGATCCAAGCAATGTAGTAGGAATGACCGATCTTTAAGATCAGCAGTCTTCCTTACATGTAAGGACTGTGGTTTTCATGTGTAGTGAAAGATTTAGCGCCTTAAAGAACAGATGTCTGTGTTCCAACAAATATGATACTCTAAACAAATTGTGGTTTTCAGTGGAGATTCTGCCAAAGGGAATTCTTCTGTCAAATAAACCATAAGATCCTAATTATTGTAAAGGCATAGCCTACCTAATTTTTTCCTCAGCCTTGTTTTACTGAATATTTTTGGCTATATTTCTGAGGAAAATTGTTAAAATGTGCTAATTTATTATGCGTCTGTTTATGCAGTGCTATTCCTGGTTTTATGGGAATCTCACAGAGGATCATGTGCATTGGTGGAAGCCTTCTGTGTCCGTCAGTGTGAAAAAAATGGTACACAAGACCATATGGAAGCTCTCTGCATAGAGGTATTTCTCACTTCTTGGTCTTCCTTGGCATAGTTCTGAAGGTGATGAAAAATCACACCAGAGAAAGAAATGTTAGGAATAACCAAAATTGTTGTTAACATGCCTGTCAATGAAATGCAGTGGGAATGTTGATGCTGAGAAAGGGAATTAAACATGTGGAAAAATCTAGAAAATCAGAGTTTGTAAATAACTGCATCCTTGAGGCTTTTAATATGTCAGTCACTGGCCTTCTCCACTGAGAGCGACTAAAATGTTTACAGTGCTTTTTTTGGGTGGATGACATTTAAAACCTCAGCAATGAAATACTCGCCTTTTTCATTTTAAGTAACTGCATACAAACATGTATTTATGAAATGTAATTTTTGATTGCCACAAAGAGAGACTCGTAAGTAGGCAGAAATCAGTTCACAAGTGTTATCTTCACCATAAGAACTTCCTTATTGCCTTTATATTCTGTAAATCAAAGAGAAAAAAAAAATCAGAATTCATGTGGTTGTTTCTGTGTCTTCAAGAGCTGACCAATAATAGCATAAGGGAAAAGGTAGGGTCAACAAAAGGTTTCTTGAGGAAATATCAGCCAGATGTCTGAGTTGTCTTCGTATCTCTTTCTTTTGCAGACATTTCATGAGAAAGCTAAGCCTATAAATACAGACTTCTTAAGTCTTTGGTCTTCAGACATGTGAAATTCCATATGCTGGGGCACACATTTCTATGCGAGGTTAGGTGATAAGCATATGTCCAGTCATTAGAGAGCTGAATCCTGCAGCACATTGCCTTAAGAAGGGAGCATGCCTTCTAGCAGGGCTCCTATCAGCACTGGGTCCTGCTAAAGAGCACATTGCCCAACTGCAATGCCAGTACCATGACCTTTCTTTTGCTCCTTGACCCACACATCAGATCCAGCTGGTCAGATAATCACAGATCAGACTGACCATCTGTATCTGATGTGCAGGATCCAAAACTGGGAGGGAAGCCGTGGTACTGCCATATAAAAATGTGCAATGCCGGCAGTGACAGAATGTGATACAAAAGAACGAGTCAGTGCATGAGACTTGACAGGTCTGCTTTATAGCACAGCTGGGGATTCACCAGATCCCACAGCATAGGGAGTGGGAAGGGAAGTGCTCTGTGTGCTGCCAATTCCCCCCCTTTGCAGAACAATCCTTAGAAGTCTGTTTCTGCGTGCATAACTTACCAGCCTACCTAATGAGATTTGCACCGCAAATGCCGCAGCTAAATTTGTCTTACAGATAGTGTGGAAAGCACTTTAGCCTAAGAAAACATGATTTTTAGCTTCTTCCCCATTTATTTCATAGAGAGCTCTTGTTAAGCGTTCAGGTTTTGAGTCAATGTTATCAAAGCTACATGTTTTGACAGGTTCTCTCCTGTGTGTGTGTATATGGAAAGGTTCTTCATGTACCTCCTAAGTTGAGAGATATAATTTGAACAGAGAAAATTATGGTTCATAAAGTGCTCTTGTTAGGTGACATGACTATGCTTAGTCCACTGCAGGACAGCCTACACAGAGAAATGCATATTTCCATACAAATTACAGTATACTGCAGCCAAGAGATCAATTAGAATGTCTGCGACCAAGAACTCTCAAGTGTCTCCATTCAGTCTGCCATTCAAACGAGACGAGAAATGCGTTCAATTGGTGTAAAGAATTTGAACTCTTTCAGGAAATGTGGAGAGACTGCCGGAAAGTGGCATTCCCCGCGGGGTGGGACTTGCAGATTCTGTGAGATCCAGCAGGGAATTTTAAGGGTTCTGTAACCTAACATTTTGTCTCCCATTGAGAGAAAAATTGCAGAACCTGCTGAATATTATGGAAAGAATGAGGATTTTTCATTGGTCAAATATAACTGACTATGCCGGCCCTATCATGTATTACATCGGTCAACTTGATCATCTTAAATCTATACTATATTTCATCTGAAAGGAACTCAAAGCACTTTGTAAGCTATGTTGCAGATACAGCACCAGCATCTCTAGTGTTGAAATGCAGGTCTTCTGGAATGAAACGTCACAGGAATGAAACGTCGTAACTGTTTAACAATGCACAGTAACAGTTCGCAGATAAAGAGGAAATTCAGGTTTTAAAAAACCTTGAAAATGTAGAAGTCTATATTTTTAGGGCAGCAGAGTATAATGTTGTCTACTCTTTTGATAACTGCCTTGAGATATTCATTTGACCAGAAGTTGTCAAAAACTCTGTCTAGCAATTCAAAATGCCTACCTTTCATCAAGGCAATCTAAGATCCCTCCCTTAACTAGAGCTGTAAAGTTCAATTCTTACTCAAGACAATGAAAAGTCATTGACTTCAGTAATGCAGCAACAAATGCAGTAGAAGACATGAAAGCTATCCCAGTTTTCACTCAATAAAAATCCTTACTAAATGAAGTCAATGGAATGTAATAGAATTTAAATATTAAAAATACCTCTAATAGTTATTTCTGTGTAATATAGTTATATGGCAGTTAATAACATTATAAATCATTTATACTTAAAATAGTGCAACATTCATATACATTATAATTTTCTTTAAATATACCATTCCTGTAGTATTTTTTTATTTTCATCACTGAGTGATTTGAAATATTTTTGCTCCATTTTAAGCAAACATGCTCCTCCCAGCAGTTAGTGAAGCATTTTTTTCATGGCTAGCTTTTCCCCTTTAAAAATATTCTTTGACTGTAGGAAAGATGTTAAACTTAATAGAACAATTTCTTGTTACAAAGGTACTGATTAAAAGAGAACTTTTATTCAGAGGCAGGATTTCTTTCATTCATGACTTATTAAGGGTTTCCCCAGGCACAGGATCGGTAAAGTAAGTCTCATAAATTGTTGAGAAGGGGCAGAGTTCACAGGCGTTTCCTTTGGAACTCAGAGGTCCAAATTCTCTGGTAAGCTTTTTATGTTGGTTACTGTCTCAAAAGTTTCGTAATATTTTAGGATGCCTCTTCTTGCTCATTTTGGTATCTGTATACAAAAGAGCTATTTGTAACGATAGTACGACTGCTGGGTGTCTGATTTTGAACAATCTTTTTCATAAGGGAGCTCTTCTCTGGTAGGAACTGGGTCAGGTTCAATATTAAAAATGGGTTTGCAGCAAGTTTGGCGTAAAACTCTCGGAAGCAACTGGTGTTTAGCAACTTAGACGATTGATTAGGGTCAAAATCTTCACCTTGCATTCCAGACCTTTCATGCTGCAAAAACTCCTGGAATCTTAGAAGAACTCTGGGATGATTTTCTTGGAGAAGTCAGGGGAAGAGCGAGTGAAAGACTGCCGAGTGCGGTCTGTGATGTGCTAGGAGGCAGGGCACAGGAGCAGGCTGCGGAGTGCTGGAGGGCTTAGGAGCAGGCTGCAGGCAGAGTTAGAGAGCACCCAGGTCTCGGGGAGCGCAGGGGCCCAGGCGAACAGCCATCTCCCAGAGTTAAGGTATATAGTGAGCACCCGGATTTACCCAGGAGGTGGTGGATGCAGGGTGTCTTAGCTGAGTGTACTCACCTGTCTCCTGTTAAATGTATGTGGTACATCCATTGCTGATTTTACCCTGTTGTACAGTGCCCTGGTTCTTTCCATCCCCTCCCCAGGGCTATCGGGCCTCGGCTCCAGGAGACCGGGTCACTATGCAAAGCAATAGGACGCCCTCCTCTGGATTGCTGTGTCCAGCTGCACGTACTTCATAGAAGAAGTGATACAGAAAGAGAAACATCAAAATAAGGGAGATGGGAAGGATGAGGGTCTTTGAAAGACTTCTTTATAAATTGTGTTTTATGGAAAATAATAGAAAGTGTAGTACAGTATATGGCATAACATATTGAACAGCTTGTGGGATATTCCAGTGTATCTGTCCTCTGAGTATGACAGCTAAGGGCTGCACTATAAAAAAAGGGAAACTGAATATATAAAGGTCATGTAAATTTATATGTTTGTGTATATATATATATGTAATAAGTTTTACAGGTTTATATATATGTGTGTATATATGTGTGCCAGAAAGGAAAGCAGATTTGATTTTTGATTGACATTAGATCAGAAAAAGTATTTATTACTACATTCCAGGTCATAGTGTAACTGCACAAATGATTGGGTCAGGAAGACCTTTTTCCATGGACATGCAATAACAAATACCTGGTACAAGCTTTGAATGCTGTCTTCTCCAAGCAAGTTGCTTATTTGAAAGTAACGACTGAATATCCCTTCAAGATCCTGCTGCAATCCTTGTGAATAAAAATAAAGACAGCCTTTTAAAGCAAATTGTTGCATGTTCACTGTGCTTGTTCACAGCTATGAGTCTGTACCTGTGACAGCCTACCATGTCAGACTCAAATTCTTAAAAAGTACCATCCTAGATAAAGTGCTACCTACAACTCCTGACTTTCCTGGCCTGCATTGACTTCCTAGCACTATGAAGCCAGATGAATTTTTTTAAAAGCAGGACTAGCTATTAAAAACAAGATTCCAGGGAAGAAAAATAAATGGTTTCTTCTGCTAACTGCTTATCATTGGATTAGACAGGACCTTGCATGAGTGTTTCAAAGAGACGAAATGACTGGCCCCCTGTGAATGTTACGCTCGTGGTAATCATAATGCTTTTTTTTTTTCTGTGGTGGAGTAGAGAAGATGAGGCATGGCCTTACTGTTCTGTATGTTGAAAGATCAATCAGTAGATGCACTAGGAAGTGTTTGCTTTGCACTCCTATCCCCTAAATTTAAGATTCTGAAGAGCTTACATTTTCTAGTGCAGCTCTGTCCAAGAGCAGAGCTCTGAGCAAAGCAACAGAAGTTCATGAGAGGCTTTCAGCGGGTTGGCCCATTGGGATCCATAGCTGAATACTTAGGGTTAAGAGAGCAAGGTATTGTTAGAAGATAAAGGATTGAGGGAATGACTAGGAAGCCATTTGCTCTTTCTCAAGTCAGAGAAGTAACTGAACATGAGATCAATAAAGTTATGTGCAGAAACACACACATATATGTAAAATAATATAGTTATTCCAAGAACTCACTCCTTTTGGATTAATTAAAGAAAATGAAAGGGTGGTAGTGGTCTGCATTAGAAACAGTCCGCTATTAAAGTAAAGCAATCAAAATACAGTTCATTTTGAATAATGTTACTGAACATTATTTAACTCTTCTGATTTGAAGGCGGAATCACATTATTTGTTTCCTTTTTTTTGAAACTTTCAATAAATACCCTGAAAGCATAAAATTGGTACATTATTAGCATAATGGAAATGAAAGCTATGAAAGATCTGTGAAAATATCCTAGGAGTATTGCATCTGTGTATCTTAATAAATACTGTCGTTGATGTACTGAACCACACGATGGCAGTGTATTGTTGGATAAAGACGAGGAGTCTGCTAAACTAGTCTGAAAACCAACTTTGCAGATTATACTTTTACCTAGTGTTACAGAAACTTTTGTCTTTTAGGGTCATCGAATCCTAATTTTAGCATAAGAAGGATTTTCCCAAGGATCTGGTTAAATATATCCACAAAGAAGTTCTTTGAAAAGCAACACAAGCTTCTTTCCAATAAATCCTAGAGCATGAGAGTAATTTGAAGAGGTTACAGCTTCTTCTCGATTCCAGACTCTGTGACCTTGTGAACAGTAGATTATCTTTGGATGCCAAATTAACTCCATGTTTCCACTCGACCTTTAGGAGTTATCTGCCAAGAAGTGGTTTTGGTTGCTGGAGCTAAGTATCAAAAAGGCTCGAGCCCCTTCTTTCATCTAGTAATAATAAGAATACTAAATTCCTGCCTTCCCTCATATCACTCCCAAAGGACTTCTTTTCATGTTTCCAGCGTGTGTGGTGCCCATAAGGTCACCTTCTGCAAAGGACTCAGTTCCCTGTCTGCACACCACAACAGCTGACCAAATTTTGTAAAAAGATTAATGTTCTAGCTGTAGAACCCTCTGGACACTGTTTCCTATTTTCTCAGTGAAAACTAGCTTAGGACATGGGACATGATTAGGAAATTTCCATAAAAATCAAAGTATGATCCTTTTGTGTTCTTATAAACAGAATTTCATTTAGAACCTTGTAGATAAATAGATTTAGGACTAAATCTAAACAGCTCCTGTCTTCTTGATCGCTTTCTCCTTTTCATAAGAATAACTCACAGATTCTTGAGAATTGGCTTACACTGACACAAAAAAAGAGAATAGTCTGATAAAATTATAGAAAAACACACAAAAGCAATAGTTCATGAGGTAATTTCCTTCCCTCTTCTCTACATCATATAATCCTTTACAGAATATTTTTGCTCTTTTGCCCTAAATTTTCCCATCTGATGTGTTCAGAATTTCAGATTAACAATTTTAAAATACTTTCTGGTATTTAGCATAAACATTCCTTTTCATCTTTCCATTCCGTTACAGTTTTGTTAACAGTAAAAAATTATCTCTGACTACTGTGAGTCTGACCCCGTATTCCTCAGGTTCTTGTTAAAGGTTAGGCAACGCTGGTTACACCCATGTTAGTTAGCCACTGCCTTCTGAAAGTGATTAAATACGTACTACTCAAGCACCTTAATCATTTTCACTCTTCTCTGCATTCTCTCCAACTTCCCATTAGGCTTTGTTGTAGTCATAAAGATTAATAACAAGGATTTAATCCTGTTTCTCAATTTCCAAGTCACCTTAATGTAGCTCAAGACATAACACAGTAACATGAAGAGAACAGCAAGGCCAGCAAGAGATTAAAAAAGCAGCATGATTCTGAATAAGCTGTAAACTTTAAAAAAAAAAATACAGAAGGGCAGCTAAAAAACCATTAGAGGAGCCATCCAGAGAAAACACCAGTGCTAATGTGTTTCATAGCAAAAAAATGACATCAAGAATTTTCAGCAAACTAAATCTATGGGATAGTTAGTAAGAAATGCAAAACATACATGTGATAAAAGTAAGGACAAGGTATATTTAACTGTGTCATCCAGCGATGATATTTCAACAGAGATATTCCAAAAGAAGGTGAGAATTTGGGGCTCATCTGTCTCTATGCTTCTGAAAATCTTTTCTATATGAAAAGGCAACAAGGAGCTGTTGATGCAGGTTTTAACTGCTGTTTGTTTATGCACGTATTTATGTATTAGACACAGGGGATCTTCCGGGTCGGTTTAGGAAAGGTCAGGTTTTTCCCACTGATGTGGAGCTGGAGACTATTCATTCCCTACAGTTGTTTGAGAACTCTTTGCTCATTGTCTCTGACTGGCAAGAATTTGCAGGTGGCAAAAACAGTGGACACCTTTCTGGTGCATTTCTGAGCTGACACTAGTGTTTTGAGTGGGCACGTGAATAGTTTCAGTGACGTGATGCAGCTGTGTCCTTTTTTTTTACTCTCCTAGGTCCTAGAGACTACTGGAGTATGTAATTAGGACATCAGATTTGGATTATTATCAGAAGCAAAGGAAACAATCATGAACTAGCACAAGAAAGTATATACAAGATTAAATATTGACTGTAATAAAAGTATGTCACAAGGTAGCAATTCTATATTTTGTGGTAGCACTTCAACTGAAGTTTCAACCATTTTATGCCTTCTATGACATGTCTTCTATGTCTGTCGTGTTTGATGCTTTTGTACTGCTAATCCTAATTCCAGTCTCCTGACACAGTTGCAACACATAGGTGTTGTATATCCTAATGTTGAAAATAAGAAAAATGCTAGTAAAAGCTAAATAATTTAAAATGAAACTTTAAGCTAGTCATAAAATCCAGAAATGAAGATGTCAGGGCAGATGCCTGTCTGTGAGATTGCTACCTCTGAATCCCAGACATTTTTGGTTTACATGCCTGGCTGCTTTTTGTTCTCAAAGCTTTCTGCAAGAGTTTTTCAGCTGCTGCAATGGACCTGTTAGTTGGAGTGTGGGAATTCATTGTTACTTGCTTGGGCCTAAGTAAAGATGTCTCTTGTCTGCACAAAAGACACTGAGCCTTTTCTTGTGCTAACTTGTTAGTGGCTGCAAAGTGTGATTCTGGAGTGTATGCCAGCATTGTAGGGCAGGTGATTATTTTGGCAGTTTACTAGTCATCTTTTTGGGAATGTTCTGTCTCACCATTTGATATTCCTGCAGCATGTCTTCTAGTTTCTTGGCTTACATGGCTTGTTCATAACTATTCTTTCTGATTAAAAAAAGACATGTGGTAGATGTTGGAATTAAGGTTCTCTCTTCTGCCCTTGAACACTACCTGGTGAGTCTAATCAGGCAGAGTTGTGTGTCAAGAGAGCTTTATCTGTCCTCTGTGTCCAATCCCAATCTTAACAATTTCTTGTTACATGGAAAAATGTCTCTAAATCTCTCTTATAATATACTTTGAATCCTACTTGGTTCTTACACACCTTACATGACAGTATGAACTGAACATAGTATTGCAGGTGACAGCATCATGTTTAACACAGCTTTTTATCTGAGAAATAATTTTTAATTCTGTTCCTCTATACATCTTAAACTTTTGCTTATTTCTTGATAGCTGCTGAATGGTGCGTGGTTCATCAATGACAGCAAGTTTTTTTGTTGTGGTTACTTTAGAATTTAGTGGTGTTTACAGGATGTTCAAATTATTCCTCTTGAAGCTGCCTTGCATTTGTTTTCTTTGTGCGATGTTGGGACATTGTTGCTAATCTAAAATGTAATCTTTCTGCATTACTAGTGTCTGATTTTAGATATGCATCACATTTCACGGTGCTGTTGGTCATGGTGCTATTTCTGTAATATTGGGAATAGAACAATGAGCTTGATTCTGATTTACAGTATTGGACTTGTAAGCAGGACATGATTGATTTCCTCCACAAAGTTAAGCTTGCATATTAAGTTGGCTGAAGAAAAAGGTCACATCATAGGCCACAAATTAATGAGGTGGGACATGTCATTAGCTATGCAGTAAGCACGGGCTGTGTGTTTCTAGAGCTCCTGTCATAACTTTTTTTTTGTATGTTGTATGCCATGCATGGGGATGCTCAAAAAGCAGATACAGTGAGAATAACACTGAAAATGTATGAATATTTTGTCAGCGACTGAGTGCTTATAGGATTTGTAGAGAGCACTGAACGAAGCCTCCAGGCTACTTCATTTATGCCAAGAAGAAAAGGTAAACTAAGGATACAAATTTATTGTAAAATTCAGGCCTTGAGCAGTGCTGCATCTTTTGTTGCTTTCATGAAATGTAGGGGCACTATCACAGACTTACGTTCTCTTGGATCGGTTTAGCTTTTATTTTAGATTTTTGTTGATCTTGCATTTGGGTTTTGTGTGTGGTTTTGTTCCTGTTTTTAAGCTGTGCCCAGTTCATCGCCAACATGTTGGCAATTGTGGTTTTGGTTACTAATTGGATCTATGGTATGTGTTTGGGCCTGAAGAGGCAAATCAAAGTGATATTTATCCAGAAATGTTCCTGGGTTCAGGTTTGTCTGTCAACTTAAAGCCTGTGTATGGTTGCTTTGTAAGGAGTTGATTTTCATTTTGTTCTTGCCTGAGAGTGTTTAACTTCCATTGGCTTTAAAGAGGGTCATGCAAGGTTGTTGAGGGACAAAACAAGCACTGCACAAACAAAATAGATAATGAGAGTGGAGTTTCTGAAGATGATATTGTGCCATTCTGAAGATGTCCTTGGCTGTTCCAGAATGCTTAAATAGCAACAACCGCCAGGAATGCTTTTATCATCTCTGTTTGCCCAAGAGTCTGCAACCTTTCCTTTCAGATGCTGGCCTTACACAGTTTTCTGTGCCTCCGTCACCTCTTGAGTAGATTAGTGTAGTACATGGTATCTTGAGTAATACACTGCAATCATTGGAAACTTTGGCTGCAGTGGAAAGTAGTTGCTGCCTTATTTAAAGGGAATGATTGAAGTGTTCAAAGTCCTGAACAGTTTGGATCCAGCATGATTTTGAAATCGTCTGTCTGGATGACTTCTAACTGCAGAAGTTGATGTAACGGCAAGATTACAGGCTTATAGCCTCACCCTTCCTCTCTTCCCTACTTTAAACCTTGAGGGAGTTGGATACAAGGAGTTAGGGAACCTTGACCCAATGGACATGTGTTTAACTTGCACCTTTTGCACCTTTTGAGCTTTTGATTAGAGCATAATATTTTTCTGTTCTCATAGATTTTCCTGCAGAAATGATTGATTTCAGTGGGAAGAAGTGAGGAACCTTTACTGGGGAAATTCTGCAAGGAATTTAATTTTGGCCTTTTTAGCAGGGTTTTGTAGGTTTGTAGGTTTGTTGGGGTGGCACGCCTGCTGGTTCAGGGGGATGGCTGTCAGGCAAACAAATATGAAGTTGTGGTCAACCGTTTTGTCTTGTACTGCAAAAGTACATGCCTTAGGTCCCCCTTGGTTACTTTTAAACATAAATCCACATTTGGCTTCAGCTTTGCATCATAAGTTTGTTTAATTTAGGCATATAAATTAAATCTGGCATCTGTGCAGTACTGTGGTGTGTATTTCAGATTATGTTACACTGCAGAACTGAGCAGAAGGGACAGCATGGCAAGCAGTTTACCTGAAAACAAAGATACTAGGCAGATATGCATCCCTCAATGGATTCATACTATTGCATCCCTCTCTTTCCAGATTCAAGGTGGGTGTCTCACATGGCCACTAACAAACTCATCTGAATTCTCAATGGATTTTGTATTTTGGACAGAGTTTAGGAGATCTTTCCCATGAAGATTTAAAATTTTAAATGCTTTCCAGGCTTATTTTTTTGCTCTTTGTGACAAATGACATTACTCACATGAAGGTATTTAAAAGACCTCTTGCTGTGATAAAAACAAATCCAGCTGGCTCAGGCCTAGACCTTTAAAGGTATTTGAACACTTCAGTGCCTGGCACTGCCTGTCTCCAATGAGCCTTGTATCTAAATCGAGTCCTCAGCTCCAGGTTCCTTCAAGCAGTTTATAGGGAAGAGTTGTGTAACCCAGAGCAGCCCCAGAGATGTCACCTGTGTGGAGAGAAAATCTTACTAGCCAAGCCAGGAGCATGAAGAACTGTGATGGGACTAAGATGGTCTTTGAGCAAGCAGGCACTTCCTTTGGGATTCCTAAACGTGAAATTTCTTCTGGAGTTAGAGGCCTGTCTAAATCATCACCATGAGTGTGTGAACAAGAGACATGAAGAAAATCGTAGATATGCCTGCAGAATGCTGATATCTCCTGAATATAATTTGGAGAGAACCTGAATCTCCATATCTTGATTGCAAGAGAAAGTTCAAGTCTCCATGTTAGAACACCAGAACACCTGTTTGTTTGAAAGCAGGGAAAAACAGCCACCTCTCTCTTCCACTATATGCATCTGGATAGCTAGTCACCTTTTGGCTTAGGTATGCTCAAAGCATCTGAAAGGATCAGAAAGCAGTGAAAACATGGAAAGTCATGCTTTAAAAATCGCGCTTCAGATCCCGAGGCATCATCAGCTGGAGTTGAAACTGCAGGCAGCTTATTAGCTGGGAAAGAATGTCAGCATCTGCCAGTTGGCAGTAACTCAAATACCTACAGGCTTAGAAATATGCTACAGTAGGACTTTGAGAAAACAGTGGTCCCTAACTGGTGAACAAGGGCCTGGAAAGAGGCCAGTCCATAACTCTTATCTAGTGCCCCTGCTCAGTTGTAGCAGTTGAGAAGGACCAGCCAAATACAAACAGAAGAGCCTATAACGAGATTTAGCAGTGGATTGAAAGGAATTATAATTGTAATTACTCATCTAAAATTGTATTTTTGTCTATAAACTGTACCACATTGAGAGGAAATTATGGTATGTATCCACGTAAAACTTGTTCATACATGACATACAAGAAGATTTCACATATAAGTACAACTGCTTCCCTTCTTTGTCAGTGATAACTCTATGTATCCAGTCATTCAAAATCCTTGAAATTTCAAATACCTGTAAGTAGGAAGACACAGTTTTACGAGAACTACGTCAAGGCAAACTTAATTTTCTTTCCAGCAAAAATCCTCGTAATTGCAAACAGAGTATAAAATCTTGCAAACACATGGATACACAGAAACATCTATCACAGGGGAAAATACTTGTGCCAGTAAGGCTGTCAAAGGACCTAGAAATGGAGATAGCTTTCCAGCTGGCTTTGAAAAGCAATTTTACAATTATGTCCTGTGATTTTCACTGAGGATTAGGTGAATTTGAAAATCAAGATAGGCGTCTAGCTGTCTCTGAGTGCTTTAAATGCTGGACATTTGCTCTTTCTGATGTTGAGCAGCTGCATCTCAGAGAAAGCAGCAGTAAGTTAGACTCTCTGAAAATCAGAAATTAACCATTCAGAATTAGTAAGCGCTTCTGAACTATTGTTTTCCCTGCCTTAAGTCTTGAGAGAGAGCCCTCACAATACCCATGCAGTGCTATGGAAAATGAGTTATGGATGCCTGTGAAAAACTGACTTTAAAACCTCTTGTTTGAGTTACCTCAAGTGCAAAATTGAGATGATGACAGTTAAGTGGGCTGCTTTTGTATTGATTAAATATCCAGCATTAAAAAGTTTGAAGAAGGAAGGGTGACTATAAATAGTTATTCCTGGCAATGTTTGGATTGCTTACATGTCCATTGTCTGCATGGTCCATTTATGACTGGGAATACAATTTTAAATTAATGTCATTCCAAACCCATTTGTCTGTAGAAAGTGCCTCTTGGATCTTGCATTGGTGAACAGGAAGATGTATTTGATACAAGCACCCTATTTTCCCTCTAGCTATATACAGTATTTCATGTCTTATTAACATAATCTATCTACAGTGAAGTTTATAGGCCTTGACAGATAGCACCTCGAGTGAGAAAAAAGATGACAGAGAAAATTTACTTTTACAAAGTCAGTCTTTCTGGTTCTGTTCTTGGACAGCTTGACACCAAAGGCTATAAACATAGACTGGAATCTGAAACCTCTTCTGCAATGACCTTGTTTTAGAAAATACTGTTCTTATCTCCTCGTGCTTATTCTCTCAGCGGTCACTCTTCGCTGTAAATTCCTCACCATGTGCTGCTTCTGTTTCTTGAGCAGTACCTTCATATTTATTTTTTGTTTACTACCCATTTTTCTTTAAGTCATGCAATCTGAAGACCTACCTGCTAGTACCAGAATTCTGTTAGTGAACCATTTGATTTGATATAGGCTTGTCATCTCTGACTGTTTATTTTCCATTTCTTTGGAAGAAGGCTTTTCCAGGAGGAGGACTGCTCCTGCATTGAGCACTGCATTAAATTATACTTTAATGGCAGTAGTTTTGTACATTCAAATTTAAAATTGCCCATTCTTTATATTAGTAAAAGAAGGTCACTACTTTCTAAATAACAGAGCAGTCATATGCAAGCTTAAGGTAAGGATTACAATACGGACTCAGCCAAAAATACAGTCCTTTAGAAGAGATATGTCAAATGGATTTGAACAGTATTTTTACACATATTTCACTATTTATAAACAGTGTCAAGCACTTCTTTTCATGTAAAATATTATGCTGCCATTCTAAACAAACAAAATGCAGTTTCCTGTGGTGATGGCTTTTTTTGCACTTGCACCCTGCCCATATGACAAATATTTTCTGCAGAACTGATTTTAAAGAAGCACCTACATTTACTTTCACTGCCCTGTGTTTCAAAGCCAGGAGACCTTGGATGAACAAAGATCATCTGAGGTGTGGACACATTAATCTCAGTGCATTTGCTCTATTTGGGTTTCCAAACGTCCTTGCTGAGATCTGCTGGTGTTGTAAGATCCTGAAAGCAATCTAGTCTCCTTTTCAGCATGTTCTGTCCTCCTTTTTTTTTTAAAAAAAAATCCAAACTCCTATTGTGTAGCAGATGTTCTTAAAACATCTGAATCCAAATTCTGTGACAGTCATTCTGGTGATATAGGCAATCACAGTGTCTGTGTAAGAGCACAGGTTAATGAAGTGCTAGCTAACAAATATCTGTATTAGAAATATTGGCATACATTAAATCCCCTATTACACCGTTCCCAGACACCAAGGCAGCTACCACCTAACCTCAGCGTTTCGGCGCCTGATTTAAAATTATTCAAAGCAATGGGAGATTTCCCATTGTTTTGAATAGACTTTGGATCCAACTGAAAGAAGCTGCAACCAGAGTTTGCCATCATGTCTTAAATACAAAAAGGTATGGAATATTTTTGTGGTCAGTGAAAATCCTGGTTTTATAAGATATGCATACACAATATACTAAAATAATCAGCTGTGTCTTCTTCTAAATGGTAATCTTCAAGAAATAAAAAACAGATCTTTTATTGCAACTAATGGGGTCAATGTTATGTGATTCTTCTTTTGTCAATGAAAAAGCAAATCAATGTCATAGAATCATGGAATGGTTTGGGTTGGAAGGGACCTTAAAGATCATCTAGTTCCAACCCCCCTGCCACGGGCAGGGACACCTTCCACTATACCAGGTTGCTTAAAGCCCCATCCAACCTGGCCTTGAACACTTCCAGGGATGGAGCATCCACAACTTCTCTGGGCAACCTGTTCCAGTGCCTCACCATAGTGAAGACTTTCTTCCTTATATCTGATCTAAATCTACCCTCTTTCAGTTTAAAGTCATTACCCCTTGTCCTATCACTACATGACCTTGTCAAAAGTCCCTCTCCAGCTTTCTTGTAGGCCCCCTTCAGCTACTGGAAGGCTGCTATAAGGTCTCCCCGGAGCCTTCTCTTCTCCAGGCTGAACAACCCCAACTCTCTCAGCCTGTCTTCGTAGGAGAGGTGCTCCAGCCCTCTGATCATCTTCGTGGCCCTCCTCTGGACTCGCTCCAACAGGTCCATGTCCTTCTTATGTTGGGGGCCCCAGAGCTGAACACAGTACTCCAGGTGGGGTCTCTCAAGAGCGGACTAGGGGGAGAGAATCACCTCCCTCGATCTGCTGGTCACGCTTCTTTTGATGCAGCCCAGGATACAGTTGGCTTTCTGGGCTGCAAGCGCACATTGCCAGGTCATGTTGAGCTTCCCATCAGCCAACACCCCCAAGTCCTTCTCCTCAGGGCTGCTCTAATCCATTTTCCACCCAGCCTGTGTTTGTCCTTGCGATTGCCCCAACCCATGTGCTGCAGGACCTTGCACTTGGCCCTGCTGAACTTCATGAGGTTCGCACAGGCCCACCTCTCAAGCCTGTCAAGGTCCTTCTGTATGGCATCCTTTCCCTTACAGCACGTCGACTGCACCGCACAGCTTGGTGTCGGCGGCAAACTTGCTGAGGGTGCACTCAATCCCACTGTCCATGTCGCCGACAAAGATGTTAAACAGTGCCAGTCCCAATACCGACCAATTTCATTATGTTTCTTCAAGCGATTAAATCATCATCTTTACGGTAGTCAAGTTTAAGAAAGTGGCAATGTTTAAAGGAGTATTAGTTTTTTGCCTGAACAAATTCTTGGTTTATTGAATTACCAGACTTGGGCAGTTTAGTAATAATTTAGGCTAAACACTTAAAGGAGTGTCAACAGCATTCTTTTCTGCTGGCAAAAAAGACTAAAATAATAGATCATTATTGAAAATACCACAGGCAAATCCAACAGATTAAATAAGAGGAAGGATGTTTCTTGCATTGTATGTGCCAGTTAAAAGATTTTGGTGCAGTCTGTCGTATTTAAATGAGAATGGACAAATAACAGGCTTCTCCAACTCACAGCTTTATGCTTCATCAAAGCAAGGTTTGAATCATGGGTTCTGATTTCAATTACATTTTAAGTCAGTAGAGCTCTACCATCTTTTTTTTATTTGTTTTTCTTTATCTGTTATTGAATTCTGAAGTCAGGGACAAACTGTATTCTCGTTTACATTTGTGTAAATACAGGAAATAGTTTATTTTTGCTTCTATTTTTTATGTAGCTGTTGTAATTAATTTATAGAAGCTAAATATATTATGTATTTCCGTGATGCTAATCTTGTATAAGTGAACTATTTTTCTTGAAAATAGTCATGTCTTTGTTAGATGACTGTTGGATTGTTACTCATTATATAATTTGACTTTTTAATTACTTGCTACTAGTTGTGGTAGTTCCTCACCTTTGCAGGAATAATATGACTTACTGATTCATAGTCTTTATTTTAGCATACTAGACACCATGTTTAGAAATCGTCAAAAACTGGTATTGATGTCTTTCTTCGGAAAGACTTCACAGCAAGTGATAGAGTGGTATAATTTTATGGAATTGGCATCCCTTTAGTGATTAGGGAGGAAAAAAATGATCAGAGATCTCATGTAACCTGCGGTGAGATAAATTAGATATTGAGCAGAAAACCTCACTCTGTTCATTTGGGATATTATGTACTTTAATTTATATGTGTGTGCTCTCATTAAAAATTCCAAAAATAGAAGTATGTGGTAGTTAACAAAGAACGTACAGAGAGGAGTGGCACATCAAGATTTTGAGAAAATGTTGGTGATGCACAAGACACCATTAATTTCAGACATTTTAACTGAAAGTAAATAAATGACTCATAGCGATGACTGACTGATGATTTAGCCTTTTAATTTTTACAAATGTGTAGTTTTTGGAATTTTCTTAAATGTTTTGTAAGAACATATTTCAACCAGTGGATTCATGCTAAGATATCTACTTCAACTATGTCTAGGACTATTTCTATTTTTTTCTTCATCTGCGTGACTTACTATGCTTTGTCTACCCATGATTGAATAAATGGTACCATTTGATGTTCTAAATATAATTTTCTATCAAATATTCCTTTTTAAAAAAGTTATGCTCTGTAAAAAAATCCAACATCACTTATATTTGCAGATTTATGTTTCATGAGCATTTCTAAGGCATATCTTTGTAAAACATCTTTTACAACAGTTTAGCCTTTTCTTTTTGGATAATATTCTTAGAAGTAAAAATCAAATCATATAATGTTCATGTACATTAAATGTTAAAGGTTGTAAAACCTATCAAAATACGTTTATAATGTTAAAAACATTTTCAATATTCACCAGGCACTTCATAAGAGTTTCAGAGGGCTTTTAGTTATTATCCATTTCCTTTCAAAATCTAAAATGTCCCAGTCCTGTTGCATTGTTAAATGTTGGATGGAAGTTGGAGGTCAGTGGAATTTATTAAGATTTACTCCAGTAAGTAATCAGTTTGTTCAGCCTTAGGTGGAGGTATAGATTCCTCTGTTTACTGCAAGTAGTTTCTTGTAAAACCGATCATGTTATTTCTCTTGTTTACTCTATGACTTTCTAGCCTGCATTTCTTCAGTTGGCCGTTAAACTTCTTTTATTCCTCTGTACATGTGTGTCTCAGCGTGACCACTTCTACCTCCTAGATACAGGGTGGGATGGATGAAATCTAACGTGCGTTATAGTGCCCACTCTTCCAGTTCATTCCATACTAATCTGGAGGATCTGGGTTGACATTTTTATTATATTTGTATATTCTCCACACAGTTTCTCAAACATCTTAGGAAAAAAAAAACGACCTTAAGCTGACATGTACCTACATGAAACCTAAATATCTGTTTCCTTTGAGTAATCAGTCTGTGGAAACTGCATATAATTCTAGTTTCAGGTTTTCCCCTTGGATGCAATTTGTTTTGAGTATCATGTCAATCATGTGTTCCTTATCTTTCAGTATGCTGCCTTTTCTTTCTAGTATTTAATTGGACCACAGGAAGCTTCAGAAAGCAGTTAGGTAGGAGTCTGGTAACTGTCATATGTTCTATGTATTTATTTCTGTGATGACATTTTTATGTATCACAGGTGCACAGTGAGAGATTGTACTCTTACGTCACTTGTTGAGTCTGATAATTTTCTGAGTTTTTTCCTCTTTACATTGTCAAATTCAGTATACTCAGGCTGGTACAGGATATTTTTAAGGGACAGAATTATTACTTGCACTGCAAATAAAATTGCAATTTTGGTAATGCTATTTAATTCAGTAAAGCAGTCTGCAAAGCAAGGGTATGAACAATAATACCTAAACACGCCAGCTGGGGGATGCAATGTGTTCTCTGGAACAGAGGTCATAAGAAATAAGGTAGGCAGAATTTTGACCTGCCCAACTGTAGTTCCTTGGTTTTATAGGTGGCTCAGCCATCTGCCACTTTTACTGACTTCAGTGGGAGCCAACATGCTCATGACTTGCTTAAGCAGTGTATATGTTCACATGAACCGTGTAACAAAACTAAGTATATTGTTTGATGCATATGCAGCTTTGTTTCTTTTGGAGCAATAAGAAATGTGTGGTAAAACAAGCCAGTATGGATGCACAATCTGGTTGATATTCTAAAAATGCCTTGACAGAATAGCATTTTTTACTGTATATATATGGGTGCATCTTTGGAGAGTAATACTCAGATGACAGTATATCACATTAAGTTATATAATAAATCTGTTTCTTCTGGGGGTCTTTTTGTTTGTTTCTGGTTTGGGTTTTTTTGGTTTGGTTTTGGTTTTAATACATCCAGGGTAGAGAAAGGACAATGAATTTAAGGAAAAAAGGCATTCAGGACATACAGTACGAGTGGAAACTTTTTGGGACTGAATCCATCTTGTAGTTTGTGCACACAGCAGCTAGCACAGTCCATTGGGATCCACAAGAAGACTACTGAACATTACTATGATGGGACCGCTGGACACACTGTTCAGTGTTCAATGTATCTACATAGTATAGTTTGTAAAAAAAGTGAAAAAAACCAAATGGTGTAAGCAGTGGTGAGGGCTGCCATATCTGCATTTGAAAGGACTCTCCAAATGAGTAAGTGTGTTGCCAGAGTTTTGTGAGCACCAGAACCACGCTTTCAGTGTCTACAGCTTAGCAGATTTGCTGAAAAATCATAGTGCTGTGAAATGCTGGAGAATTCTATGCAGGCTCTGTTCCCAGAGTGATGCACTTCCAACAGATGCCAGGATACCGGGAATGAGAAATATATAAAAGACAGGTGAAAACTATATAATCTGTTCCTTTTGAAGAAGCCCTTCATATTCCTATGTGCTCAATAAGCTTCTTTATTGAAAGGCTGTGACAGCAATGAATAGTTTTTTGTTCTTCTTGTATTTACAGAGATTTCTTGAGTATTAATATAAAAGGCTGTTTCTAGGAAAGGGGAAGATAAAAACTGCATCTAGGGAAACGGATTGCCAGTTGACTCTGTAATAAAAATAACTTCTATGGTTTTAGTACATGAACCAATAAGCAGAAAAACTATACAGCTGGAATGAAGGAGGAGACTGCAATAAGTTATGCAGGTGACAAATAAAAATCAGGTATTTTATGTTTAATGATGCTCCGGAAAGTACGTAAGAGGAAACTTTGAAGTATGAAACCATTACCCTAGGAATTTTAATTGAGCAGATGGACATAGTACTTGAATCAGTTTGGTTCCTGAGCTGCCAAGATACAAGGCATGCTTACCTGCTTTCTCTTCCTTTGTTTTAGATGTGGTGTGGTTTCTAAAGAAACAACCCTCCCTAGTACCAGTATCGGGCTGGGTGTTGGGCTTCAGTGGTACACTGATCTCCGTGTCTGTAATAATGTCTGTACATCTTGCTGTCAGGTGCGTTGAAAGCAATATTCAAATGCCTGTATTCCTTCCAGGTCTCTGTGCCTAGAGTTTACACTGATTCTCAGGGGTACCCCATCAGTGCCTCACTTACACCCTTATAATCATGTGTGAGAAGCACATAGCTCTTTTCACTGACTAGCCACAGTTTTGTGTAGCTCTCACAACACGTGAATATGGCCCTGAAAGGGCAAAATTTTCTCATGAAATTTTGATTGATGCTAATGGGTAACATATATGCGGTAGCTCTGCTAAAATCACAGCTAGGTTAGACAGCCATTATTCTTGTACTGTCAGTTTACGCCAGTGTATCTGAACCCTTTGTGTGATGAATTGGTTTGAGGCTGCAGCTTTCTGGGGATCACCTAGGATAAGAAGTGCCCTGCAGATGCAAAATACAGTATATAAAATCACTGTTCTTGATTGTGCTTGAGAGGTGTTCAGTCCCAAGTAGATGCTTGAGAGGGAACTTAAGGCAGACATCTGCCCCAAGCTACTGCAGAAATCATGCTTCTCCCCTTAGTCAGAGTAATACCAAAACAACTACTGGGTTTGATGTTTGAATTTAGCACTGATGGGTGCCTTGGTTGTCTGACGGGATAACACTTTGATGTTTCAGGGTCAAAAAAAAGGTTCTTCCTTTCTGCTACTACTCCCCGGCAGTGTACTAAGCCAGCTGATGTCAGTTCACTGAGAAGGAAAAAAATCCTTTCCAGACCCACACTAAAACTGAACCTTGTGTAAGGGACAAGCTAATTAGCTCACCTAGGTGTTCGTAAGAACAGGTATTCAGAGAATGTAGATGACTTTACTTGCGCCATCCTTTTCCAGATCTATCCATCTACGGTATTTTTCCATTTTAATCATTATATTTAGACTCATTTCCTGTTATGTTTATAAAATAACAAACCATTAAAACCACAGATTCCAACAACCTGTCAAAATGACCATAAAAATGACAAACTTTCTATGGAATAAGTAACAAAAATGAAGTCTCTTCAGCCCCAGAGCAGGCTTATTTGATACGGTGACCTTTTCAAAAAGTTTTTTCTTTCATATGAAATGTACTTTTTTATTTGTGTCCAAGGGAGAGAGGCGGCAAGGGAAAAATAACACATTATTTTATTTTTCTATAATTTATTTTTATCTATATAATTAATTTCAATCTATATGAAACAGAACAAAATTTGAGGGACCTCAGTTTTTCATTTTTTATTTCAGATTGAGAATCTAATTTTACTTCAAATACATTTTTTTTTACTTGGTTCCTCTCATTAGATTTTAAAAGGAGATACTAAGCTCTCTGGGAAAGGGTCGTATTTCTGAAACTAGCAGTCACATGCGTTCAAATATTCTCTTCTGCATTATTCAAAACACCTACAACTGAGTGTGTAACTTAGGCAACCTGGCTTGATATTGAATAATGTAGTCACTGCCTTGACATTCGGAAAGATGTCTGTACCCAGCGAATGCTATTTTTATGTGTGTTGTCTTGTTGCTTGAGGGATCATGGAAAATTAGCCTGCATACAATATTTTTTCCTGCAAGTATACGATTTGGATATGTGTTTATGTGTTCCTTGATTGTTTCTTTTCTTTTCCCTCTGCCTTTGTAATTATCTCAATACATTTTTAAAGCCTACGATTAATTGCTATTGAAGTGCCTTTTATTTGAAGCAAAAGTTTCTGCTATTTAAGTCTCTTGTCAGGAAACCAAGTATTAGAGTTGTTTGGTTTCTTGTTTCCGAGGCTGTTTAATGACAGCATAAATATTCAGCCTGACTCTAAATAGGTAATTAAAGCCGACTATTGGCCAGATGTTCCCCTTTGTTGCCTGGCGTGGAGCGGAGGGAAGAACAGGAAGCGGCAATCCCAATGCACGATGTCCCAAGGCACGCAGTCCTCGGGTTTTGGCAGATTGTGTGAGTGATCCCCGTGTTACTCAGTGTCCGCAAGAATATAAGCTTACAGCCGATGTGAATGGTGGAGCGAGCTGCTCTTCCACTGTCCCTGCGTGCTCCTTCCCTCTCTTCTCCTCAACAGTTTAGAAAATCCCTTTGTGCAAATGGTTTTGGGAGGTGGAGAACCGAGTTCAGCTTTTTCCCTGGACAAGACAGTGGATTTCAGGAAGAGGTCGTCTTTTTTGTGTGTACAGGATTGGTGAAGGCCTTTGAGACGAGTCAGGTGTGTAGATGTGAAGCAGTTTACTGCTTTAATTTTAACTTTCGTGCCACACCTTCTGTCCTCAGAGGCAATAAAACTTACAGGGAACAGAGCTAATGCCGTGAGAGGAGGAAATCAGGCAGCAGTCAGAGTGAGGTGCTGAGTAAGCACCTGCAGCGTCTAGGGTTTTGCTTCAAAATTCCCTAGTCCTCGGAGGTTTCACAGGGATCCTGCCTTGTGTGAGCAACAGCTTTGGTGGGAGGACTCAGGAGAAAATTTGGGTGGATTTGTGATGAATGTTAGTGACCTCCTGAGCCTAGGAGTCAGCGAAGAACTGAGGCTTGGAGTTAATGTCCTTATTTATTCCATGTGAACTGCTGGCAGTGCTTTCAAAATGTGAATGGCTGCTAAGGCCGGAAAGTAAAGGAGAATTTTACCATGAAGCATGGCAGGAAAACAGGAAAACATTTTCTCTGGCTCCAGGATTGTTCATGGGAGGATACCAGCCTTATTTTTATTCTCGAATTTGTAATGGCTTCTTACTTAGTTTGGAAAACTCTTAAAACTTAATCATGGATCAAGTGACAATAGGGGTGTTTCTCTCCCAGGTCTTGGAGACAATTTAATTAGCTAAAAATCACTGGAAAAAAGAGATTCTGGCCCTGATGGCACTGCAGAACCACATGGGAGAGTTCACTCTGAAGGCTGTAAAAGTTACCCCGTAATTCATGATTTTGGGGGACCTGTTAATGATTTCTGACTGTTCAGGTTAGCTGTACCTACACACTCCTGACAACCTGATGGCAAAGAGCCAACATAACCTTTGCAAACACCATCATCGCTCTGTCCCCAGCAGGACTCCAGAACCCTCTTCCTAGCACACACGGATGAGGCAGGGTGTCACTGTCGGCCACGGAGGGGGTGCTCTTTTTATAGCTATCACCGTGAGGGTTTTTCTGCTTCAGTAGCCGTGAAATCCGCATCTGGGGCTGGGCTGGGCCGGGCCGGGCTGCCCCTCGGAGCTCGCCCCCCCGCCGAGCGCCCCACCGCCTCCGAGCCGCAGCCGCAGCCCTGGGTCCCTTGTGCGGCTGCGGGGAGCGGGCGGGGAGGGGCTGCGCAGCCCCGCAGCCTGCGCGGGAAGCCTGTCAGCGCCGGGTCAAGCGCGGAGGCTTCCCTTTGGCTCTCTGCACCGTCTGCAGGAAGGCGCAGCGGGGTGGGGACGAGAGGAAGGAGCGGAGCCTCCCCCGGGGTGGGCAGCGCAGCTCCACCGCCGGCCCATGCCTCGGCGGGCGCAGTGAGCGCGGCGCGGGCAGAGAGCCGCGGGGCGGCGGCGGTCGGTCGGGCCATGTCGGAGACGGAGAGCGGTGCTGCAGGTAAGGGGGAGCGGCTGTGCTCCGCGGCCGAGCGCGGCCCCGCTCCCGCCGGGCCCCCGCCGCAATGCAGGAGCGCTGCCTGCGGCGGGCGCGGCGCAGCCCAGGCGCTCCTCCGGCACGGCCCGGCGGAGCGGCCCCGGCTTATCGGGGGAAATGATCTGGAGCCGGAGCCCCGTCCGGAGGAGGGGGAGGCGGCGGACCATGTCGCGGCGGCTGTGCCGGCCCCGCCGCCCCGGCGGTGGCCGCGGCCGCGGCGTGGAGCAGGGCCGCCAGCCCCCTCTCTTCCCCGGCGGGGTGCGGCGCGGCGTGGGGGGGTGTCCCCGCGGGCAGGGACGGCTGCGGCAGCAGGGGGCGGCGGCTGGCTGCGGAGCTCAGCGCCGCGGACCCCCCGCCCGCTGCGGAGCTGCCGCGGCTCATCACGTGCCGTCCCCGGGGGGAGCCGATGCAGCAGAGCGGGAGGGGATCCAGGTGAAAAAACAATGCGGCGGCATCGCCGGGCCGGGGCGGGGGCGGGCGCCCTGCCCGGGCGCCGGTGCTCTGCGGCGGGCGCGGCCCGGCGGGGCGGTGCAGCATCCCTCCCGGCGGGGGAGCCTTTGTGCCTCCGTCCTCCCCGCCGGTCGGGGTCTCAGCAGCGGCCCGAGAGAGAAGGGGGGAGGGCTTGGGCTGGTAAATCAGGGGCTGCTGCTGAAATAAAGGAAGGCACCGTTTTTAGCGAGTAGCCTGATGCGCTGAAAAAGAAAGACCTGGCAGCTCGGTGGGAGTGACGGCGCTGTCTGGGTTGAGAGGCTAGCCTTAGCATCCTGGCGCAGCCTCGGGGACCAGAGAGCTCCCAACGAGGCGTAGGGATGGGATAAAACCCGAGCGGTTCCGTTTTACCACGTTAACGGCTCCGCGGGTCTCTGACTTGGCAAACTTGACATATGAGCTGAGGCGATCTGAATCTTGTTTTGCCTGAAACAAGGATTCTGTGGTTTTGGTCCGTTTGCGATCACACTGCGCCTGATAAAAAAAAAAAAAACACAGCCTTTGCAGGACAAGGGTGGTCTCTCCTTGTGTGGGAAGGGAACTGGGGGAGGGAAGAGGGTTCCTAGGATACAAATGATATGGGTGAATAACCCTAAGGGAAATGCAGACTCAGCCTGATTTCATGTGATGTCTCCATCCCTTCTTCCTCACTGAATGCTGCAAAGATTTGAGGAAACTGTAATGTTGAGCCTAAGGTGCTGCCAGTAATTTATGGGGAAACTTAAAAGGTTGAGTTTATACAGATCATAATGGGATTTGGGGAATATTTTGAATAAAATAGCTTAATTGCAGTGCAAGTGGAGTAAAAGAGTCATAAAGTATCCTTTGTAAAAAACCCAGAAAACAATACTTAGAAACTAGTTGAATCTTCAAGATGACCTGCTCTACTGGATTCCCTGCCTGCCCCCCGCCCCATCTAAGTGTTCTCTCAGCGCTTCCTAAATGAAGTCTGTAATGTCTGTTTGGTTTGAAGTAACCTGTAACAGTTTTCTAGCATGCAGCTGACAAAGGGAAGAACAGACTGACAGATTCATTTGTCTTTTAGAAGACAGGGTATCATGTGTTTTGTTTTCTGCAAAGTTGCAAGGTTAGTGCGATGCAATGCTGAAATTAAGTAACTTGTGACATAGGGAGAATCTATGCAGGAGGCATTTTGTTAGGAGACAGAAGACCATGTAGTAAAGCAATGATTTGTTATGCCAGAAATCTTTATGTTCTTTCCACGCAGTGGAATGCTGAAGCTGTCAGAGGAAAAAAGGCTTCAGGGATAAAATGTGATTTAGTGAGTGGTGTTGTATTGACAGTATTGAAGCTGCAGTCACTTATTGCAGCATAGTACAATGCGTAAAAGAAATGTCTATATGTAAAATAGCCAAGTGTTGTATGCAGTGCCTGCCAATCATTTTTATAGCTTCAGTTAGCACAGCATTGCGGTATCTGCAGCTTGGTTAGTATGAGCCTGGATGAAATTGTTCATACCCAGGAGCTGTTGCATGTAAAGCTTCTAATTTTACTGACTTTTGGCGTTTTTAAACCCATTGGCTCATAACTGGGTGATGCTGATTCAGCTGACAAGTTTTCCTTTATGGTACTGTCACCCTATAAGCTTTCAGTCTGAATGTTTAGTTCATTCCCACTGGGACAGCGGTTGGTGTTCAACAGAGCGGCCCTGCTCTGTACCTGCAAAGTTTCCCCAAAGCTGCAGTCAGCTGTAGTGAGGTCCCAAGAGGTCTGTTCTGTCCAGAGGCTGATTTAGCTGATGCATGTGTGGTGTAAGGGGGCTTTATCCCAGTCTAGAGGGTGTGAGTGGGATGTCTCTCAAACACAACTGTCACCAGGAGCCAGAACAGGCTGCTGCGGCCTCGGATGTCGGCTCAAGTCAGAGCAGCCTTTGGGAGGCCAGTTCTGTGCAGAAAGACCAGAATGCTGCCTCAGCTACAAAAGACCTGATCCCTGCATGTAAATGTCAAGATTTAGGATCTGTTTTGCTTGCTGACAGTGTCACTGGTGGTTGGGGTTATATGCGAGTTGACTGGTGTCTTATCTTGTGCTCTTTTCTGCCAAATGCTTTTTTTTTTCATTGAGTTGATGTGACCTGCTGTGGCCAACTTCTCCCGCTTTCATGGGAACGCTGTTGAAATTTTTGAGTCCCCTTCTGGACACGATATCTGCTGTTGCAATTAAGTCTGGATTTTTTTTCTTTTTTTTTTCTTTTAAAGCTACAGGTCTGGTCAAATATTTTAAAATTTCCAGTTGCTTATTCTTCTAAGCTGTTCTGGGTGATTAGTTCCCTTTTTGCTATCCTCTACTATGATTTCGCTTATTCTATCTATAATTGCACCAACCATCCCTTTCAGAAAAAAAAAATCTTAAAAATATACTTTTTATTTTAAAACAATAACATCCAAAGGATGCCATCACCTCCATTTTCTGTCCCTGAATTGGTTCTGCCTTTTGACGATGTGTCAGATGGGATTTCACAAGTGTTTGACTTCAAAGAGCATGCCATTTATGGTTTTAGAAACTTCTCTCTGTGGCTGTGAAGGAGCAACCTGGCTTTTTTGGGTATTTAAAAAAGCTACACTGGCTTTCAGTAAATGGTAAGGGAAAATGTGAAAGGAATAAAAATGTACTCAAACGATGCTACTTCCAAGTAGAAGAACAAGAACAGTCATGACCTTAATTAGATATGAGGCAACATGACCTTTTGGGGGAGTTTGGTTATATTCCTTTTATTTAGTGTTTTAAGTAAAGTAGATGTTGACATTTTCCATATGCAGCTTAGTGAAATCTTTAGATTAGTTGCTTACTTGTTCAGCTTCTGTATGGCGCTTGTCACTTTTCTATTAAACAGCTTTGCTAGCTGAAAAAAGAAATGAGTGAAACTCTAGGTTGCATCGCTATCACACAGGCATGTTTGACTGTATTTCCCCAATGGGAAAAAGAGAGAGACCAGGAGGACTTGGAATCTGTTTCGGGAATGAGCTCTGAAGTCCGTTGGTCGTGATTGTAAATGGTACACTCACTTCACAGATGTTTTACTGAAGAGTGTGCAGCTGTTTGGTGATGTAAGGTCACAGATGTTGGTGTTGCGCTGAGGGAATTGCTGCTGCCAAGTATGAACTTCAGTGATCTGAAGTGCCTGTGACATACCTACAGACTTCTTCTTCTTCACCTTGACAAATGTCATGGCTCCTGGGTCATTAAACTGAAACTGCCTCCTCTCAGTGACCAGGCACATTTTTGGTCTTAAAAGAACATTCCATAGCTCTCATTACTCAAAATATGTCAACTATGGCCCATGTGCTGTGCTGTTAAGAAACATAGTGATACGCATTTAAAATAAACAAATGCGAGTTTTAAATTTTGCTGTAACTACTACTAAAGCAGTGACTTTGCAGTGTTTTAAAATTGGGATGGCAGTGATGAACTGTGTAAGTAATGGGTATTAAAACAGGAAATTCCTTCAAAGTCTGTCTCGGAGGATTTGAGAAAGGTTTTCATGTAAATGAAAAGGAAAATGCAGTCAGTTCTAATAAAGTAAGCAAATAAATAAACTAAAATAGTCAGAATATGGAGGCCAGCATTCAGGCTAGAAAGCCTTTGTTCTTTACTAAGGACTTGAATAAATGCCCTTACTCAGGACTGCACCAGGGTGTGTCAAGAACATCAGAGAGCGGCTTTATGAACTGCACTGGCGTGCCCCATCATCTGCACGCTGCTGTGCGAGAGTCGCTTGGTGCTCGCTGGCCCAAATCAGTAGCTCTATTGTGATTGATTTGCAGGGCTCTGGGCACACGGATCAGTTCTAAAGGCGTCTTAATTTACAAGAACAGGAGACTTGGAGAGGGTTTTTCTTACATCTGTTGTTTCTTCTGTCAGTAATTCCTCAGTGCCTGAGTCACACTCTCAGACTGTGCTCTGCAGATGCAGTTTCCAAGGAATATTGAGAAATATTTCTAGTAATACTTATCATTTGGAGTCCAGAAAGAAGTGTGTAGGTGAATGGATTTTCACAGTAGCAATCTCATGTTATCTGAGGGAGTTTATTCACTTACTCTTTCTGAAGAAAAACTCTATTGCAGGAGCCTACCGAGCCTGCACTGGTTTCCTTGGGGAAGGAGGCAGAGGTAAATTATTCTCCATATGCTACTTCCTTCTCCCATAGGGAATAATCTGGGAACACTGCTTCGATTTGTCCGTTTCTGGATACATCTTATGTTCTTAGTGCTTTTCAGGACCACTCTCCGGGGTTGAAGCAGTTCTCTCGAAGGGTTTTACAGTGCCGAGTGCTCCGTGTCCACCTGTCCCACGCAGCATTTCCTCGCGAGGCTCTGTGCGTTTTTATTCACACTTTCTTTTTTCCTGTTCCCTGTGAGGTCTGAAGAGTGGGTATTACAGTGATTGGGCTATTTTTCTCTATTAAGAGACGATAACAACATCAAAATCACAGTTTCTTTAGTACGTCCTTGCCACCTCCTAGTCATTGCTTGGGAAATGCATTCCTTTGACAATTTGGTTTTGTGGATTTCATCATCGTCTGAGGACTCTTGATGCTTTCTCCACGCTTAAAGATCAAAATACCTGTGGTTATACTAGGCTGACTGGAAACTAGCCCCATCCCCTGGTGCCAAACAGATCCAACAAATTTAACATCTCTTTCTCAAGTTTCCATGGATACCTTAGTAGAGCACACACTGTAATCAGAACGGCAGGGCATGCCGTTTACAAAAGCTTTCAGTATTGTCATTATAGAACTGCTGCATTCAAAAATCAACCTTTTGTAGTAGCTCTCTTGCTTACTCAGCTATGCTCCTGTTACGGTTTTAGCCATAGGAACTCCTTTGCAGGCCATACCATCTGCTTGTCACCATGACTGTGTAACTTCCCAGCTGGTTATCTGGCTGGTCAGTGTTGGTCTCCGTGTGATGTGTATGCGTAGTCATGGCATTTGAATGTAAGCCTGATGGGTGCTAGTGTAGAAACCTCGGGAAATAGATTTTGGTCGGTGATTGCATGATTTTGTGATCTGCTTTACAAATCCTAAACATGTACTTTCTTCTGTTCACGGTTTTTTTCCTCATAAGGTATTTTCCTTTAAGCCTGATAGATGATCTGTTTTCAAGATTATAAAATAAAAAGTATAAAGAAATACAAACCTACTTTTGATTTACCTATAAAGTGTCACTCAGAAGCTAAATCAATAGCTATAGACTATGGATTCACAGATGACTTCGCTAATGAATTGTCGAATGTGATACAAAATCGGGTTTAATAGCCTTGAAGAATATCAAGGGATTTATATATATAGCGTCACTCATGCTGATTACTATGAGAAGTAATAGTTATTCTAATTTGGCTATTCTTTTTACCCTGTCTCCCTCTTTCTTTTTTTTTTTGGGGGGGTGGGAGGGAGAGAGGTTTGTTTTATCTTGTCAAGACTCTACAAATGCGTGAATCATGTTTGGCATTCCTGAAGTTTGTCAAAATGAAGAAGACAAACATTTTCAAATATTTTTCTCAATTCATGTTTTAAGAAAAAGGAGTCACTGCATTCATCCAGCTTGAGGCATTGCAAGATACTTCGTGAATCTAGGCATGCTTGATAACTAAATAACCTTTTTGCCTTGTAAGTAAACAAGTACCTCCAGAAGTGTTCTTATTCCTGGGTGCTGGACCCATGGTCTGAAAAAGCTGAACAGTAATTCTTGTTCAGTCTTTGAATAATATTCCTTTGAATATCTTGATTTAGAAAGGTAAATCTAGGATTGTGGTGTTTTCAGGATACAATTGTGTCCTGAGGCAGTTCTTAAATAGAAATGTGCAGTAAAATAGGGATTTTTACAACTCTGTTATATGTTGGTCTTGCTTTTTAAAAAGCAAAAACAACCAACCAGCCCAAAGAAAGTGATTAGCATCAAAATGTTCTGTTTTATGAGTGTGGTCCTGGGAATAAGAGCATAATTTTATTAGTGCCATTCCTGACAACCTTGCAGTGAACCAAGTAGATGAGGTAGATAATGACAGACATGATGATGAAGGAGAAGCAGCAGGAAACCTTTTCTAGGAAGGTATCTTCTCACAGAACCTAGGTTCTGTACATCTGTGTTTTGTTTTCTGTTCCTTACGTCTTTCTGTTTGGAAGCAAGGAGGGAAGAGGTGAGAGGTACAGGAAAATAGTGCTTGCACAAAGGCAAACAGTGCAAGGAAGCAAGTTCATAGAAGAGCTTGTTGTAGGAAGAGAAGGTTAGTTAGTATGTATTAAAGATGTCTATTACAGAAGTGTATCCATGGAATATTTAGAAAAATCCTGGAGAGTTGTCTTCTACGATTTTGAGCTGCAAAATCTGTTGTTAATCCATCTTTATGACAAGGTACCCTCTCTGATATGTAAACCAGGATCAGTTTTGTCTCTCCTGGCAGTAGTGCATGGGTGTGGAAGAGCTGGAATCTAGGAAGCGAGCGATCACCGCAGGGCGCCGCTGGTGAGTTCCCCAAACCCCAGGCTCTGAGCAAGTGGGAACCACTTGCCTGGGGGAGAAGAGGAAGCTGACTGATCGCAGAAGCTGGAAAGCTCTCAGGTCATTCAAGATGGAGCTAGATTTAAGACCTCACAGTGTAGGTGGTGAATGGGTTTGAATTTAAGGCAGCTTTAAGGTCAGACTTAGCTATTGGTATGGCCTTGGCTGAGGCTTTACAGACCCAGTTGTGAAGTGTGCACGGGAGTGTGACAGTACTGTTTTAGTCCAGCTAACCAAGCATTAGTGAGGTCAGATCAAATCTAGGTAAAATAGTTTAGCCTATGTTCTGTCAAAAAGAGAAGTGAACATAACCCATGTGGCATTTTCAGAAGGTTATTGCAAGTTCTTGCGTGTTTCTTTCATCTTAAATTAAGTTCACAGAAAATAGATGGTGTCTTTTGGTTTCCTTTTGCTGGTGAGGTGCAGGAAAATGAATATTATCCACAAAGTGAGTGATGGGATGAACCTGGGGTTGTTTTTTGATGGTCTTAACAGTAACATTAAAAACTTAAATTATCTTAGAAAGTAGAAAAGTAATTCCTCCAGTCAAACTGTAACCATGATGGGAGGCAATGTAAAAGCATAAATGAAAAAGATCAAAGTTGTAATGAGGAACATGTCTTATTTTTAGAATTTTATCCAAAGAATTGGAAGATTTTTGACTTAGGAAATCACTGTGCTCTAATTAGTATCAATGCGATGAATACCAGCTCTTTGGGTGACCAATTATTATGAAAGGGTATCAGGAAACTTGGATATGTATCAGAGATTAGCTATGGCTGTATTCATGGAAGGGAAGTGTATTGCAGTCTTCAACAAACCAGCTGGATGCCTACTGGCATTTTAAAACAAAGAAGTCTGATTCCATTGATGGTAATAGCAGTGGTGTCATTGATTTCAGTAGAAACAGAAGGTTCTTAATTCTGATATGAAACATGGGATCTTTTCATTGTACATAAGAATATTTTAAGTGGGTTTTTTTGTATTTGCTTCTCTCTGTCTCTTTTTTTTTGGTTGTTGTTCTATAATTATTTTCAAAGGCCATCTTTGTATTTGCAGTAAAATGCTCTAGGTTGTCATGTTCCATTTGGAAGCTGTGACATTTTGTGCTTAATGCAAAGCAAAATCTTAGCAATAGGAAGAGCTGAATAAGGTTTTCTTCATCAGTGCAGCGGTTGTCAGCTAATAGCAATACGGTAAATCCTTCCTTTCCTGTTGTGCAAACATCATTAGCAAGCTTTGCTTGCAGCAAAATTATTATTGATGCTCAAAATGATATACAATATTTTGAATAAAAAACAATGTTTTTAATTCCATTCTTTTATTGCCTGATGGCTACCTTATACCCATATTTCACTCAGTATGTCCTTTTTTTTTTTTTTAAATCCAGAGATATTGCCTGAACGGAAAATGAAGAATTTGTCCAAGATTTTGGTATGACCAGCAACCTGACTGAGATCATAGCTACATATAGCAATCACTCTTACCAGCTTCTGGAAATTCCAGAAAAATGGGCATCAGATATGTGCAAGTGTTTGATCTGTGAAAATGATCAGTATGCGGTAAATTCAGTTAACTTGGATTTATTGGACCCATAAAGACTGCAATAGTGACATTTTTAGTGGGTCTAACGCATCCTGACTTACCCTGTGCATCTGGTTCATCAGCCTACAAATAATCGAGAGGCTGAACGGATTTGGCATATGGAACAGTGGATATGCATTTTATAAATCAAAAAGCGTTATAGTAGCTTTGCTTTTGAGGCAGGATGGTGTACTGCAGGCGTTCTTGGTTGGGAGTTTGGGAGAGCCTGGAAAAGGGTGTGGTATCTAGGTCTTTCCAGTGGATCCTCATGCTCAGCCAGAGGCTCAAATCTGCGCAATCAATGGAATTCATTGCATTGTACATTATGGATTGAAAAAAATGACTTAGTATTGTGAAAGCACTTCTTAAAATGCTAGAAGTATGATCTGAAATGGGGAATAGTATTGATCCTGTTGTTGATTCAGAAAATCATGGGAAGGGTTTAATTAGCAAGTGTTGGGTTTGTGGCCACTCTGGCAGGATAGAAATAGAAATGAACTTAAGATACGTTGATTGGGATATAACATACACACTAGTGGTCAGGCATGTTCCTACAGAGAGACGGTATCATAGTGATGCTGCCTATTTTCGGGTTTGCAAAACAGCTATAGGAGATCCAGACCATGATGAGTCCCTTTCACCATCACTTGGCACTGAGGTCTGCGAAGGTTTGGAAAGTGCCCTTCTCTCCTGGCCAAGCCTTCTCTTTTGTAGGCATGACTCTAAAGTACTGCAGAATGTGCCTGAAAAGGTCCATGTTGGGGTTTCTGATGGCAGACTTGAGGCTTGATACCTTATTTCTTATTCTTCTTTTTTTTTTAAGTTGTTTCTTTTCCATATGCTAAACTGGTGACATGAGACATATTCAGAAATTTCCTCCCTTCCCTGATCTGACTGCATTTCTGTGCTTTATGCTGTTGAGCAGCATATCCTGCTTCCTGAATTCTTGCTTTTACTTGTTCTGTTAAATTCTTACTTAGAGACAATGCATGCTTGCAAACATGTTAGCTTACCTATTGCCTGTGTTACTTGGGTTGTAGGGAACCTTCTGTTAGCAGAGAATCCACTGCTATGGCACACCGCTTCGCTGTTGAAATGAACCATTTCCCTAGTATGTGAAGCAGGAAATTTTGCTGATGCCTGGTGGAGCTGAATTATATAAAGTTAAATATTTAGTAAAAGCTGAATTTAATAGAAAAGAGAAGATTTTGTGTAGCTGCTGAAATAAATTTTTCTTTTATGAAATCTTTTCTTAATGACTTGTGACTATGAGGTTTAGCAGTCATCTTTCCTAAAGCAGATTTAAGCTTGCTGTCTTAAAACTGATTATCTGGGACCGTAGTGGTCCGTGTTTGACACTTTCAGTGGTTCCCTAAAACTCATTTATCCAGTCCTGAATAACAATACATGGCAGGGGCTCCCGAATGTTCAGAACAGACTGATAGTCTTCCAGAGGAGATCAGCTTCCATTAGCTGACCTTTGTAATTATGTAATGAGCTTGGTCCTTCTCTCTAGATCTATTAGAAAATCAGATTCAGCTGAACATGATATCAGTGAAATGTTCACACTACGTCAGCTAAGTTTTTATAAATGCCGTGGACTTTGCTTTTACTCTGTATTCTGTGACACTTAAAGGTTAATCCTTCATTGCATTTTGCCGTCAGCTAAGTTGGAAATCTAGAATCTGGCTGATCATTTACTGAAAAACAGAAAAAGCTAAACTGATTAGCTATTGCAGGAAACCACAGAAAATACACTCTTGCATGTGTTTAGATGAAAAGAAGAAATAATTTAAATTAAATCTGCTAGACCAGCAATTGTAGCTAATACGATAATGAACATGATTCATTATTAATACAGTATTTGCTGATCTCATAACTTTGCCAGTTTTGTAGTTGTTTGGGGATTTGCAAATCAGATAGGACCCTTTGAATGTTAAAAAAAATGCTGAAAAAGAGAGTCTATTTTCCCTTCCTCTTCTGGTCACCTTGAAAATGCACAAGGTGTTCTTTGGCAATTGATTAGATCAGGACTAAAGTCAGAAAGTATAATGATGTGGTCAAATTCATTCTATACACATTTAGTTAAATTATCCAAACCCCTAATATAGACAGTCATATATCAGGTTAATGTTAATATTAAAGAACTTCTATTCAAGCAGTTTGCATCATGTTTAGAAAAAGATTATTTTAAATATTGGTGTAAGTTTTTGAAGACTTAGTTTAATTTGGATTCTAAATCAGATTCCTCCATTTATTTTGGTGTGCAAATTGTCTAGAATTAAGTGTTTATTTAACACATGCTGTTTAGCTATATGTTTTTTCGTGGTGTGTAGTTTGACACAGATCGAGATCCTTGGTAAACATGGGAGATAAAGCTGGAACTTGAGCTATGTGGGACACTACTTGATTGTTGTTTTCTGTTACAGAAGCCTTAATAAGTCATCCTACTTTTAAGAACTGTTCCAAATACCATGATGCTATCCAGGACATCTTTTAAAATTGTTAAGAAGAGGAATTTACTCACAAAGGCTGGGCATCCTTTCTTTTTGTTGCATAATTGCAAGTTAGGTTCCTTGCAACCCTTTAGCCATTCTTTGACTTGAAACATGTTTTTTTTCTTTTCAGATCAGTCCTTTAGAAATAAGAGATTTTTAAATATCCTGGAATATCCATGCATTTACTGCTCTTTGGCACACAGTTGTAAAAATTGTGACACATGCACGTTTTTTCCCCAAGCAAACACTAACTCAACATAATATTAAAGCTCCCACATGGACAAGTATATTTTAACACCTTTCAGTTTAGATAGGGTAGATAGTATAATGTTACAAATTTCCTAATTTCGTTTGCTTGTAACAACTATTTCACTATTTGTTAGAAGAACTCTTGGCATTGAATCCAGCGTGACTGGCTTGCAGGCCATTTTCTGTAAATGCCAACCACTCTGAAAAATGACTTTTTAACTTCCCAGTATTCTGAACTGCACTCATTCGTTTATTAGCTCTGCAAACTCTCTGGTAATGTCAGGGCCTCTTTTAACAGCTGAGTTTCAAAGTAACAATTATGGCTGCCCCAATTATTGCACATGATAAGTTAGTAGTCTCATGAAATGAGTTGCAATATAATGCAACTGCTGCTTGTGCCAACATGGTAGCAACTCTACAGAATCACTGTAACAGACCGTGTTGGTTAAAATTTTAGTTTGCTACTTTAGAGGTTGTAGCATTGCCTTCCGTGATTTTCCTTTCTTGATCCAAAAAACTAGGCTGGTGGCATGTAGGACTCATTGTTGAATTATTTTGTTTAGCTGGGTATTTGCAGGAGCAGCAGTGAATACAGTGCAGAATGGTCATGGGTTTGGAAGGATTTTTTTCCTCTGGTCAAAAAATACTGATAAATCACCAAGAGCTTAACCTTCCAGCAGAGTTGAGCAGTTGATGAGAATTAGAAAAAGTTAGGCCTTCCACAAATCCAGCTTTTATGCCTAAGTTTCCAAGAGCATTCTGAAACTGAAATGGACAATTTATTTTAAAGATTTTGGATGAAAATATCTGAGTCTGTTTTCTGTTTTAAGTGGTATTTTCTATGGGTAGCTGAGACAGACCTCTGATCTCTGTTTAACATTTTTTATTTGTTAGCAAATATTTTTATACTTGTGGATACAGTGAGTGTCCTTGTATACATTTTGTATCTCTGGATTATCACACGTTAATTGGGTTGAATAAATTCTTGATAGAACACCACCCAAGTTAGCACAGTTTCATTGGATGAATATGAATGTTGCACTGGTTGTATAATCACTGCTCTCTGAGAGGCAAAAAAATGTGTATACTGTCACACAGGATTTTCTGAGTTGCATATAGAGCTATAAATAACTTCTCAAGGTACACCCAGGCTGATAACTGAAGACAAGCTGGAAATAGATTGCTGAAACATGAGTGCTGAAACAGGTAATGAAAAGAATTAGTAACAAAGAGAAACACTGAAAACACATAGACAGTGATTTGACGTCTACATTTTTGTGCTCCAAAGCCAGCGTCCTAAGTGGGGGAAATGTACCAGTTTCCAAAGATGTTGAGTTGGTATTGCGATGTCCTGGTCTGCTCAGGAAGTATTGATTCTGGTCCAGTCAGGTACGACAGCAGGGTGCAAGGAACCTGTTTTGTTACTAATTCCTTTTTTTGCCTGTGCTGAAATATTGTTCTTCAATTCTACGAAAAATGCCATGTTGATGGTGCAAAAATTAATCTGTTTTGAAAAGCGGAAGAAATAGCACAAGGGAGGCTGATAACAGCATCTGAGGCAGATAACAGCATCTGATCCAAATATATCTTAATGAACCGAGCAGACTCTGTGCTTGTCACATTTGGCCTGTGGCTTTTTGTACTTTACCACAAGAGGAGTAACATAATATATTCTTGAAGAACTTGTATAGGAAATGTGAATATTTTCCTTCTGGAAATGCTTCTGAAGATCAGGCTGAACATGCATATTATAACTTGAGCAGAAAGAAATGTTGTTATAAGAGCAATATTAAGATTTGGAGGAAGATTTTTTTCCTGTGGGCAGATTATCCCATAGTTGCCTACTGCAGAGTTTTTGCATCTTCCCTCGGAAACAACACATACTTGTTGACCAGGAACAACAGGATTCTTCATTAAGTAGTTCTAAGGTCTTTTCTTGGAGAGCAGCTCCTGTGTCATCTTAGAATAATGCTCTGACTTGTCAGTCATGTCTAGGAATTACATGCCATACATAAATATGCATTTTATTGTGTGATACATCCAAGTAGGTGACAAAAATATGTTTAAATGTATTATCCAATATTTATTATGGTTATTAATTTTTAGAGACTTATTGAATAATTCTGCTTTACATCTAATTAGCTTGTATTCTACAGAACAGAATTCAGTAAACTCGAGGCTTAAATTTGGGGGCAGACGAGTATGAGCACGGACAGGGTGGTGGCACCTTTTCTACATTCCATTTTGATAAACTATTGCAGTTTTCATAAGAAAATATATTCTATATAAATCCATCTGAGTCATCAATGCTTAATTATTTTAATAAGCCATTTCTTCTTCTATCATCAACAGGGTAAATATAAGAAGGAAAAATACAAATAGTGCATTACAGTATTGCAAAGCATTTGGTATGTTCCTTTAAATGAAATTTCAGTATTGTATGCAGGGTAGAAATATTTCTTTGATGATTTGTTAATAATACTTTCCTTTTTCCCAGCTGGATTCTGTCCTGCAGTAATATTAACAGCTGCAAGATGTTTCAGTGCAGAGTGTATTGAAGAATAAAAACAGAGACAGTATTGGGAAAGTTTCAGAATAAAGGTCCATGATGGAATAATTGCAGCTTATTCTTACTGCGTTGTCAAATTGATATCAACTCCTCTTTTTCTGTCTTTTTTGATCTCACAATTTGTGTTTAGTTTCTGCATTTACACATTTAAATCTTAGGCCATTAATGTGAGTGTATAGTGTTCAAGCTGCTTCTATCAGCTATGACTTCTGAATATATTTAGGATGACTTTTAAAATTATACATGGTAATGTAATAGGCAAAAGAATGAAAGCTAGTCAAACATTTTAAAACCAAAACTGCAGTTGTTGTGTCTTAGCATGTTGTAAGGGCAAAAAATATATTTTATGTGGCGGCTGTGGAATTTGCTTTCTTTTTTAGCAGATTTGTTACGACAGGAAAATAGTGTAGCAGTATGCAGAGCAACTGTCCTATCCTACTCATTCTGCTTACTGACACTGAAGAATTTTTGTTTCCTTTCAGATGCAGTTTCCACATCTGCTTACTCATCACCAGCCAAAAGTTTGGGAGACCCTGGAATAACTCCACTGTCTCCATCACATATTGTGGTAAGAAATGTACTCTTAACATACTGTATGTTGACATTACTTTCTCCTGCCTGTTTGGTGGGATGTAATTTCTTTAGAAAGTTGTCATTTCCTCACATACTGATCCCTTTTTACGCTATCCATAGTCTCAAGTGAAATTTTGGTGGCACTTGGAGTTGGTGACAGAGCTCTCACTCATTTCATTGGGGTCCCGGTTTTGCTTTTTTTTTGTCTACTTGCTGAGCTGATAGATTTTCTCCTGTATATTTTTATATCGAACACAGGGGCTTCTTGATCCTCAGGGTTCCCAAGTTCTGTCCTTGTCTTTATCACTGATTTGTTTAGGCAGCCCCTGAAAAGTCTCATTCTGTTCAGAAAAAAAGGAGGATATATATGACATTCAACAGTAAAATCTGAGTTCTCAGAGAAAAGAATCTCAGAGAGAGAGAGAGAGAAAAGCTCAAAATAGAACGGTTTTAGTTTCTTAAGGAAAATAGACACCGCTGTAAGATTTTAGAAGCAAGCAAATGTCTCATAAAGGTAGTGTGTTTTAATCTCTTATACATCATGTTCATTTTGTTGACAAACTCCCATTAAAACTGTCCCATCTGTTTTTAAGGTCATCTGCATCATTTGTAACACAGCATATGTACAGTGTATTTCTTGATATTCCAAGGGATCATGTTTAGAACACGTTGCTATGCTTGTCAGATTTCTTCCTTAGCTTTCTGAATCAAGTTCAGAGTTGTATGACATCCCTCTTCAGGATTTCCAGAGTTCTCTGTCATGAATTTTTGCTTTTATTCCCTTCTTTCTCTGTATAATCTAGAACTTCCCCCTTTTATTTCTGTCATGCTGATGAATTTATATCCTTTTTCAGTTAGATGTACTCCTGAAACTCTTTGAGGAAGACATATTGCTAACATACTGCTCTAGTTGAAAAGATTTATTAGGAAAATCCAAACAAGTCTTTTATTATTTGAGAACAAACTTTATTACTCTCATTTCTCCATTTTAAGTTGCACACCTATGGGATGATCTTGGAAAATGTAGGGGTACAATAGAAGAGTGCAGGAAGTAGCAGGCATGGAGATAACAGAGATATGTGAGGAATATGGTGGAAGACTGCTCATAGAGTGAGGACATTTGGCAGTTCCTCTGTAAAAGATAATAACAATTCTTTCAAGATGTTATTGAGGGTACAGGCTGAGCAGCAGTGGTGGTGAATTCAGACATGACCTGTATAGTAATAGCTCAACAGGTCTGTTCCATGGTGATTTTGCCAAAATGACATGTGTGCAGATGGGTGTGTTACCCTCCTTCACTGTCTACCTGCCCGTAGCACATAGCCCTGTCACCAGTGTTTCCAGCTTGTTCTCCTCCTGTCTTGCTCAGCTGTTAGCGCTTTAGCCACCATCAGCATGTGAACAGTAGTTCCTTGCTGTTCATTACTTATTGCTCCTTTATATAGGATTTATGATGGGCGACAGCATACTGGGGAGTGGTACAATACCTTGCTTATTCATGTCGTGCTTTATATCACGTCATTATGATTTGGGCCATAACCCTTCCACCTCTTCTAGTTAACATTCCCACGTTGCCCTTGACTGTGCTTTTCAGGGATTGGAGAATTACAGGTAAAAGTCAGGGAGAAGGATTCAAATTCACTATAAGCAGCCGAACAGTTTTCTACATTCTAGCACAGGCAGGAGGAAAGAATGCATATAGTGCTTACAAAGTAAGTGTTATGTGAATTCTTCATACATAAATAATTATCATGGGATATAAAGCTTATTGCTGTATTTTGGGTTGTTCTGTCTCCACTAGTTTTGAATGGTAGTAGTACCTCCTGTTCAAGGTTATGACATAGGTAACTCCTAAAACCACCAAACAGGTCCCAAATATACCACATTGATGGATATAAACATACTCTTCAGTTGATCAGTTTAAGGAAAAAAAAAAAAACAACAGCCCCAAAACCAATAACCTAGTGTTTAGCCATAAGTTTTAATGATAGAGGATAATAGCTATTCCAAGACATGAGTATGAAGAAAACTCTTGATTCAGAAGCTTAGGTATAAAAGGTTCCAGCAAATATATTGAGTTGTATATTGAATTTCCACTTCCATTGGAATGTGCAGTTTTCTGGTATCAACTTTGGTCAGAAATGCAGCTTTAGGGAAGTCCTTATTTCCACTGAAGAGATATGCATGTCTCAGAGAGCAGAAATACTGAAGGGTAAGACAGGTTACAGTTACTCTAATCAGTGACTCAGTGTCTATTTTGCTTCTGCTGTTTAACAGAAGGACTCTGATGCAGATGATGCTGTAGAACAGTTATTTCTTGTTGTTGTGGCTATTGATTTTGGCACAACATCCAGTGGCTACGCCTACAGCTTCACCAAGGAACCCGAATGTATTCATGTAATGAGGTAAGGGCTGCAATGCAGCATTTAGTTTTTGATCGTGATAAGATGGATTGTCTGCAGTAGCTATAGATATTTTCTACAGGAGCCTGCAGTGTCTAGATTTGTCTAGTGTTACCAGAGTGTACACCTTTGTCATGGTTATAGTTTTTTGTTGCATCTTACTGTATTCTAATTTGCTTTAATAATCAATGTGAACATGTCCCCTCTCTGTTATTTTGCTGAGTTTACAAAACGACGTGAGTAAAAGAAGGGATCAGTGAGTATTTAGAATTGTTCAGGGAGCAGTGATAATTATTAAGTCAAGATGCCCTTATCTCAGAGATTGAGAGAAACTACACATTTATTAAAGGTCATGGCATTTCCCAGGAGCTGCCCATCCCCTGGAATCATGCTGGTGTACAGTTGCGTGTACAACGCTTAGTTACTTGCACCTAGAAATTTGGCAGATTTAAGCTTTTTAACAGTAAATGTGAGTCAAATCCCTGATAGTGAACCAGTGATACTGGGAAATAAAGCAATCAAAAGGCATGAATGTGAAAATTGAGGTTTGATGTGAAATCTGTTCTGTGTTATATGTATATGAGGGACAGATTTTAGATGCTGTCATGTAGGACTTTTTTTTGTTTGTTTCTTGATAAATTCAACACAATATAAATTTATGCATATAAAGGTAATGCAATCACAAATGCAAAAGCTATTATGGTAGGTATCTGAAAGGATTGCCCTACAAACCATTTTTATAATGTTTTTGATTTTTTTTTTTTAAAGATTTTTTTAATAACTAAAAGCTTATACAATTCTTATTAAAATATCTTTAAAGTGACTAGATTGTAACAAGACCAAGATAATTTCAGACATAAGCAAGGCAGTGATGAAAAACTTAGCCATAGAAGTTCTTCTAAACAAAGCTGCTATTACAGCGGTAGGTAATCCACTGTTTTAGCACTGTAATACTGAGAAGAAAAGGGCGAAAAGACTAACTTGCTGTAGTCCAGTGTGATATACTGTAATTTTTCTAAGCAAAGATGCTAGCTGAATGCATCTCTCTAAATCTCAGCAGACAGTATTGATTGTGCAATCAGCCTGCATAGTTGGTTTGTATACGGTTGCAATGTATTTCAGAGATCTGACACAACTGGGTGATGTGAAATACTGTCTAAAGGGAGGTAAATTTTGGAATGGTATTAGGCCATCCAGTTACAAAGATACCTACCTTTTTGAGTAAGGACAAGTAATGCTTCATGGCCTTTTCCGCATCCCATCCACCTGTTGTTCTGCAAACAGCACAGGAAGCTGCATCAAAGGACAGGCCGTGTGTGGCTATCTCAGCCAGGTTACAGGGTTGTGGAGTCAGAATCCGTGTATATCAATTCCTATTCTCTATTGACAGCAGATAATTAATCAAATTTCTTGAAGAAGTTGGCTGAAGTGAGGGAAGACATCTCTGAAGCTGTACCTGAGCAAGCCTGAATCCTATATACTGTGTTCTTCCTATAATCTTTGTGGAGATTTTACTATGTGAATTCCCTAGGGATGTCCTTTAAGCCCTTTGGACTCAAAATTTTACCTTAGGACCTGATTTTGCCATTGGGTTCACACTATACTGCAGTAAATTACAGACTAGATTCTCCTTCCAGGGTACCAGGCTTCCTGCTGTCTATCACTGGGACATTGAAATCTAGGTGCTGTGTGGCCAGCGGAGAGTATATTCCAAATCTTAATTGACATTTCACCATTTATGGTTCAAAACACCATATTTTGTTCCTTATGCAATAATGGTAGCATGATTGTGATTTCAGACCTATGTAGATATTATATGAGATACTGATGTAAAAAGAAATGAAATAAATTAATTCATGTATTTCCAATCAGAAGGTAGGAACATATTTTCAGGGGGGAAGTGTATTCAGATTTCCAACAGGCATTTCAAACAATGGAAAATATTTTAATACCAAGAATGATGTTTTAATTTTTTAAAAATAAATATTGCTGACAGGGAAGGATTTTGAGGAAGATATGGCTGAAACTGACTTATGAAATAATGTATATAGTATTTTTATATATATATGTATGTATATATAAATACACATGAAATAATGAAATTCAATGAAAAGAATGGTATATGTATCAAAATAAGGCTTCAGTAGTTCAGAAGGTGTTAAAAGGTTCGAACTCTGTATACAATGAGGCTTACATGTAGGATAATTTACAAATATTTCAGCAGAGTAAATGTAACTTCCCGCCCACACTCGAGAATGTTTACATTAAAATAAAGCATACCAATGATACATGGTCCTCGTTGCTTCCTAACATTTTTTCCACCTTTCCTCCTTAGTGTTGATCCTTTCCAGACATATAGATTTCTGACTGCCTTTTAACAAAGCTCCTTTTCTGTAAATGTCTCAATGAAGGGTAAGATGGGTTTACCTACTTTGGAAAAGAGTGAACACATAAGGCTTTAGTACCAAGTTTGGCTGTAGTGTCAGCAAAGTCATGATTCTAGTTGTGTAACTAGTAGACAAAGTCATGTTTTTGACTGTGTGTGTTTATTTGCTATGATGCCCAGTACTGAAAAAAATGAATTTATAAGCATTGACGTAACAAAGTTGTTTAAGCGTATGCTTAGCTTTAAATGTATGAGTAGCTTCACTGACTTCAGTAGACCGAAGCATGTGTTTGGAGTTGGGAGTGTGTTTTCTATATGATCGATGAATGACTTTACCTTGATCGCATAACATTAGTTACTGTTTTATCATTTTTAGGTAATAACTTCACACCTGTCAACTCTTACTAGTTCCCCATGGCTTCTGTAAAGATAGTTGTGGTTCCCTTCAGGCTCTTGTTCCAGAGTAGAAGTATAAGTTACAAAGAGTGCTATTTTCTGCATACCTTGAGACTGTGAGTAAATGCATATGAACAGCCTTGCCATGAGTTCAGCAAAGCACTTCAGCGGGCAGGGCCAGAGCCGTAATGAAAGACAGTTTGGTGCTGTAGAACGAGTTAATAACGTCTCCTTTGAAGGGAATGCACGAGGTCTTACACAGTTTAGAAAAACTCCTATTGATTGATGTGCACTTACGTGAAGTTATAAATATTTTGGCTGCTGGTGAAATAACAACAAACTGAATGTAACTATTTCACAAATGGAGAAAAAATAAATGGAAAAAAGCATGTGATTATGAAACAAATTGCAGCCTGTCTTTGGAAGGAGGGAAAATGTTGTCTTTTTTCTGTGTAACTTTACTTCAACCTTCAGGTTTTTCCTTTTCCTTCTCTTCCCTGTTTGATTGTAATTTTTGGCAGACACGTGCTTGCCTTTCTTCTGCATACACACTCCTCGCAGCGTTCGGCTACGTTTTGATGACCCCACTGCTTCGTTTCCTTGACTGTTATGCTGCAGCTCTGGATCAAATTCTCATCACTCTGCATGGATCACTCTCCTTGTCTGTTAGCCAGATTCATGTGTAAGGAAGGGCATTTCTCTAACCTTAGTATAACCTTGTGATCCTTTCCACACTAACCTTCGTCTTGTCTCTGTTTTCACTTTTGATATACAGTCACATCTTCTGTGGCTATAAATGGGTCTATGCTGCTCTGTTGAGCTACTCCACTTTATATCAGCCTAGGAACTGGTCTCATATGTCTGATTTTAGGCAGAAATCTACCTCGGGTTCTGCTTGAATAGCTTTTTAACTCTGACCCTGCTTTGAGAAAATATCCACCACATGCATTTAGAATTATTCAGGCTGGAAAAGACCCTTAAGATCATTGAGTCCCACCATTAACCTAACACTACCAGTACCATTTAGAGAGTATTGCTGGCTTGTATTAGACCATGCTCTTAATAGGCATTCCCATTTTTTTTCTCCCTAAGAAGAGCATTATTGCCATCATTTTGCCTGAATTGGGACCATGAAAGAAAATTGCAAACGAAGGTGTTGAAATCCTAGCCCCGCTGACTAAAGGCCTCCACTAACTGGAGTGAGGCTAGGGCTCCCCCTGAGAAAGTGGTCCCAGTCAGGAGTTACCATGCACATACCTTTGTCTGCAGCTGCTTCTCTCTAGAAAAGATGTCACACAGACATATTTTTAAAGTTCTGATTGCAAATAGTAAAGTCAGACTTCCCCCTCTGTTTCCTTATTGCTCTTTCTGTGACTGAACAGTAATACACGCTGAGAACTTTAGAATTTGCTGATCAATTACCATGTCTAGTTTCCATCAGAAACTCATCAGGAAGTGAACATCCAATTCTCTAGGTGGCTTTGAAAATTTCAGCCCATACCACTGAGCATCAATTTGTCTTCATTTAAACTGTACCTTAAGTGTACTTATTCCGGAAAGAGAAAATGTGCCTAGCCGTAATGAAAAATAAAGAAGTATTGTTATTAGCCATATCCTATTTATGGAATTTCCCACCGGTGACTCAGAATGAATCATTAATGATTCCAAGTGAAAACGATACCAGTCTGTCTCCTCTCTGCTTGCAGCGGGTGCGTGGGATTTAACGTTCTGGTGAAATGGGCAGTGTTTTCTGTTCATGGGCTGTGGGATCCCAACTTCTTCACATTGGAACCATATGTTTGCTGTAACACCTACTCAAAGAGTTTGGAGTTGACAAAGTACATGTCTAGCAGCAGGTTAGAAGAAATGACCTGGAGCAGAGCCCTTGCCAGCTGATAATAGCTTAGGGACTGAGCAGGGTGACTAGGGAGATTTAGGAAAGTTTTTTCCGAGTGGATGAAGGTGGAAATCATTCCACTTCTTACCATACTGTTTCTGCTTTCAGAGTAGTGGAATTGCCCTGTATACTGAAGTAAATTCAAACACATGTGGTGATTCCCTGCTATTGCTGTTGCTGGTGCAAAAAGGGGCAGATTTTGCTCCCTTTGATTTAGTTGAATGGTCTGAAGGGTTCCCAACACTTTAGAAGATCCTGTTCCTCGTTACTTTGCCAAGTATTAACCCCTTAGATTGAAACTCTCCATCTCAGTTGTCTGCCTTGGTCTGGAGGTCAATTAATTTTCAGTTGGTTCAACTGTTTCTGCATGTGAAATGGAAAAGAAGATTTTTTTCTACATAATCTTCCTATGTCGCATAAACAAGTACCACAGAACAAGGCAATCTTTTTGTGCTTCAGAACAAGGACTTTGGCAGTCATATATTATGGAAGTGTGTTTTGCTATCTTTAGAAAAATACAATCAACATGTGTTTTAATAATGAATGCAGTTGCCTGTGTGTTCTTAACTTGGCTCCTGTTTGAGCTGCATTATGATTATGGCTGATAGCATAAAGCAGATTTTCCACAGATGCTTTTTTAAGAAAATGTTGTCTCGTAAGTGTTTGTTTTCCATGCTGAAAGTACGTGTATATGGGGCGAGGGGGAACAGTGATGCAAGTTTCTTTTCTTCCATTCTGCTTTTTTTTTGAGAAGTGAGGAAAAGACAAGAATGCTCACAGCTGTCTTTGTGGTACAACTTTCTACTGTCTGACCCTGTTGCCCCCCCTCTTCCCCCCCCCAGCGCCCCAATTCCTGCTGCATTTAATGGTTGTTCCCATATTCTTACTTATTTCCTTATCCATTCTGTGAAAGAAGCCTTGTGTTGCTTTTGCCTCAATACCTTTGTGCTTCTTGGGTCTTCCTGAAGATACCTTCACAATCTTGATAATAGGATAGTTTTATTGACTGTTTCAATGGATGGTGGTGAGGGAAATGTTTTGGTGCCTATAAGATACTTGGGGGTTGGGGGAGTCTGCTTTATTTTTGACAGACTAAAATTTTTACAGCATTTTGGGCATTTAAAACACAAAATCCATCAACCTCAGGTGAGTAGAGAGTGCAGTGCAGAGCATGTCTTCAGAGTTTCAGGTGTTCAGGAAATTAGGCACATGAAGAGGTGTTGGTTGAACTGGCTTGTCTTGCTCCAGAGAGCATTCTGTGACAGAAACAGGGATTTAATCAACTTCTCCGCAGTGGCATTCAGCTGACTTAAGCAGGTCCCTATGTCAAAATGGGGAAAAATATCCCATACAAGTAAGCTTGCGTGAAGTCTGATTGGCAATTAGGTAGGCCATTTTGAGGATTTGGGTTTTCATTTATAGAGTTCTTGCATAATTACTTGATTTTTTTTTTTTTCCCCTTGCAATATTTATTACATATGTATGTTTAGTTTGAAAATGTAAGCGTAATACTAGTTTCCTTGTTAATTGTGTGTGGCTTACTTTAAGGAACCTGTATTCTTATCAAAGACAGAGTATAATTATGTCCTTAAAAATTATACAACTAACTGCAAAATTTATTGAATTGTCTGAAATTAAAATTACAGTCCTCTTTTCTTGGATGTGAATAAAAACACTTGACTTTGGTATTGTAAGGATTGAAGTTCGTATCTTTGGAGGGGAGAGCAGTCTGTGCAATCTGCCACCAGGTTGTTTTTCTTAGGATATACTATTTTTTGTTGCTGCTCTAAACATTAGTATAACTTACTGAAGCTGTTTCATTTGTTGGATAGACGATGGGAAGGTGGAGATCCAGGCGTATCCAATCAGAAGACACCAACTACTATCCTCCTAACCCCAGAGAGAAAGTTTCATAGCTTTGGGTATGCAGCAAGAGATTTCTACCATGACTTGGATCCCACTGAATCAAAGCACTGGTTGTATTTTGAAAAGTTTAAAATGAAGCTACATACCACCGGTGTAAGTAATAACTAACTCTCTTGGATAGTTGTGCATTTGCTACTCAAATCTTCTCCCCGTGGACAGTGCTAGATTTTGGCTAAAGATTGTGAACTAGATGTGAAGCAGCTTTATTTCTAAGTTCAGAGAGTAAATAAAGTAAAGTAAACTTTTCAGTTGGCATTATGATTCACTTTGCTTCTCACTCCATTTGGCAAGCGTATTTTGCCAGCCTTCTAACTAGATCTTAGAAGTTCAATATCTGCTTTACTTAGATCTTCATGTCCTCATTTTCCTGGGTGAAGTTCATAGCTGTCTAGGGAGTCTCCATGAGGTTGGTTTGTTCTATAAATTTACCCAGAACGCAGAAGTAGAATATAAGAGCTGTGCTGAACTCTAGTGCAGAGAAGCAAATTTCCTCAGAGTTCATTGTCAAAACTGCAAGTGCAGTGCAAGTGCAAATCATGCTGTTCATTTGACCTTATTCCTACTGATTATATTTTTGTCATTAAACTAAGTCATTCTAGAGTTTTGGGACTTGGCCAGTACTTTCTGTATTGAGGTGTTTTCTGGTTTCATGTGTTGGTGGGAAGCCGAAAATCTATGCTTTTAACTCTTAACTTGGATTAAATATCTTGCATGTGCAGCTTTGTTGCAATTAATTACAAATACATTTGTTGTAATTATTTAATATTTAGTTCATATTTCTCTCTTTGCCTGTCGTTATTTGTAGACATGATAGGTGTTTAAAAAACAAGTCTAAAATAAGCAGCAAATGTCATGCTCCAGGAAATTCAAGTGATGAGTTAGATCCTCTTCAGAACAATTTTGTCACTTTTTCCTAGCCAGGTGGATAAAGAATTCCCTTTCCTCAAGCAGTGGGAATTAATTTCATGTTTACCTTTTCCTTTTTAATAACTTCCAGTTATTTTCTTTCATGTAGAATCTTACCATGGAGACAGACCTGACAGCTGCAAATGGCAAAAAAGTCAAAGCACTTGAGATATTTGCTTACGCTCTGCAATTCTTTAAGGAACAGGCATTAAAGGTAGGGTAATGCGTCCTTATCTAGATTTTCAGTATTCATAACTGATATAAATGTGAGCTTAACACTGCTAACCTTGCCAAGCTTCGACCTCAGTAGTATTTGATGTAAACAAAGCAAGGCAGCTATAGAAACTCTAGGCAGGCTGTGGACTCTGGGAGCTCACAATAGCCTGAAGTGATTTCCCCTTGCCCAGGATTCAACAATAGTAAGTGTATCACTGCGATGCAGAGTTCTGAATATCTTCTTACTGGCTTAAATATTTTCTACTTCTTTTTTTCATGAAAAAACATTGATTTGAAAAGAAAATTTAAAAGTGCAGGAGCTGAAGCTCAGCAATTAAATTTGAGACTGGGTCTTGTCCTTGTCCCCTACACTTCTGCTGCTGGGATGATGGATTGTTCTGTGTTCACGCAAGGTTCTCTCTTATGTTAAAGAGTTGGCACTGTGAAACGCAATAGGATGAGCACCTGCTGATGCCTCCTGCCTCAGCCTGACTTTGTCTTCACTGATTAAGCAAAGGGAAGTTGGATGAGCTGGATTTATTTTGTAATAGAAAGATTATTAAAAGCTCATTTATAATTTGGTGACTTGAATTTCACTGTAAGTCTGTACAAAGATGACCTGCTGAGGTGTACAAGCTGACTAACCTGGTGGAAATAGTGTAATTTTGCCAGTGCAATGATCTGTAAAGGCCACTTGATTGCACTGAGAATGCGGAATTCTGCACCAGCTATATATAGATATAGCACAGATATATAGCCTCCATTACCCAAACCACAGCACTCCTTTGCACAGCACTCCTTTATTCTGTTTTACACAGTTAAACTGTAGTATGTGTGCCAAAGAGCCACAATTAGGCTATGGTATTTTGGCCCTGTGCTGACCCTTTGCAGGGGTGAATTTCATGTTGTTGTGCTGTGAGATGTTATTTGGTTGCCCTTATCCTGAATGCACGTTTATGCAGAAAATCTAACAAGCATTAGGGAGAACCAAAAAGTAAGACAGGAATCTGTTAGGGGTTTAATTTGTAAATTCATACTGTGTTCTGATGGACAGTCTCCATTTATGTTGCTTTTTTTTTTTTTCTTTTTCTTTTTTCCCTACTGTGGCTGGTGTTGGTAGGGAAAATGCATTTTATTTTCCATTTCCCATTTGAAATGTTGCAATACTAATTTCTTGTAATATTCTTCTTGGGTCACAAGATTGTTTTTAGTATTCTCCTGTGAAATATATGTCCCCAGTAAACAGTTTTTGAGATTTAAAATCTCATGTAAACAGTCAACTGTGAGTTAAGTACACATTGGCTTCAAATGTGCCATTATAATGTCAGCGTATGCATAGTAGTTGCTGGGTCAAATCAGAATATTCATCCGAGCAAGCATTGTTTAAAATAGCCTTGTTGTTAAAAACTAACCTACTTTCTTGAATGGGTTTAATTTATTCTCTGTGAGATCTCAGTCTATTCTTTATGGTTACAGAGAAGCAATCCTACAATTACAACTCAAATTCCTCATCTTGTCAAAGTCTTATGTAACTACTTTGGGGTTGATTTTGGAGTCAGACTTGAACCTGTGCATAGTCTGGGGGAATTCTTAGTGAATATGAATGCTATATGAATCCCATCTATTTGCTGTGCTGCCTGTTCAGGGCTACATCCTTCCTGATGTTAATAAATAAATCCCTGTGGTTTGTGAGTGCATGCTGAAACTAATTAGACAAGCAATGTAAATGAACTGTTACTTTGGACTATAATCTGTTCGTTCCTAGTGCCCTGTGCAGTATAAAGGTACTACTTTTCTAACGTGGATTTTTGAACTGCAGCATAGGTAAACAAACACAACACCTTGGCACAGCATATGCAGAAACATTTTTTTGCATTCTAAAGGCCCGTTGTTCACCTTTCTGAACCTTTCCCTGTTTGGATGGAGATTTAGATAGGACATATGGTAATGACATTTTACTTGGAACCTTTCCCAAAACATGTCATTATATCACCTAATTGGCAAATGCAATACAGACTTTCCTCTTTTTAAGGCAAAAAAAAAAAAAGAAAAATAAAAGAACTAAACTAGTCTTGAACGTTTGCTTAAAGCAAAATTTTCAAGGAGCAATCAGTCTTTTTTTTTTAAAGGATTTAACTGTAACTTCCCCTTGTTAACTGAGTTGTAAAAATTTGATTTAAAGGTAAGTGGTGTATAAAGAAGTCATTGAAAAATCCAGATGGTAAAACATAATGTTCATCAGTGATAACCTCAAATATTTTTCTGTGTATTAATCAAGATGCAAGTGTGAATTCTTCAAACTAACAACAAATCCCACACTGTGACTAAGAATGTACATAAATGTTCTGTAATATTCAGCAGTGCATGAGTTGCTTTTGGAAAAACTAACTTTTCTACTTCATGTTAAGCAGTAAACTTTTCTATAGGCCTCCTTGAGGAGGCATCAACCCTGATCTCTAATGGCACAGTAGAGCATTCTTGACAAGTTGGCAATAATTCTGATTTGTAGCATAGATGTAACAGGAAAAAAATTGAAAAGAGAAAGTTACTGTTACTGGAGCCAGCAGAAAATAATGTTTTCTTATAAAGTTGACACCCATCATTTTGCATTCACCTCTATTTTCCTTTTATTTAGGAGCTCAGTGACCAAGGAGGCTCGGACTTTGAAAACACTGAAGTAAGATGGGTCATTACAGTGCCTGCTATTTGGAAGCAGCCTGCAAAGCAGTTTATGAGACAAGCTGCCTACAAGGTAAGATTACAGGCCGAACACAGAAATGCCCCTGTAAAGCCCTAGTTGATAGGCTAAATGATAAACTGTATTTGGGACGATTAGCTCTATTATAAACTGTATAAAAATGGTCTAGAAAAGAGTCAAACTAGAAACATTGAAAGAGAAGTTAACTCTACAAAGCAGTACCTTTAAGTCATACGTATTAACCTCTCAAATGCCTTTTTCTTTCTATTTACTTTTATATATTGCTGTCCCTCACTGCAGACTGATGTTTTAGTCATGTTGTACACTGTATTCCTGCTGAATTCAGTGCAGATGGAACAGATGCAGTTTTGAGGCCCAAGGGAAAGCTGATTTTAAAATACTGGACAGAGTTTTGTTTTTTTATTTTCTTTAGGTCATCACAGACTTTTAAAGTAAAAAAAAAAAAAAAATAAAAAAAAAAAGGGAAGAGGAGGGAAAGCAAAGAGCCTCCTTGGTGGGACTTTTTTTCCAGTTCCCATTTTCCCACAGTAGGAATGAAAGGACTGTGAACCGGATAGTCTGGATATAAAATTAAATTCAAATGTTATTTTCACCAGTAAGAGGTTTATCTGCATTTAACCCTTTCCCCTCAGCCCCCCCCAAATATGTGCACTTTCCATATGCGTGTCCTTTATTTCAAATTCAGTTTGCGTCTTTGATACACGGGATGTACACAATCTTCTTTTCATCAGGATATTCATTTTCTGTTTTGTTTTATTTATTTTTGGTCAGAGACTTGCGTAACCCATTGGCAGCAGCTATGCGATGCACAGTTTGTAAAATATCTAGTAGTTCATGAGTAATTTGCAGAGTGCTCCTGGGAAGCACCCAGATTTTTCTAACTCTGTTTCTAACTATCTCTAATGTTGAGCAACATTTTTCTTAACAGTCTTTATTGTGGGATTGCTAATGCTAGTGCCAGAAGCAAAACACTCTTAAAGTTCTGATGGAAGGACACGGTTGTAGGTAAATCTGAAACACTAGAGACCCATTCATTATCTTTGTATATTGTTGTCTGCCTGCTGTCTGTGTGCATGTGTGCTTGTGAACCGGGAGCTGTGTAAGGAGCAGGGCAGGGTAAGGTAGATCTCTTGGCATTTCTCATTTGTGGCACAATGGAATGTTGTTAATTAGTGTCTGTGTCTGTGGTTGTGTCTGTGATTGTGTACTTTTATCGGCAAGCTTGATAAATAGCAAGGACTGACAAAGCTTTTAACTTGGGGTGTGTGATCAGCTGCAGGAAAACATAAGGGTTTAGGGAAATAATTGATGTTTACTTGATACACACAGTTGATTTTTTTTTAAAGTAATGGGGATGAAGAAAGAAGTGCAGAAAACTGAGAGTTCTGCATTGCCATTCAGTCTTTCAGATTCTATTGCTGGATCCAACGTGTTCCTCAAACCAATATGTACAGATGGATCAGAAGTTGCAGCCCTTGTTGCTAGCTATTGGAACATCCAACCATCATGACAATGAGAGCTTGTTGTCGTAAGAGCAATCGGGGCATCGAGTAGAGAAAAGTGTGAAAAGGCAGTGGTAGAAACTTTGTTACTGGAAACACACTGAGGTACAACCACTAGTCTAAACTGAGAGTTAACTAGTGGGAAATGTTTATGAGCTGTGGAAATCTGCTTGAGTAATCTGTGGCAAAATATTAATGGCTTCAGTCATTGGATCACAACGTAAAGCCCAGCCTTTCTGGAATGGTTAAGTGGTTGTCTAGGCAAAGCTAAATATTGCATGGAATTTCTAAAATCGAGTAAAAAGTGTTGTAGATTTGCATCTGCACTTAACATCCATCAGCTTTTGTACAGCCTGCAATCTTAATGCCTCTCTGAGATTTCCTCATCTCTGTTTTGCCTTAAAAAAACCATTGCTAACCTGGAAATCTTAATCTGCCCAAGGGCTCCCGCGACTCCCCCTTCCAGCTGCTGTGCTGCTTTCTCATTTGAATGAGTAATCTGGGTGTTCCCTTCATCTCACAGTTCTTCCTCTCTCTTTCAAAATCCTGCTAATTCTGTCTGCATGACAGCTTTTCCTGTCTGTACATACTGCTGAGCTTTCATCAAAGCTGTCACTGATTTTGCATCTCGGTTACTGCAACATCATTTCCTTGGCTTTGGCAACTGTAATCTGACCTGTTTTGTATCCTTTCAGAATACGCCGCTAAAGGGTTTTGTAGCCTTGCATTTGACAGGGAATCAACCTACATTTGACTCCTTCATCTGTGTCATCTCAGACATAAGCTGCATGTCCTGGACATGAACATCTGTAATGCTAACTCATTTTCCTCCTCTGAAACCCTCTCTGTTTTTGTCATGCCTACAAAAACTTGACCATGATTGACCTACTGATACGTGAAAACTGCTCTTCACTGCTTCTTGCTGTTACCCTGCCTGCCCCATTTGTATTGATCTATTGTACTTTTTGTATTCTTAACTCTTTTTATATTTGAGTTGTTAGCTCTTTGAAGCAGGTATTTGTTTATTCTCATTTGCCTTGCTCTCTGGGGCCTCCTGAAGGACTAAGTCTGGTAGACCGTAGAGAGCTGCATGTCCTTATAACCTCACTTTGCTGAACCAAAATTACTTTCTTCTTGAATAACAGTCCACAGATCCTTCTTCCTGTTCCTCATGCTTAATTCCTATCTATCCAGAGAGAGTTTGAAAGCTGTGTGACACCTGTTGAGGTCTGGTCACATTTGGAGAGAGCTCTGTGGCAAGAGCAGAGTGTCATCTCTGTAGGACCCACTTTGACTTAAGTTTCCTTTCCCAAAGCGTATCTGCTGGGATTAGTGTGCATTGCATCTGTGTTCGTTACACAGATGAATAATGACTCTTAGGATGCATCACTCAGGTTTCCCATTGTCCCCTCCAGTGAAATATAAGGCATCATAAATAGCGTTAACTTCTCTTGTTTCTGTGTCTTAGTTGTTCCGCTTAAAATTCTTTGCTTTGGTGTAGTTCTGTCAGAAGTACTGTATTTACCAGTATTAGAAGGAATCCCATTCTCATGAAGAACTCGCATCGTGAGTAATAAATTCAAACTGCTGATATGTTTTCTTATTTTGGAGACTTTGGCAACATGGTCTGGTTGGACAGCATGTGGGAGGACTCCATCCCGCTCATGTGGGTGGGACCTGCCCGTATTCTTGTCCTTGCAGAAGCAGACGAATGCAACTACCTGCACTGAGCCTGAGTTTTAGCCCCCAACATGAAAAGATGGCTTAGGTGTGGAGGCAAGCCACTTCCTGCGCGTGAACATGACCTGGAATTTACAGCCTCGTCAGAAAGGCATGTGAACATGGACACAAAACCAGGATCCCACTCTGTGTCATCTGAGTTTGTACTGACAGAAGAAAACTCAGTGTTTTGTTAGTCTTGTATTACTGATGAAAAAAAAAAAATCGCGTGTCCACTGATGGAAAGGTGAAACTAAAAGTATTCAAAACTATTTGTGTAGAAATCCATTGAATCTAGGTAGGTGTGAATAGTTGCTTCAGTCTTAACAGCACTTTGCTCTTAATATATTACTATGAGCAGCACTTTTTATCCCTTATCCAAATGAAATTCAGGCACTGTAGATTGATTATTAGAGGAAAACAAGATCCAGTATTCTTGGCAGAGTGTTTCTTTTTAGTAAAGGCATTCTTCCAGCTCATCTTCCAATACAAATTCTTTGGGCACAGTAAGAGCAGAGCAGAATCTGCAGGCTGGAATTCCTTGAACATGCCAATAAGAATAAGGTTTTAAGGAAGAAATTGGACTGTGACAGGAGTATGTGAATGCAGAAGCTATAAAATAAGAATGTAAACCATGGCATACCAAATGCACTAAGGGCAGAGCAAAGGAAAGGGAAGGATAGTGCGTTTTCATAAACTTGCTCGAAATATTTTGTAATCTTACAAACATCAGTTAGCTGGTCTACTTAGGGATATTGAGGTTTCTTTTAATGTGAACTGATTTTGAAATGGAGTTCTAGAACTCTGAAGTAGATTTATATTCCAATTACAAGTAGCAAATAAAATTGTTTGCATGGTAAGCTCCTATAAATAAACAGAGGCAATCTAGGTTATAGGATTAAGCATGTGAGCCTGGAATTCCGGAGGCTTTCTTTAACCAGCTCTTAGGCTGAATATTTATTAATGTTTTCACATCAGTTTCATCATGGAATGCGCATGATGAGAATTATTTTAACACATTGTGTTCCAGGGTCACGTTACATTACATTGATCAGTACTACCCTGCTCTGTAGAAACCTTCAGAGAAAAGTAAACAAATTTGGCAAAAGAGTAATGTGATGGCACATAAAATCCCTTGCTAATGAACACGTGACGTGACATATGTTTGATTTTAAAAAGATGACTGGAGAGACTTAACCAGATTGATAGCTGTGAAGCTGAGGTACGTAAGTTGTAAGTATTTTCTTTGGGACGTCAGCCACATGCAATTGAAATTTATTTGTCAAGGCACAGTGTAACAAGACTTCTGCTATTAACTACATAAAAAGGCAATGATGTTCAGGCATAAGCAGCACTGGGAAGCTGGTGATTTGTTTGAAACTTGTTAGTGGAGGCAGACGAGGCAGAAGTGTGTTAATGCATCAACGATCCTGATTATTTGTAGCTTCTGGGGTTCTCTTGAGTCCATGCTTTCACTTTTGTGATATTAAGATCTTTTTAATCATAAGGATTAAAATGTTTATTAAGTGGTATGTTAGGGAGGATTCTACATTTTGTAGCTATGTTTAATTAGGAAAGGATGACTAATTGAGGAGTGAAGATTACAGAGTGGGAACTCAGAACAGTGGGAAATGTGTACTAATTGATCTTGGTTTACACACTTTAATTACCCAGGCAGGTTCACATGAAAGCAGAGGCAGTTGACAAAGCCATCTGCTAATCCAATTCTGTACATTTCTGTTCGTCCGCTTCTGTGGCACAAGTTGGAATATTTGGAGGTTTTCTTTTTATTTTGCTAAGCAAGTAAAACAGGAGGTTTTCGTAGCATTCTAGGTAAGAGTAGGTAGAGGGATCTGTGCCCGTCTTATAAAGCTGTGGAACATGTTTCTCATGGTCTTAGAAATTGCCTGAAAGGGCACTGGAACCAACAGAAATAGCCAAAAATTAGAATCTTCCCTCTGCCTGGAGGAAAGACTGTGCTAGATGGGGTTTTCCAGCCAAAAGAAGAAAATGACAGTCTGAAAGGCTTAAACTACAATCAGGAGGAGTGGGGGAAGTGATTGAAGTCCACAAGCAAATATAAACCAGTGTGCACAAGTTCTAAAAACTAGTGGGTAGGATTGTTTGTAGTAAGTTCATAGAAAGGACAATGGAGGAGGATAATAGATCGCTCTAAAAGATGTCTTAGATGCCAGTATTCAGCTACAAAGACAGAAAAAAAATACAAGCTGAAACTGGAACTATAGTGAAAAATGTTAAGGCAAAATCAGAAAGCCCAAGGTACAAAATAAGATGCAACTGACAGAAAGTAGCAAGCGTATAGTTTTCTTGGCGAAACTGATCTCAGTCGGGGCCACTTGTATCTCTTTAATAAAATCAGCTTGAGTCATAAGGACCTACAATTAGGATATTTTGAAACAAAGGGAAGGGGAGAGCCTGAGACACTAGGAGGGATACTTAAATAGGAAGAGAGTCAGGCATTGCTGTTGTGGTAGCTGGTACGTGCTCATGGTACAAAAAGCATTTCTAAGTAATGTAACATGAAAAATTGAAAAGCTTATGAGAATTTAATGGCTTTGTTTTTCTAATGCACGCTAGTCATAAAACTTGCAACTAATGTCCTCCTGCACCTTGGGGGATAAAATGTAATGCAGCAAAAAATTCTTGGTAATGCTTCAGACTCCCTCTGACTGTGAGAGGAGAGTGACATTTTGGAAGGCTTGACAGAGAGGAGCCCTTTTAGTCAGCATTGGTGTTTTCTGCAAGAAGCCGCGTTTACCTTAGCATTTGGAATAGAAGTATAGTCTTAATCCTTGTAACTTTATATAGTGAATAGTGTATTCTTTCAATATTGTGCAATTGTTAGTGTCTCATATAGGGATTCGGCAATATTTCCTGTTCTCTGTCCTCTCATTGCTCCTACTGCCCAGGAGAGCTTCATGGTTCCCCGAGTAATACTTCATAGAGCTCAGGAGCCCTTGAGATTATCTGCTTCTCTTCCGTCTCTGGGTTTGATTATGCATTTTAGGAGTTTGAAAGGTTTGTATTATATCCTATGTTTAGTAAATTTTATTGTTTTATAAATTAAAAAAGGGAAATTATAATACAAAATCGAGAAGACCTGATGAGTATGGGTTTTAATAATAGAATCAAACAGTGCTTACAGTCCCAAAGAATTCCAAGGTTGAAAATACAAAGAATAGATTATAAAAATAATGTATAAAATATAAAGTATAAAAATGCACAGGTAAAGCAATCTGTACTCTTAGCTGGGTAACAGCAAGCCCAGGAAAAATAAATTGAGGCAGTCTGACCGTGCTTAGCAAAGGCATTTATCTCAATAAGACAGCCTAGCCATCTATAACAAATCGGTTCTTCAAATCAGTGACCACACAAATGCAGCAGTTCTGACTGTATCCAATGCTACTCCTCAAAATTAATTATTCAGAGTGTGCTGAAAGTAAAAGTCACGCTTCATTACAGTTCCAGGTGCCACATTTATCTTCTTGCTTTTCAGAGTGGGATAATGCCATAGTTTCTAAACAACCATTAAGAGGGAGCAATGTTACAGGCTGTACTTTATTTCTTATCATAGGAGTAGCTTTCTTGTTAAGTTAGTAAACAGAAATGAAATATCAATGAAATATCAAATGGGTTCTGCTTTGGTCCGAAACAGCTTGCTAAGTAGCACGATCAGGTATGTGTATGACGGATAGCCAGCTTGAGTATTCAGAGTCCAAGCACCCCCCATTCCAACAAACTTCAGCAATAGCTCCGTTGTAAACCTTGGTATTGAGTTGGATGCTGAGAAATTGATGCATTTGCTTCAGTGGATTGTTTCACAAAGTTTGGTCTTAAGTGACTTGCCAAATGTTATATGGGAAGCTTGTAGCAGAGGTGAACGCAAAAGAATTGAGCTTCAAGTCCAGGTCTGCTATTTGTATTCTCATGCTTTTAAGTACAAGACTATTTTTCTCCCAACACCAAATACAGGGAAGTGAATTAATTGGGAATTGAATTTCCCTCTCTGACAAAACTGAGGCAGATTTTTTTTGGTGCAGATTGTGTTAGTGTTGTAAACTCAACTTGTGCATCCTTGATGCATTAAACTAATTGCTTTCCCTATATTGAATCACTTTTTAAAGTGACTGATGGCTGATGTTTAAGGCTAAAGGACTGCTTAGGACTGTTGTATCTTTGTATTTTCAGATTTCAAGCTTTCAGATTAAAAAAAAAATGTACTGTGACAAATGTTTCCTTTTGATCCCAAGACACTCAAATAAAAGTTCTAATTGCAAAGATGACTGAACTCCATATGGAAGCCTGTGAGGCCCTGAATAACTGCAGGCTTGTTACAGTGAGTCTGGTACTGCTGTCACACTGTCAGACACGATGGGCTCCCTTTCGCTGATACAGGCAAGGATTTGACACGGCATTCACAAAGACAAGGAATGAGAAAGTGTGCAGGTCTTTGACGTTTGGGAAAGATTCCTACCAGCAGTTCTGGTTTTTCTCAGTGTATAATACCTGCACCATTTTAGAATCGTGGAAGCATTCATTGGAAGCGTTTATTGGAGATCATCTAGTCTGACCTTCCGTTTGAAGCAGGGTTATTGCCAACACCAGCTCAGCAGTGGCTTTGTTTAGTCAAGTTTTAAAAATCTCCAAAGACAGAGATGCCTCTCTGGGCAGCTGTTCCAGTGCTGCATCACCTTCGTAGTAAAAAGGTTTTTTTGTAATATCCAATTTGAACTCTACAAGCTACAACAGGTGGCTGTTGCCCCTTGTTATATCTCCTGGCAAGACTGAGAAAAGTTTTGTTCTGCTGTCTTTGTAATTGCCCTTCAGATAGCTGCCCTAGACTGCTATTAGATTGCTCCTTGGCCACCTCTTTACCAGGCTAAACAAAGCCAGCTCCCTCAGTCTCTCCTTACAGAACGTGTTCTCTAGCAGCCCTCCTTCAAACCTCTCCACTTTCTCCATAGCTGTCTTGAACTGAGGGGTGCAAAAGTATTCAGTTGATAACCTTTACAGAGCTCATTCTGTAGCCACTACTCATGGAAATTAGCAGTCATGAATACTTATACTGAGAAATAACAAGGAAGTAAGTGCTGAAGTAGAGGGCTGTAAGTGATTCTGGTGGTTTCTTCGAAATTAACAATAATAATAGTAGTTTATACGATGATTACGTATTTTCATCCCAGCTTTTTGAAGTTGGTATCCAAGAATTTCTTCCACCATAAAACTAAGTCTAATTATAAACAAAATGCTAATCTAAACCTCTTGCCCCTTCAACATATACGTTCATGCACAAACTCTTAAATGAGGAGTAGTGTTGCTATTAACTGGAATTAATTTATATCTTGTCTGGTGAAGTTCACCAAACCAGCTATATGGGTGCAAGTGTGAGGTACCTTATTATAATCTATCCTGATTTCCTGCAGGTTAGAGGATTTCACCTAAAAACTCCCTTCACAGGAGTTCTACCTTTGAAGTGTGAGCAGCAATAAGTTCAGCCTATATGAAGGCAGTAGGAAGGCTTGTGAATTCTTTGTGGGTTAGGTACTTTGTATGAGCTTCTGGTTTGGGCAAGCCCTGGGAATTCAAAAAGCACTGCAAATCCTACGCTCTGGTATTTTAAAAGCAAGGAAAAATTATATAAATATATAGTAACCGTGGCAGAAGGGAAGATATCTGGGGTCTCAAAGAGAGGTCTCAGATAATCCCAAAATCCTAAGGACAATTTAAAGACCGATTTTTACATTGGGGTTCACCCTTCTACGTCTTTCATGTTACTTAATCACTTAGTGCAAAGTGAATAAATGAAAACTATTACAGGGGTCTCTTAACTTCCAGTTTTATGCCCCCTCCATTAAATTGATGTCTTTTCCACTTTTCATCTTTTATAATTTATATTTCCCTTGATGGCAAAATGAAGTAACTACTATTTTACCATAGCCTGAGATTTTGTTTATGCTCTCTCAAGCAGTTTTCTCACAGAGAGATGAGTGTCTTTGTCCTGTCACTTAACTGTACAGATGGGGAAGCGGCCACTGAAGGAATTCTGCAGCTGTGATAATTTTCCACTGTGTTCTTACTTGTGAAATGCAAAATATCAGTGGCACCTGATCAGAACAGTATAAAGGACAGCCTGTGCCACAAACCTAATTTTAGCTCAACAGGTAACAATAGTGTGAAAATGTATGCATTTATGTATATCTATTTTGTATATGCATCTATATATAGCAAATGTTGTTTAAGAGGAAGCACAAAGCTCTTGGTTCTCTAAAGCAAAAAGTGCCTTTACGACATTGTAGATGTCAAATCTTTACAGGGTCAACCACCACCCAAACATTGTGTTGACTGCATTTAAAAAAAAAAAAAAAGAGGACGTTAATTCTCAGTTTTCATCTAGGCTCTTAAATCCTGAGTATGAATTTTTGAAAGGAGGGGAGCACCGAGCAGCTCTTCCTCCTGCCTTTGGCAAACACAGCCTCTTTGCTGTGGTCACTGAGAGGAATTTGGGTGCCTTTGAAAATCCAGTTTGTTTTGTGGCTGTTGAGCAATTTTAAGAATCTGTCTTTGAACAGATAAGTGGACTGAGCTAAATGGGCTGTCTGACCTCACTCTGTTGTATTTATTCACAATACTGCGGTACTCTTCATCACTCTGAAGACTAACAGCAAAGCATTGGTGTATGTGACGGCGTAGTGATTTTCAAACATTTTTTGTGAAGGCTTCGTAAGTCTCAAGGCTGAAGATCTAGCCAAACTGCATGTGCTGTGCTTTTCATGCAGCTTTGTGATATCCACTAGCCCCACTCCTGCCAACCCAGCTCCCCTTTACGTGCCTCTTTGTGATAATGCTGAGAGTCTTTTCCCATGTTGCTCATCTTCTTTCCTGGCATGCTCTGCCTCTGTAATTAGATCTCAGTCGTTTATTTGTGACATCCCGGTTTGATGCCATAGAACTGGAGAAAGTACTAGCTAGTGAAAAAGGAGGAGGATTAGAGAAGAGCTCACTTACCAAGGCACTAAGTGGATGGTGTTATCATGAATCCGTTAACACAATGAACTGATTAGTTTAAACAGTGTAAATTTCACAAGGCACTTAATTTCCAACTGCTGTTTTGTGTTGCCTTGATTCAGTCACACAATACTTTCTTCATGCGGGCTGCGCGGTGCTTGACTTGCAATCATGGCTTTCCTATTGTTACTAATTATAATAAATATCTTGGAAAATAGAAAAATGTTGTTGTTAATTCACAGCTTCTGTTTTTTTTGGCTGAATGATGTTGTCCTGCAGAGCTTCATTTCCTAATGAATCACATTATCTTTACGGAGCTATTTCATGGAATCCAACTTTTAAATTTTATCTCTGGTGCCTACTACTGTGGCTTTAGTGGTAAAACAATTTTAAAAGGTGCTTCCTGCCACCCAGAAGAAGGGATCATTACACTCATCTGGTCTGCAGCATTGCTTCAGAAGTGATTAAAGTAATGCAGTTGGTGGAGGGAGCAAACTGTGAAAGCCGAACGGGGACCCAAGGTTGTGATGGAGCTGTCCCTCCAGCTTCTGTATGTGCTACGTGTCACATGCAGACGTAGAAGCTTGCTGTTTGGTGTAGAGTAGCATTTGGCTGGGACACTGAACTGGAGTTCCGGGGTTGTGGAGCGAATTCGCACCTTATCGTGGGTTCCTGCACAACATTAGCCAAGGCTTTTAGTCTCTGCGCCTTATTTTTCCAACTGCCTAATGAGGGTGGTTCTTCTGTTGCACATGTTTACCCGCTTAGCCTATTTATGCCACATTTTTGTATCTGCAAGTGTTTTATTAATTGTGAATGCAGTGCCTACGGCACTGATGCAGTACTGAATCAGGTCTTAGATGACTACAAAATTTATCAAAGCGGTAAATTAGAATTCATCCAATCAGACCTTATTCTTAGTTTGTTTCTCTTTCTGAAAGATTGAATTTAACTACCATGGAAGTAATATAGTATATTACTCTATACTTAGTTTACAAAATGTTTTCCTTCAGTGGCTTTCAGTGCATAAAGGACAAAGGCACTAGTATACATATTTTACAGATAGGTAATCTGAGCTAGTAAGGACTACAGAGTCTGCCAGGATCATCTCAATGGTTAGTAGCACAACAGAAAGTAAAATTCACTTCTCCTGAGTATAAGCACAGTTCTCATCCAGAGAAAATGCACTTTTTAAAATTTATGAGTATATGTTGGAATAATTTCAAGACCGGGGTCAAGACCGGATTGCCTGCACAGATCTGATTATCCTAAATCTGTGTAGTGCTCCTTTGTACCTCCATTATTTCCAATATGTACTGACTCTTAACCAGAGAGTTTTCTCTTTTACTTTTTGGATCTTTTTCAGAGGCTATGTTAAGATTAATACATATTTTCACCATATTTTTGCCATAAGGAAGATGCTGATTTTACAATAATAAGTACAGCTGCATCTTGACAGGTTGAGGCCTTTCTGCCTATGTTAACATAACACTGAGGTGCAGGAACCATCTGGATTTAATCCTACATAAGTGTGGGGTGAAATGCACCTCGTCCTTTATTTTATTTATTTAATGTTTTCATCTCCCCAACCCCCCATGCTGCAGAACATCATTAAAGCAGATCCCTCTGCTACCGCTCTTCTCAGAGTTTGCCTCCATGGGGCCAGTTTGGTCCCGTGAGCTGCTGCTTTCCCTCCTAGCTTGGCAGGGTAGCACGGCTAGCCTGTGGAGCAGCCGAGGGGCTGGCCCACCGCATCAGTTGGGTTTGTCAGCCGTGCTATAGACTGTTCTTCCTCCACACAACCTCAGGGACATAAAAGTCTAATTATTGTACATACAAACTTAATGCAAATACTTTACTTTTAGACGGAGAAAAGTTCTTGGGAAGTCTGCACAAGACAGGGCAGTGTTTTGCTGTTGTGCTCTGGTGTAGTTTCATTCTGCAGGTTTGGCCCTTTTTAATGGTCTGGTTCCAAAAGTAAGCTAGACCTATGCAGTGATCTTGTGAAAGTGTGTGTGCCTGCCTGTGTTATCACCCAGTGTTGATGGAAGGGCAGAAACTTCAGAAATGATTGAAAATAGGCAGCTGTGTGCAGGAAAGCACAGTTACGTGTTCCCTGACAATGGCAAAAGCTGCAGTGTGAGCTGAGAGCCTCCCAACACTCTCAGCAGCCAGCCGTGAGATTGCAGAAGTTTTAGTATTCAGAAAACAAGTTTGACTTTAAAGTTTTTTGAGTGAAGAGGAAATGTGTGTTCATGAAAGAGAGAGAGAAAGAGAGGATTTCCAGGCAGGTGAAGCTCAAGGAAATAAAGATGAATACAAAATGCATGGGTCTGACTCCAGTTAACATACGATTCTAATAATAAATCAGCGTCTTAAATTCAACAGATGGAGTACTATTTTCTGTGCGTGGGGTTTTTTTTTGCACTATTTAAGACCTTAGTATCAGTTCTTTTAATCAGTTTTATAGCTCAAAGAAATGGGTGCACTCCACGTAAGGCCTGTTCCTTGTGTTACGAGTCAGTAGTGGGGCTTTTTTTTTGTTTGCCTGTAAAAAGATGCCTGATGTATCTCTCTGAAAAAGCAAAAAAGGAGATCTAACTTTTGCTTTCAATAGTTTGAAAGGATAGTAATAGGAAACGTGTACCTTGTCAGTGATGGCGTATTTCCTAATATGCTATTCCTTCCGAGGTCTCTTTTAATCTATAGTAATGATGATTCTGCATATGAAATGAGTGAATATCGTTTAGTTCTCTGGAAGTGCTCAGACTGCTATACTGAGCTTCAGTCCAGACCTCAGTATTTGCTAATGATGAATTAGTCTAACACTTGGCAGCTGATGCTGTTCAGGGAATCAAGAATGTATTTGTGGTCAGCTGTGGCTCTCGTCTGGTGACACGTCTCTGGGTTAGTGTGCCAGGTTGAGAATTCACCTGCCTGTGGATGGTAAAGTTATTTGTGCTCCAGTACGTGAGGCTTTGAAGCACTTTGAGGTTTGCTGTCGATGATGCATCTTGGCGAATGAACAGCAATGCACTGGCACCAGCTCACAGACCTGTTTTACTGGAGTGAGTGAAAATCTGGGAGTTCTCTTGTCAGAGCATGAAATCTTAGTCCTCAGGCATATAAGCAAAGTGAGTTTGGGGGAGTCTTTTAAAGTAGTTCTTTCCATGGTGTTCTTTGCTTCTTCCAGGTGTATAAACGCAGCAATGTCTTGCAAATAAATTAATTTTTAAGAACTTTCTGATGCTCAAAGGATTTTTGTAATTCCATGATGGGTTTTCCACGTTTGCGTTTTTGGGAAAACTGCTGTCTGCTTCCTTCGTGTTTCATAAGTGATGACTGGGTTTATACTGCTAGTGAGTATAATGGGAGAAAGAAAATCTCCTTAGCAGAGTACAGTCAAGACATGACTCTGTTACAAAGTCTGCTATAAGCTGCCCCAGGCAAGAGCAACATGATGCATCTGTCCCACTGCCAGAATGATCTATATAATGTTGAATACCGAGACATTGTTTAGATCTGTTCCGTTCAAGCCTGTTAACTTGTGAATCTCTGTTCTTAGTTACAGCAGTACTTCGGCAGCAGTGGGCGAGGGCATGGAGTGAGGCAGATAGAAAGGAACAAATGTAAAATATAGCAAATTCCCAAACTTCTACAGTTAATATTTTTAACGAATGCATCACTGTTTCTTTGTGTTGACCGCCTGCTGTTTTCACTCCTCTTTCTCTGCATGCTCGATAATTTTCTCCCATCTGTCCCTTTCTCCTCGGCTGTAATGGTGGGACAGAGGTACCGCCTCCTAAGTCTTCATCTTCTCAGAGCTTGTATTAAAGCGACCTCATTGCTCCATTCCTTCCCAGCAATATGTATGTGTTCGTGTTTCTTTCCCATCTCCCCTTCCCCCATTCTCTCTGTGCTGTCTGTAGATACATATATGTACAGTAATGTGCTATCTCTGGTGATCTAAGTAGAAATACTGCGTACACAAGGTATGAAATAGAGTCAATATTGATCCATACATATATATGTACATAGATATGTATATGTACAGATAAAAATATATATATGTGGGATGCCTAGTACCTTTCATTGTACAAGATGCCTGTATGGTCTTTTTATGGTGTGAAATAACACATTGTTCATTGTAATTGGCCCTTCAAACTCTGCAAGGAAAGCTTTTTAACAGAAAACCCCAACATTTTCTTCATGAAATTCTGTTAGGATCAGCTGTGCTTTGAACTGTTATAAACTGTCATTTCTGTTGAATGTTTTGCTCAGGGCCTATTTTAAGTATGTTAAAATAATATCTAGAGAGAAAAAGTAGCAAGAATAGCATCTGCTATACTTGGAGGGTCTGAGAACATGGATCTGAGTCCATCCGCTGCAGGTCACTGCCTTCCTCTTCTGATATGCAGGCTGCAATGTGAAAAGTACAGACTGCTGCTGGAGGAGGGGAGGAAGCAAGTGTTATTGTTAATGGTTTACTATTTTCTTTTTGCAGAACCAGACTTGGAAATTTGTACTAAAATCCCCCCTGGAACAGATGACTTTGCAATTAATACAATCTTTTTTTTTCCCCCTTTCAAGTTAGGAAATAGCAGTGCATTGCCTGTGTGTGCAACTCAGTTCTTGTCACCTCTGCAAATACTTTATGATGTAGCCTTTGGATTTTAATATCCTTAGCAACAAACTGTTTTTTCCCTAAAATACAATTTTCTCTTTAGTGTGTAGGTTAGACACAAGACTAAGAATTGCTTTGTCTGTGCTTCTAACGTACGCCCAGTACGTGGAGTAGACTAAGCACGCCAAGTTCATCCACATTGCTGGATATTAAAAAAAAGGCTTGCTGCTCAGATTCAGAGCTCTCATAGGACATGATAACGGACTGAATATATGTGAAAACTGCAGCAGGGTGGTAGGGAGCTATTTGTTCTGTGCCCTTACTGGATAGGGCAAGAAGTGCTGGCCTTGAAGTTGCAGCAAGGAAGATTCAGATTAGGCTTTTAGCAAAACTTTCCAAAGGCAAAGACGGGAAAGGGCTGAGAGAGTTTGTGTGCAGAGACCGTACATTTTTGGAATTCTTTAGCAGATTAGATAAATATCTGTGAGGGACCAAGTATTGATTCATATCTTTTGCCCTTTCCAATGCAACAAATTAGAGCTTTGTGTGTAGAAGAGCTCAGCTGGAGATAAGTGATGTTGAAGTAGCTGGTGTGAAGCCAGCCCTGCCTGTGCCTAGTACATCCAGACCGGTTGGAGGAAGGATTGGGTTTATACTAAGGCACAATGTAAGAACTTCATCTTCATCCCCAGTACCGCTCCAGAGCTTTACCTAAGCCTGCACCTGCCAACATGCTTGCATGCAAGTGGTATGATGGCAGGAGAGTCTGGCTTGGACCTGTGCTTGATTTATACCTTTTAGGGTTACTCTGGCTGCTGTAAATCTGTGTTTTCCAAATTTTGAAAGTTTGGTTGCAAACATTCTTTTCAGTACAATATTTTTTCAATACGTGTTGCCACGTAGCTGGGAAGGTTTGATATTCTGTGACATTTGCACAGTATTCTCCTTCCCGGACAGTTCCATTAATTTCAGATCATGCTGTTGAGTCCAGTGGATGTAACCGAAGCACAAGGTTTTGCCCAACAACAATAAAGGATGTAAAGTGGCCATAATCCCAATCATGAGGTGTGCTTTTAAAATAATGAGCAACCATGATTAGTTTAACCCTTACTTTCTTATTTTGGAATTTATTTGTTGTTGTTTTTCCTTTTTTGTTATCAACAATGAGGAAGATGCTTTCTATAAAAATCTATGTACCTTATTTATTAAGATGGAGAGGATAAAATGAGTCAGTAAATGTGAAGGACAATTTTATGTCTCCAAGTTTTACCCCAGTATTGCTTTTTGAACAAGCTTTACTTTGAGTTTCTAGCTGCAGGTGTAAACTAGCCAGCAATTCCCACAGCCCACAGCGTGGCTATATGAAGGAAGCCAAATTCCAGTCCAGGTCCACAGTCTTTCCATGTGAGTCTGCCTTCTTTTGGGGATGCTCTGGAGCCACCACATGTGTATGAGTTGAAGTGAAGGTTTGCTGGAAGACTGACCGTGGAAGCAGTCAGTCAATTTGTTTGCTAGCATGTTTAGTACTCAGGCACTTAACTGAAAAACAACAGCAAGTAAACCAAAAGTTGAGCAGAAAGAATTGAAAGATGTTTTTATCTGTTTTAACAGAAAATCGTACAGTAGGGAGAAGTACAGGAGAAAAGAAATGAAAACACAATTTTGTCAACTGCTCTTTGATATTATTCTCTAAGCCCAGCTCTGAGAGTGATGCAGTTACATGAGAACTTGTGACTTCTTGAAAATCTGTGTGTCTGGAGGCTGAAAATCCAGAGAGAAAATAGAAAGAATGGCAAATGTTGATTTTTTAATGTGGGGTTATTTTTAGGCTTGTTCCCATTACATTTTTGGGAACTTGCCCTATTGTATTTTGAGTCCTTGAACAAACTGAGCATTTTGAAGATGTTATAAAAGTGAATGTGCTTAAAAGCAGTGGATTTTGAAATGGAAAATACTGGTTTTAAGTCAAAAGATGCATTACTGGCAAAGTGTATTGTATATTCCTAGTAAGCTACACAGTGCGGAGAGGGTCCATTTCAGCAAGGACTAAATATACCTGGGATATAAAGAAAGAGATACTTAAAATATCATTGTGGGGAGGAGAGGCCAAAGGTATTCCTTCATTTTTTAAAGCAGACTGGGGCCCCTCTTAGCATGCAGATTCACAGGTTAATTAGGAGTTCAGGTTTTAGGCCATTCATCACAGGTTTCAAAACGACTTTCCTCCTTTCTCCACCTGTCATGTACACAGCTGCTTGGTTAGACACTTAGCATGGTAAGTGCATGCGTACTTCCCTGTTACAGCCTGTGAAGTTGTGCCATACATTGTGGGCAGGACGATTCCCAGATCAAGACCTTTAGCCGATGGCAGCAGCTCCTTCGCGCGTTGAACTCGGAGGGCTGACCTGTCTGAAACGGCGAGCTGGGGAAAAGCTTGTTCAATTGCTGAAAAGGGTCTGATAGGTTGCGGTATTTCCCACCCCACTTCTCTGATCGATTCTCTCTCGCAGGCAGGAATGGCATCTCCTGAAAATCCCGAGCAGTTGATCATTGCCCTGGAACCCGAGGCTGCCTCTATCTACTGCCGAAAGCTCCGCCTGCACCAGATGATAGACCTGAGTAGTAGGGCGCCTGTCAATGGTTATAGCCCAAGTGACACTATTGGAACTGGATTTACACAGGGTACTACTTCTATTAACTCACTTCTTTAGATTCTTATGCCCAAGTTTGCTTTGTCCATGAGGGCTGTTTTCTTACCAATTCTTGTTGTCTTTGCTCTCGTGAAACGTTTCAGGCTAGCATCAGTTTGCTTTTATAAACTGTTTCGCTGTTTACTGTAATTAGGCTAGTTTAGGCATTGATCCAGCAGGCATGTTTGCACACACTTGAATTTTAGAACACAGGTAGCTTCATTGCCTTGCCTTTATTGGGATATTGTGGGAGTCTTTTAGTATTTTCACAACAGGTTTTTTTTTGCCTTAATTAAAATCAATACTTCATGTTGGATCATTTTTTAAATTTAATTTCTTGGAAACAATTATGTGTTCGATTAGCTGCATTATTGAAGCAGTGTTAAATAACTGGATCTGCAATGAGACATTTAGTCTGAGGTGTTCCAGAGTTTTGGCAGGTGCTTTTTGATGTCATCTTTATGAAATACCATTAATTACTGTCAACACTCAGGGGAACACACAGTATTGGAATATAGCAATGAATTTATCTGCTCGTAGAAGAGCAACTAGATACGGCACTTCTGATTTATTGACCTGAGATCTGTTGCTAATATCCATGTTTGAAGACTGACTTACAATGAGGGACAGAGATTGGACCACAGTGTAAGTCACTTGCCAAAAGATCCTTCCTCACCAAAGATTTTTGAGCTTGGGTATCTTACCTGAGATTGGAGGAAAATAGGAGAGAAAAAACAAAAGGAAAACGAAGCAGCAGTAAGATGTGATTGCTGCATAATGTACAGATTTCCTGTCTGTGTGAACTGTAACTGTTGCACTGATATTGGTGGTAGTGTGCCAATCTATCCCAGACGGAATTTTTCAGAAGAATTTGTATTTTATCACATTTACTAGGTCAAAACAGTACAGGCAAATGGAAGATTAAGCTAGTAAAGCTATTCCTGTACTTACCGGAGGGTATTTTTTTTTTTAGTTAGGTGGAGTCACTACATCATTCTCTCATATCCGTGCCTCTCCTAGCCAGCACTTGTCAGATGTGTTCAGTGTTACGAAGGCTCACACAGAGCACAGGACACAATCCCTTTTCAGGACACAGTCCCTTCAGGGGCCCCTCGCCTTCTGTCCCCCTCGTTTGTGTCCTGAACCATTCCAGTTCCATGCGATTTTACATGAACTCTCTTTCAGGCTACACAGGGATTTGCCTCTGGGAAAATAATAAAAGAAAAGCGTTTCTCTGGTTAAGGTTTTAAAGCTAGGCAGGATCTGGCAGATCATGGATTTCTGCTAATGGGCTTTTTTTTGGATAGGGGGTACCATTCTCGTTCTTGACCTTGTATGGTAAAAGCTGTTGGGGATGAGAAAGGTTTCATGTCAAAATTAATGAAAACAAAGTTTGGAGTGAATTAATTTGGGGTTAGAATTAAAATTTCATAAAGGCATGGCAGGCACCCAAGACAAGCTGAGAACAGATTAAGGAGAAAAATCCTTTAAATATAAACAGAGAAAAGCACTCCAAGGACCATATTATTGCTGTGAAGTCAAAACAAAAATTTCACTGTTCATAGTAGCCAGGATAACCTTACTTCAGTTATAGTTAAGACTGGCTCTTGCGTTCACTTCTAGCCCACAGGAGTGAATGAAAGGACTCCCATTGACTTGTGTGGGCCCTGTGTCAGGCCCTTGCTTGGACCTAGTGCTTGTTCTGTCATTGAATGCTTCGTCGTTGAAGCTCTCACTGTGTGCTGCGAAGTCAGCACAGCGAGGCTGACATGGCTTGTCTGCATCATAGGGTCTTTATGGGGAGAGTACGGGTGCAAGTGGAGCCGCTGGTCTTTTTCTGATGATAGGCACTGTAGAAACAAGAAGCAAAAGGCATTCAGTGATTTGCATGCTGACGTTTTCAGAAAGAATGATATTTTCATGCATGACAGGATGCCTCTCTTCTTCTGTAGCGTTTCATGGAAGTGCCTTTGAAGGTGAGTGAAGGTTACACAGGGAATGATTTTTTGATCATGCAGTTGTAGGGGTTGATTAAGAAGCATAATAGCAAAGGCTTTCACTACTCTGCTCTCTCTTCAGACTGTTCTGCATCTTTTAAATGTCTAAATAGCAATTAAGTCTTTAAGTTAACTTATTGTTACAATATTGCTAGATTATGCTTAATTTTTAATTGGTGTATATTTAAAATATTATGAGGGTCAGACTTGGTGATCACTGTGGCCTTAAGAAGTTATAAATCTGAGAAGCAGTGCTTTTGGCTGCTTGTTTTGAGACAGACCGACATCCTGAAAGGCTCAGGAGGCGTCTTTGCCTGAGCACCCAAAATGAGCAGTGGCTTTTGGAAATGTGGGGATTGTCTCCCCGGCCCCGGGCGTGCAGGTGGGTCTGGCAGCGGGCCGGGGCTGCCGCCTGGCGGCAGGGGCTGCACCGAGCACAGTTGGCTGCAAGCCCGCCTGGTTCCAGGTAGTGCTTTAAAAACCAGAATATAAAAAAAAAAAAAACAAACCAGACCTGTTTATAGCTTTTATGTTAGGCTATTGGTTTTAATCCAGTTAGTATCAAGGAAGATCAGTGTGGCTGAAAAACATTTTTCCTTCTTTCTAGGAACAACGTTATAATATTCCTGATTCTAATGCAATAATTTTTGTTCATTTGTTCTGTTAAGAAGTGATACAGACAGATCTGTCAGCCTGCTTGCACTTGTTTCCTGCAGCTTATGATATCAACTTCTTCATGCTTTCTCATACTCAGTAATTTTTTTCTCTGTCAATGACTAGCTAAGGAACACATCCGTCGTAATCGACAGAGTCGTACCTTTTTGGTGGAAAATGTCATAGGAGAGATCTGGTCCGAACTGGAGGAAGGTAATGTCCTTTCTTGAATAAACTTTGCTCTCACTGGTTTTATACTGCAGGCAAACATTTTGATTCCCACAAATGTGCTGTGCACTGCATTGTTCTCACAGTGATTATAAATAGGAAAATAAAAAAATACAAGTTCATGTGCTGCTCTTAGTTACTAAGGCTGAACTGCTATTCTATACGCTCTCGCAAAATACAGTTTATTAAGGAGATGGTAGAAAGGAATCCAGGTGTTAAAATACAAACAGAATATTTTCCTTAGAATAGGCCTTGTAAATATGCCATAGTATTAATTTGATAACCTGCTAGAATGTACACTAGCAGCACGAGCAAGTCTACTAAACCAATTTTCATCTATGCTAAATCAATAGCTATTGACATCTGATTTTCATATTTATTGTCTATCATTGCATTATAATTACCAAAAAAGATCAAGTCTTCAGCATAGACATTCATGACTTTCTGTATGTCATTAACTCTCACGGTGATATGCCCCTGAGAAGTTTTCATTGCAGTACACTGTTGTGATAATGTTAATGTAAATATCATTTGCATATTCTTAGGTGACCGTTACATCGTTGTTGACAGTGGAGGAGGCACAGTGGATATGACTGTCCATCAGATAAGGCTCCCTGAAGGACATCTTAAGGAGCTATACAAAGCAACAGGTAATGTCACTTCCACTGCTTGCTTTATTTATGTAGTATTTTTACTTGTCAGTGAAGGAAATGTATGCCTTTATTATTCACTACATTTCACTAACAGTTCTTCCGGAAATAAGACCAGCATTCAAAATTAGTGTAACGTAGCTGCTGGTCAGCAGACAAAGGTAAATCACTTAATGCTTCTGACGCTTTGGGATAGTAAACCTTACGTTGGAAGGGTAAGCAACTGCCATCTCCTGTGTTATTCACTCCTGTTCAGGCCATGACCTCCTGCTGTGGTCCTGGTCTGACTTCTGCTAGTAGAGTCGTCATTTTCCTGTCCTTTGAGAGGTCACCTGTGTATTGCTGCTCTGTCCAGGTATTTAGAGATGTACTGTGGAGATATGTATAGCTGAGTGTCATAACAAGATCCTTGTAAAGTGGCTGTTGGCAGAACAGAATTTTCCCTAGATTTAAGGGGAAGCATATATATGTTCCAGTAATTTTACACACAGTGTAACAAGGAGGGTCTACAATCCCCTGGTAAAAATGCACAATGACTGGTCTGCATCAAAGATATAAAGTGCAATTCCTTGAATGGTATTCCCTTCCTGAACTCCAGATGCCCTTTGAGTTTGTCCCGTGACTAAGCTGTTACCCACATGAGACAGCCTATTATTTGTTCCTGTGTCTCCATACTGAGTTAGTCTTCATCTGTATGGTTCATCACTGAGCATTCTCAGTCTTGGTGGCTGTAAGACTAGCTCAGGAAACAACCTAGTAAGAGCAAAAGGGACACTGTACATCAAGTCTATCTACTCCTGAATACGAGTCCAGCTCACACCTTCTCATGTGTGGGTAAGGAGGCAGTTTCCTTTGCTTCTAATAAAAATGTGTCTGTTTTATAGTGGTAGTGTTACAGTGGCTATGATGGTATAGGAGTAAAAGTGAAGCAAAGATGAGATTATGTTCTGTATTAGACCAACTGTTATATTTAGAAAAGATACCTCTTTCTGTAGACCTTCTCCTATGGCAGTCCTAGTAGTGTCAATCTGATGTGTATTTGGTCAACTTGAAATCAGAATATTAAAGCTGTGTTTTGTTTGTAATACAGGTGGACCATATGGTTCTCTAGGTGTGGACTATGAATTTGAAAAGCTCCTGTGTAAAATATTTGGAGAAGATTTTATTGAGCAATTTAAAATCAAGCGTCCTGCTGCCTGGGTAGATCTGATGATAGCGTTTGAGTCCCGTAAACGGGCAGCAGCTCCAGACAGGACCAATCCACTAAACATCACTCTGCCTTTCTCCTTCATTGACTATTACAAGAAGTTTCGAGGTCATAGTGTAGAACATGCCTTGAGGAAAAGCAAGTGAGTAGACGATTGAACCCAAATGGATGCAGAATTAACTACTGATAGCAAAGACAAATAATTAAAATATCCTAATTACATGTAGACTGAAAGATAATAATGTAAAAATGTAATGTAAGGATGAACTGCAAATGGGATTGCCTGAAGTGCAGTTTCCAGAATGAAAAGTTCTTATCAATCTCTTGCAAAAGCTTTTCTATGCAAGACTTGCGCTCTCCTGGTATTGCTTTCTATGGCTTTCACTAGGCCACCATTGCGTCACTTTCCTGAATTTGACCATGTATTTTGGGTCTCTTACGTCTTGATTAGGAAGGTCAGATCAAATACAGAATTTGATGTCTAAAAGTTAGTTACCTAGAACCTTAATTTTTAAAGGCCTGGGTCCTGGAACAAATCCAAGATCTTGAGTGAGATGTGTAAGTATATTCATGACTTGAGGAAAATTATAAACAATACAAGATCACCTGTGAAAACATATACTATTGCATAGAGCTCTGCAAGAGGAAAATATTGTCCTTTTGAAGTGATGGCAAGCTTTCTTTACTCCTAGTATGTTACAGTTAGATCATTTGCTTAGTAGATGGGGAGAGATAATTCCCTGCAGAGATTTTAATTGCTGATTGTAAGTATCAAGAAAGCACCCTAAATGACAAGGCCACAGGTTGCTACACAAAAGGAAGTGAGGAGAAAGTAGAAGTGGGCATTTTGCATCTTTTGAAGTTATGTACTACAGGAGACCTGGAGATTAATGGTATCAAAGAGAATGAACAAGAGAGCCTGCGAATCTGGGGCAGAATGCTTGGGACCTGAGAGCAGAAGACGTGATATTTAGTACCTGTACCTTGGCTTCTTTCTGCATTTTTTTAATCTGGTGAATGTTGAATGTAGCACGCAGGCTACTCCTGCATCTCTTCCTAAAGTTATTGGTAAATGTACTTTAAGCCTAAATGACTTGGCATCCAGCTTGGAGTCACTTCCTAAATGAGACTGAGGTCCTGAAATCATTAAAAATTTCTGGAAATATTCCCCCTCACAAGACCATCTTCTTCTTATTAATAGTCTCAATGGTGAATCTTAGAGGGAATGCTAAATGTTCCCTTCAAGTAAAATGAAATTAATTGGATAGCGGGTTAGAAAGAGTATGAAGGTGACGTATAATGTGTGTGAATGAAAAGGAGATTACTGAGCGATATGGATGTGCATCAGTGATGGAATAACATAATGCCTGTATTCACTTAACAAATGTTATGCCTCATTAAAAATGCTGTGCTCCCTTCTGCCTCCTGAGGCTTCCCATACTTGCTTGTTTTCCTTGTGTGTTTCCAGTGGCTTTGGCCTGCTACTGCTATAATCTAAATGTTGCCCTTCTGGGGATGAATCAATGCTGTTTCAGATGAGCGAGCACTGGATTGACTGCCAGCTGTTTCAGGAAGCAACTGAGCATTGGTAATGCTACAGAAGGCAATCAGGCAAAGAAAACAACAATTAGACAAGGAAAAATAGCAATTCTCCCTTGAAATTTTACATTGCTGCAGTTGGTATGGGGCTAGGGTGAGGTGAGGCACTTTCTTCCAAGCAAAATGCATGCAGATTCTGTAAACTCATTCACTTATTTATTTAGTGTGTCTTGTGAGTGCTTGTTTTTTTCTTACAGCTCAGCTGTAATGTTTTAATGTCCTGTCTAACTGTTCTTTTCCAGTGTGGACTTTGTGAAGTGGTCCTCCCAGGGAATGCTGAGGATGAGCCCGGATGCAATGAATGCTCTTTTCAAACCTACAATTGACCAGATTGTTCAGCACCTTAGTACGTATCTGTGTGTAATTCCACTTTCCAGCTGAGCTGAAACTGAAGCTTTGGTTACCTGTTTCAAACCAGTAACTGGAATTAAAGTCAAACAACCCCCCCTAGTACCCACCAAATGTGGGCAAGGAATTTAGTTCTGAAACTTGTAGTTCTCTACAAAGTAGTTAGGAAAATAATAAAAGTAAGGGACATCACCTTAACACATATTCCTACCTAGTTCCTAGGACTAGTTATTGAGAGTGATTCAGTCCTATTACTGCTTAAGCTTCAATTATTCTGTACTTCCAGGGCTGCAAGCATTCAGAAGGCTGAAAAGCACTGACTAACCCAGATCCTGCTTTTCTTTTTCCTGTTTCAGGCAACAACTAAATAAGGCCAGAGACGTAACTAGTTTCTGATTATTCCTGTTATTAAGACCTCTAGTTCATTTCTGCTCAGTGGAAGGACTTAGAAAGCCACATTTGTTCATGACGGTCCAAATCACTGACATCTCTAAAACACAAATAATAAATGATTCATCGTGGTAAAAGTACTTCCAAGCGTGTCTTAAGCAGCACTGAATTTATTTATCCAGTAATGGGAAGTGACATAGGCTTATTGGGAAATTTATTATTTAAAATCTTCCTCGTGGAAGATTGGATTTGTATCAAGTAGAGTATAATATATGTACTGAGCAAAGTGTTGCTGTTCTACACATTACAAAGCACTAATTGAATTGTATTTGGAGTGGAATATCCAGCTTTACTCACTATATGTGAGGAATTATTAGATAAATTTTGAGAGGCCACAAATTGGACAGCTAGTACAGAACAGCTTATATGTGAGCAGGGAGGTGGAGGTCTAGAATTACAGTAGTGACAGATACCTCAGTCATGCTACTTCGGTTAATAAGGGTGAGCCTACAACTGAACTGTATGATTCTCTTGAAAGTAGGACATGTGGGCTTAAGCTAAGGAGGAAGCTAAAAATGTAAGGTGGTATCATTTTGCAGATGGTACATATTGCGGTTAAGATGTTAGGGTCAGAAATAATAAGTGAATTTAAAATGGGGTGACTTATCTGGAATGCAATAAAGGGTATGTGAATCAGTTAGGTTTGGGAATATCTCACTGGTACCTGAAGTGGCAAGATGATGTCTGTTTCCCTACCACCCATAGTGTGACTGGCAGGATTTCTTTGCAAGAAATCCGTGTCTCCCTTTACCGGTAGAAGCTAAATAAAAATTCTGTTTTACAGAAATATTGTATGCTTTGAGGTAAGTTTCCATTCACAGTGAAATAGAGTATAGAAGAGATTGCAGAAGTGGAACTAGTGCATGCTGAGAGTGGCAGTGTGGGCATAGATGTGGCAGTTTCAGATCTTGTGCATGTGCATGGGACGTTCAGTGCACTCAGACATTAGGAGTTTCACCTGCGTTGCCTTGTCACAGTGGATTTTTCCCTATTGAATGGGCTCTGTTTCTGTTTAGGTGATGTGTTTGATAAGCCAGAAGTGACCAATGTCAAGTTTCTGTTCCTGGTGGGTGGCTTCGCTGAATCCCCCTTACTCCAACAAGCTGTCCAGAGCGCTTTTGGTTCGAGGTGTCGAGTCATCATTCCTCAGGATGTGGGGCTCACTATCCTCAAAGGAGCTGTTCTCTTTGGTCTAGACCCTGCTGTCATCAAAGTGCGGCGTTCACCTCTCACCTATGGTGTGGGTGTACTCAATCGGTTTGTGGAAGGGAAGCATCCACCAGAGAAGCTTCTAATCAAAGATGGCACACGCTGGTGCACTGATGTCTTTGACAAATTTATCTCAGCCGACCAATCTGTAGCTCTTGGAGAAACTGTGACACGCAGTTACACACCTGCCAAACCTTCTCAGTTAGTAATAGTGATCAATATCTATAGCTCAGAACAAGATAATGTCAGCTTCATCACCGAATCTGGAGTGAAAAAGTGTGGCACCCTTCGCTTGGATCTCACAGGAACTGATGCTTCAGTGCCAAACCGGCGGGAGATCAAAACACTTATGCAGTTTGGGGACACTGAAATCAAAGCCATGGCCGTTGATGTTGCCACCTCTAAAAGTGTCAAAGTTGGTATTGATTTCTTAAACTACTAAGAGCCCATTTTTCCCACCACAGCCTGTTTGTGAGACTGATCTTCCACTATTCCATTTTTTGACTTTCATTATCACGTAATCAACTTGAATTTCAGCAGGCTATATGAGAACAGCTAGTAAGGTGGGGTATTTCATGTTTTGATGACCAAAGACTGAATTTTGAAAGACTCTTAAGAAGTTTTGGGAGCAAAAGTTGCAGAGGTAGTAAAAGTTCCCAAGTTACTCAAGCATGCTTAAAAATCTACCTTGATTAAGTAAATACTGATTATTGTTGGGTCCTGAAGGTTAGTTAAAAAGATATAAAATCGTAATCTCTTTGCCTTGTTCTTCTTCCTTTTCCTTCCAAGAAAAACTCACTAACCCACGTGGTTGTTGTAGGGGGCATATCTGTGTGGGCTATCTGTTTAAACAGCACCATCCTCTGGCAATGGGAACAAATTAGTAGTCTAGTATTCTTTTGTTCTTTTGATTTTGCCCTGTGCTTTCAGAATTTTAGGTACTGAAAATCAATGACTTAAAGAAATGGGAACTGAGTTTCTTAAATTCTGAGGTCCCACTGAAAAGAAAATCCTCAGAAATCCTTAAAATTAGATTTAGGAAATAAATATATATATTTTTGGAGCCTAATATTGATTGCTGCAGTTTGAAAACAAGTTCTTTATTGTCAAAGCTCTCAGAACTAGCTGCTGGATTAAATAGCTAGCATTACCCTCAATATACTTTGGAAAATTAAGAACAAAGCTACTTCCCTTTTTGGGTCTTCTAAACTTATTTTTATTAGGCTCCATCTGAAATCATAGAATCACAGAATAGTTGAGGTTGGAGGCGACATCGTTGACTATCTGGTCAAACCTCTCAGCTCTAAGCAGTGTCAGCTAGAGCAGGATACTCTGTCCAGTTTTGAATATCTCCAAAGATGGAGATGCCTGAACTTCTCTGGGCAACCTGTTCCAGTATTTGACAAACCTCACTGCAAAAAAGTTTTTTCTTACTTTCAAAAGGAATTTCTTGAGTTTCAATTTGTGACCATTGCCTCTTGTTCCTTCACTGGATACCTCTGAGAAGTCTGGCTCCGTCGTCTTTACTGTCTTCTATCAGGCATTTATACACATTCCTAGCATGCCCTGAGCCTTCTCGAGTCTAAGCAGTCTCAGCTCTCTCAGCCTCTCCTCACATGACAGATACTCCAATCCCTTAATCATCCTCATGACCCTTTGCTGGACTCAGTCCAGTATGTCCATGTCTCTCTTGTACTGAGAAGCACAGGACTGGACCCAGCACTCCAGATGTAGTCTCACCAGGGCTGAATAAAGGGGAACAATCACTTTCCTTGACCTGCTGGCAATACTCTTCCTAATGCACCCCAGGAGGCTATTGGCTTTCTTTGTTGCAAGGGCACATTGCTGGCTCACGCTTAATGTTGTGTTAAGACCAAAAAGAGCCCGAGGACTTTTTCTGCCAACCTGCTTCCCAGCCAGTTGGCCCACAGCATATACTGGTGCACAGGGCTATTCCTCCCCAGGTTCAGGGCTTTGCACTTCGCTTTGTTGAACTTCATGAGGTTCCTGTCTGCACATTTCTCCAGCCTGTCAAGGTCCCTCTGACCCATGTGGTTTATCAAGCACTTCTCCAAGTGATTATATTTCTTTTCTTGTTAATCCCTGTGTTAAGATTTGGAAGTACAATTAGATGATGGCTGTCCAGGAAGATTCAAACAGCTTAAAAGAGAAAATGTCCAGATCAGAAGTACTGTAATATATTTTGAGTAGCAAACATTTCAATTGAGTAAAATATATTTCTGGGTTGAGTTTAAAGGCCAGTAAAGTGGAAGGCAGAAGCCAAGAGAATGAAACTACAAACAGCATTAAATAAAGCATTCCTTACATGGCTATGAGCACACAGCTCTAACACAGGTGAAATACAATGATGGTCATGGTAGCATCTTGTTTTCCAAATAATAACTTTCTGGAAATGTTTTCTTAAGCATGTTCACCTGGAAAATCTCTTCTGCAACTGGAACAGTTTTTATTTTGCAAAATGCTACAGGTGGATAACTTCTGAAACTACAATCTGTGTCTGCCATGAATAGACAGCTTCAGATTCAAATCCAAATCCCACTCCAAACTGGCAGACTGATACTAACCTGTAGAATCATCCTAAAATGCTGACACTTCCAGAGCATTTATACAGAGCTGCCTGATTACCTGCTGGAATTCATTACATTTTTGAAACTTTGCAATGTTAATTGTTAAACTAAACCTTCATTTCTACTGAGTTGAGCATGAGTTAAATCCATTAGTGACACTTGGCAAATGAAAGCTTTATCAATTATTTCACTAATTTATGTTCCAATCCTGCACTTAAGCTTTCTGTGTTTATCCTGGAGTTTTGCCACAGTAAAGAGCTGCAGAACTGGTCTACTGTATTTTGCCATTGAGTTTTCTGTGTCTCCTGCAGAATTCCCTCGTTGAATGTGAAATCTGTTCTGAATTCAGCTTTAAAAAAAAAAGAAGAAAAAAGGTCTATGAAGAATACTAGTCACAGTATCCGGCTGGATACTTTCTATAATTACAAAGTGTGCTTGCTAGCATTCAGTTTCCTGCTGCCTGCAAAATGCTTTAAAAGCTAAATACTGGGATTTTTTGTGTGTTGCTTTCCATGGTTTACAAACAAGAGAAACTTTAAGATGAGTTATGAACAATATAATTTTATGTATATACAATATTTAAATATTGTACAGACTCTTTCTTTCTACAGTGCTATTTTCTTGTATAAAAATGCTCTTTGCCTCTGTTGATTTCATTCAGCTGTTAATTTTAAATAACATAGTTTCTCAATCAGCTTCTGTAATTATAGGCTTTTAAAGATGGTAAGATATGAAATGTAAAAGGCTGATATTATAATAATAGGAAAGAAATGTTGGTGTGTCAGAGAATACAACATTCTTCCTGCAATGCAAGTCATACCAGTTAAGCATATTACACTGATGCACTAGTATGTTGCTGGGATTTTCATTTCTTTGTTTCAGATGGTGACCATTCTATCTCCAGCAGTTTCATCATAATAATGGATGAATCCTCCTGTAAATCCAAGTTAAAAATTAGATTGTATGATCTGGATATACAGCTTCTTCACTAGGTTTTGGGGTTTTATTAAGGATCTTCTCTAGTTTAAAAGAAAACAAACACAAAACTACTTTCCAAAGACAGGCAACACTGATGTAGCTGCAGGTAAGACCCAGTCTCTGTCTACCACTATCACCTACCAAAAGACAAAATTCTTAAAGAAAAGTAGGCTTCAGTGCCTTTGCATCCTATGTTAAACTGAATCAGTCCAATTCTGCACAGATTTGTTTCCGGTGGCCTTAGGTTAACACAGAATTTGGTCTAATAAATGGCTGCAACCACCCCCTCCCTCCCCCGAAGAGGAGGCGAACTGCAAGATCAGGTGGCCCATGATTTTTGTGTTGTTTTCAGCCTGTCTGCAGGGAATGCTAAGTGTAGTTTCTGCAGCTCTTCTGAAGCATAGTTTCCTGCACAGTAGCGATTCTCTGCCCTTTCTTATTCACCTTTTGTAAGATTCCATCTGGATCCAAGCAGGGGTTTGTTGCTGAAATGACTCTACTGTAACTGTAAAATGTGGTTTGCATATTTTTGCACTTCCTCATTCAGTCTGATGAGAGCACTATCAAGCTTATCTTTGCAGAGCACTGAACTACTGAACAAACTCCCGTCTTTCCTCGTTGCCCTCTTTAAATCTAAGAATGGAAAATTAGCTTGTCTCTCTAAGGAGTTAGAATTGTAAGTAGAATATTATGCTGTGGTCTGTAGTCTATAACCCAGTTAAACAACTTCACATTGTAAGTGGCATGTGGATGCCCATTTTGATAAAGGATGTTAGGCTGTAAAATTAATATGAAATTTGTTAGGAAACGAGTCGTTTTTAGAATAGTAGTTCTGATACTTTTGCAGGAGATTCCCCGCAGAGCATTTTTTGGAAGGGGTTTCAGATGACATTGTGCAACTTAATGTTGAAAAGACAAGGCCTGCTACCCTTAGGGAAAGCAGAAGGCCTTGACAGAAGTTCTGCTCTAAGCAGCAACTTGCAAATTTGGGTCCAAGTTGCTTAACTCTAGGCTGAAAGTTAGAAGCGAATTGCGGTAGAATGATTAATTGTGCTAGAATATGATAAATGTGCAGTGATGGTTAGGACAGTTTACATTGGTATGAATATTTACATACAGGAGTTTTAATGCATTATTATGAGAAGGCTAATTATATATCGCAGAGATTTAATTGCCAAGATAAGCTGCATATTTATGATATGAAGTGGCTTAAGCGGATGAATAGTATAAAAGTTGTTGGGCATAATGTCACAGTACTCACCTGCTTGAAATAGTCTTAAACTATATTATAAAACCAACCATTGTGGTCTTGTTCACCTCTGTGCAAGATAAATTCAGATTTCACTTATGTTTGGAGCTGTTCACAACTTGTCTGGATTGTATCTTGAGTGTTCTTGTGTCTTCAACCATGTCAAATAAAATACATTAAAACTAATTTTTCTTTTTGGGTGTTACTATTTTTATGAATATGACTATAAAAAGAAACCTAATTTATTTTGAAAGTGAGAAAGGCCAAGTGGTTATACTTGTGTTTGGATACTCCTTCATACATGTAATGGAGCAAAAGTGACATCAACCGTATGTGCTGCTTTTCAGATTTCTTCAACCTTTTAGATCTGTGGACACCTAGAGCCTTTGCCAAGGGCTTGCAGGCCCCTGTGCAGCACACACAACTCTTCGACAAGAGGCTGCTGCATTTTTCGTTCACTTGTGTACTTTCTAGGGGCACTCCATATGTGCCCGAGGTAGAAGTCCACTGCTGGGGATTACTCAACTTCCACCAAAGTTAGTGTAGCTCTGAGTAAGACATCTGTTGGAGTTAAGACAGAAAGACTTCGGGCAATACCAAAAGCAGATTAGGTATTTTCTGTAATGATGCTTTGAGAGAGCTGGGAAATTGAGTACAAAAATTGATATATCAGAGAGGACTGTAGTCTCTCAGGCCGTGTCAGAGGCTGGTTTCTTGCTAAAATTGCATTATTAGGCCAATAAGCTGGCCAATAACCAGGTATATTTGCATGAGAGTGTACATCTTTACTGTGTGTTTCCAGATCTAGGAATGTTTAGTAAGGAACAGCTGCACTGAAAAAAACTTGTATAACAGTTTGTGCAGTATTCTATTTTTCTGCTAACTGTTGCAGGCCGTGTCGCGCTCAAATTCGGCAGTGTTGGCAGTGGCTATGGAGACAATTCAGTGGTTTGTGTGACTCAGTCTACAATGCTGCTCAGACACAAAGATGCAGAGAATGAACTGAGGTGCATAGCAGCCACTACACCCCAACTTCCACCTATTTGCTGCAATGAAGATGTTTTACAAGTGCTTTATGACTATAATTATAAACACCATCCTAATAGGCTAGGTACTGTATTTAACTTGCAATGAACTTGATTTCAGCTAAACATTCAATTAATGTTACTAGTACAATGGGAAATATAATTACAGTCTTCAGGGACACATTAAGAACCAAATTTTGCTTTCAGTGTTCTAGCGCATTGCTCTGGTTTCCAGGAGAGTTTCATGTATGTGTATTCACTGGCAGAATTTGGCCGTTTTGCTGGACTTTTCTAAATCTTAAGTTTTTTTCATATGAGTGTGTTTATATTTAAAGTTACAGCCCCATCTTGATAGGAAGGAGTTTGTATAAATCATTGGTTCTACCAAGATCACATAAATCCTTACTGAAATTTGAATGGTGTTTTCATGTTAATAGCCATGGAATAAAACAACTTACAAAACAACCTCCATGACACAGTGTCCAACATCCCCAAAGAGATTCTCTCCTTTCGGTTTTCTAAGCAGCTACATTAACACCACCCAGACATCTGTCTTAAGGACAATGGATTCAGAATCCCCTTACTCAGTGCAAGAGCTGCCTGACTTTCAAGAGACGCAGCTCAGATAAATCAGTGAGAACTGCGGATGCTTTGTGTAACGGATTCAGGCCTGTTATTTGCCAATCTCATTAGGTACTGATGTTGGAAAACTTGTACTTACTTTTTTAGGAATAAATTCTTATTAGTTCTCATTCACCCTTTGCTGTGTTCTAACACACAGAAACACTTTTGTGGTGGGACTGCTGAGTGTCACACCAAAGTATTGGGGGGGGCCAGAATTTTGTGCTTTTGTTCCTTCAAATTAGAGATCTGAAAGTGAATATTCAAACAAAGGAAGAAGTTTGCACTACAACCTGTGCAGTTCCACAGATGCAAAGAGCAATTTCTTGCAGCAAAAACTGTCTTGTGTCGTCTTGAAAATGCATCACAGCAAATGTCAAAAGTGCTGAGTAGCCTCTGGGCAGGTGATGTATTTGTGATGTATTTGTGATTATGAGTTCGTGACAATTCTGTTTTCATACCTGTGCCTTAATATGTGGATGTTCTTACGGATATGCCTTGTTTAAACACAGAAATGGCATCACTGACTTCGTTAGTCACATGCTGAGAAATCTGGCACAAATTTTGCTGCACTACTGGATTCAGGTACACAGGCAATGCAGCAAGCATATTCCTCAAATCTTGGAGAAACTAAATAGAGCAGCTCTAAAACAACTATAGCAGCACCAGCTTTTCTAATGTATAAGACAGCTTTAAAAAGTGAGTCTATATTTGAGATTTTTGTTGTAGAATTTCATGAATCTAAATTTTGAGTTCTTACGAAATAAACTAATCATTCAAAAGAAACCTTGAAGTCTAAATTCCCAGAGAACATGCTTTTCATCTCTTCTGAATTTACTGCACTAAACATTCATGTCTAATAATTGTCCAGAATGTGAAATCACATTCTAATAGTAAAGACAGTATTAGCAGTAAATTGAGCCATTACTATTACATGGCAATTTAACTTCTACCTTTACAACAAATTTCACTGCAACCTTAATTGCTTGCTACTGATGAACAGATGATGTCCCTCATGTTTTAATTTATATTACATTGTAATTCTTCTATAGCTTTCCTCCCAGTTCTTTGGACTCCTACAGAAGCCGAGATCCTGGTTTACCTATTTGAAGTTCATTCTTTCCAAACATTTTCTCAGACTCCACTACTGAAAGAAATTCAAACCCTTGACTATCTTCTCTTGCGAACATAATGTCCAGATTCAAACACGGCTTGGCTCTTAAATTCATCAACTCAAGCTGAACTGCAATCCAGGCTTTTTTTCTCCCTCCATCTTAACCAAAGGTTGTCTCGTATTGGCATTTTTCATTGTATTGCAGTCTTACAAAGGATGGCCCAGAAACCCATTTTGCCTTGATAGCCTTTCACTGCTATAAAACATCCCTTAGTTACCACTCTTAATTTTGTCACTATTCCTTTTCTTCCTAGATTGCTTCATGCACTCCTTCCCAGCAGCCAGCACCAATGCCTGAACACAACAGCTATTTTAACAGCACCCAGCTTACAAATTGGCAGTCTGAAACAAGATGTCACCTGTGTCCTGTTGAAACCTTTGTTTGGCAGCCAGGAGGCAATTTCCTATGTGCAAATTTTGACGGTGCAGTGGAAATGACACGAACACTTACGCGAGAGAGCCTTTCCACTGTTCAGGGACTGTTTCGGGTCTCATTAAATTCAATAGAAAGGTTCATACTGACTTCAGGGGAGCTTTGAGTCTGGCTGTTAGCCAAGCCCTCAAATCCTTTGTAGCTAGAGAAATACACATTCAAAAGTAAATAGATTTTGAGGAGCTAGCTGAATAAAAAAAAAAAAGTAAGATTATCTCAGCATCACTAAGGGGTATATCAAAAGCAGCTGAGCACATACCTCACTGATATAAAGGGACTAAGTGCAGTACATTAAGTTAGTTAACTGCAAACATTTTTCTGCAAACCAAGAAATTCTGAATCTTCTTTGTTTAACATACAGTTGTGTAGGTACTGGCTATAATTTGGAAGTAGTATTTATTTTCTTATGTTTCAGGGACTGTAATAACAGGGAAAAGTTTACTAGATGCTACTATCCCAGAAGCACTGGCTTTGTGCCCAGAGGAGAAGTCATCAAACTAGGACATAGTGTTCACTGCCACGTGATGGCAAAAAATTGTTTTAAGAACTTGGTAGATTGCAACCGCTCTGATCTTTCTATCGGTGTCCACAGGTGAGCTTAAATAAACATGGAGGAATGAAAAATTCAATGTAAGCTTACTCTGGGAATATTGTGTGCTGCAGCAGGGCCAACAAGTGAAAGAAGGATGATACTGGATTGAGTATAAGGAAACCAAAGGAATCATCTGAAGAGGTGTGTAACAAGCGTTTGGACGTAGGAGGACAGAGGCATTGGTGTGCTCCAGCAGTAACTGAAGATCAGGGAAGGTTTCAGTAGAAGGGAGTGGTGAGACTGACAGCTGTGAATGCCAAAATTTGCTAAAACGTAGTAATCTACAGAGTTAGAAAGGTGACTCTCCCTTTCCTAAGGATAACAAGGAGTATTTCCTTCCCTCTGAGGAATAAGCTCTGCACCTCTAGTAGGAACTTCCGTCTGCCGTCAGCTGATAAGAGCGGACACCGGACTGAACATATCCTCTTCCTCTGTAGTACAAAGAACAACCTCAACGCTGACCTGATGCTTCCCCCACCCAAGCACACTGCATACCCTACATCTGCCATCACTGCGCATTTGCTAACACGTACCGAGGTCGCAGTGAAAGCCCTGCAGTGCTATGTATCACTCACAGAGCTTTTACTTTTCATCTAGTGACAATCATAATGGATCTATTTTCTCAGCCCATTCCCCCCCTGACATTCACACACTTTATCTAGATGACTATCGACTCCTCAAAACGAGTGGAGCTGAAGGAAGTTAACTGTGAGAAGATGCTGGTCCTGCATGACATCTGCAAGGGTTCCTGTATTTAACTGTTTTTCCACAAACAACATTACAGCATCCTCCCTCAGATTATTTTCTCCCTGTGTGGCCTGTGTGAGGTCCCAGATGGCAGTCCTATCTGCAGGGTGTTGGGAACACACAGCTAGCTGCCTCGTCCATGAACAAGTCCTTAGCAAGTAGTACATAGGTGGGCAGGAGGATCGGCATTTTGTCAGCTCAGGGCAACAAAGTCAGCGTTTAAGTCTGATAATTGTGTAAGGCATTTGAAGAATCAGGTAACATGACTGAGGGTGTACCAAAACACATTTAAATTATTTCGGTAGTTATTTTATTTTGGCTTAGGGATGAGACAGATGAGACCGAAGTTCAAAAAGTGCCACACACTTATCAAAGATTCTACAGGACTGAGGGGATGCCAAAATATACTGATCACATCCCACAGAAGCATTTACCATTTCTCTCCTTCAGAGTCAGGTAGTATATAGCATTAATTGTGGCTTTAGATTTTTTCCCTTTTTTTTTTTCTCTCCATCCACTGACTGCAATTGCAGCTCTGTCAGAGCATCACAGGAGATGCATGTACCTGGAAAGGACCTCAGACATCAACTTACTGCAGCAAAACAGTATTAGTTCTGCCTAAGTATTAGTTCTGCCTAAGATACTCACGACTTAGGAGGAGCGGCTGAGGGAACTGGGGTTGTTTAGCCTGGAGAAGAGGAGGCTGAGGGGAGACCTCATCGTGCTCTACAACTACCTGAAAGGAGGTTGTAGCGAGGTGGGTGTTGGTCTCTTCTGCCAAGTAACAAGCGATAGGACAAGAGGAAATGGCCTCAAGTTGCGCCAAGGGAGGTTTAGATTGAACATTAGGAAAAATTTCTTTACTGAAAGAGTGGTCAGGCCTTGGAACAGGCTGCCCAGGGAAGTGGTGGAATCACCATCCCTGGAGGTATTTAAAAGACGTGTAGATGAGGCCCTTAGGGACATGGTGTAGTGGGCATGGTGTGTTGGGTTGACAGTTGGACTCGATGATCTTAGAGGTCTTTTCCAACCTGTATGATTCTATGATGATTCTATGACTTCTGTTTTTTTAAACTTTCTGATGCTGCAATGGTGCTACCTAGCCAGGCAGTTTATTTGTGTTTTGCTGTCCTCACCTTTCTGGTTTTACATAATATCAACTCTGGCTCTCTGTGGCTGTCGTACCCCTAGAGAACACGGGAACATTTCACCCCATTCCTGCTTTTGACAGCTTTTGACGTATCTGAAGACCAGTCTCATGCTTGCCCTGAATCTAATTCTCTAATTAAACCCCAGGTCTTTCAATCGCGTTTTGTAGACCTGTGATCTTTTTTTAAAGCTCTGTTGGCAGCTTTGAGGATTAGAGAGTGGGTGGTGGTTTCTTGCAGATAAACATCTTGTTGCTGGAAGGACATTTGGAAACCGATGCCGAAGTCGTTCTGTGTGCACAGACACGGAGGACTTGGTTATGCACATCCTACCATGAGACAGAAAGCCCTGGTGAAGCATCAACAAACAATGAAATGGGATGGGAGTAGTTGAGGCACGTTGTGTTTTTGACTTTTGCAAACATTGATTAAAGGCTTTCTTGCATGCAATCTGAGGGGTGCGTGTTTAAACCTTAGGAATTTGTTGCAGTAGTTAATATTATATTAGCTGGGTGTGTTTTTGATAAATTGCACTTATGAGGTAACCATAAATCATGGTTATGAAACATACTGCGAGTTTTGCACTCATTTTGCTTTTAGCATTTGCACTGTTAAAGCATTTTCCTTGAACTCTTATACTGTTGAAGTTCTGATAAACTACTTGTGCTTTACTGACCTGAAGTGCGTTGAGCTTTTCAGCTGCATGAAAAATGCTGCAATGAAAAACTTCAAGGAGGGTAAGAAATCTTTAACTTCCTGAACGACTTGCTGGGAAGTTTAAGCAGGATACATTGGGCTTTTAACCGTGAATTTAAAATGCAATAAAATACTCCAACTGCAGAAAACCCGGCTCCACTCTGAGGTTAAAAACTAATTTCATAGTAGTCACCCCTACTTTTGACTAGGTGTCAGTATCTCTGGTCTTTAAGTCTCCCTTACGCACCTCCTGTCATTAAAATCCCTGGCTCTTCTTACGTGGCTGTTACGGGACATACTGTGCTTTGGCAAATGAGGATCTAAATGAAGAGTGTTGGAAGACAGTGCTTTAAACTCGGTCACTTAATTGCTATTTTACTCAGAATTGGGTGTGGAAGAATCACATGATCTCTTGGTAGATTCCCAATGCTCCATCACCTAAACCTATATGACTGTTATGATGCCAACAATGTATGGTAAAGTGTAGCACTACTTTCTGCTCTGCTTAACCGATGGAGAAAGCAGAATTGCTGTAAATAATAAAACAGCTCGCTGTAGTGCAAGCTCTGTCATACAAGATTTATTTCATCTGCCCTATTCTACTCCGCCACAAAGGTGAAATGAAACATTTTTCACATTGTCTCCGTACCCAAAAGCCCTCAAATGAACAAAGAAGATTATGGGATTTGTATGAGCATCTTGGTGTGCCTGGAGAACCCCAAAAGATCTGCCCTACAGGTATGCATGGTCTGCAGAGGGCCTGGTTGGGAATGACAGAACAGCTGGACCTGTTTCGGGTGCCAAAGCAGAGCAAAAACAACTGGTGAAACTGCCCAAATTTATGGAACCCTTCTGGGGGCTTTTTGTGTGTTAAGATGTATTCATCTTCCCAGAGTACTATTAGCATATTCACCTACATTTAAATAATTAATTTTCTTGTTATACGCCAACTCTTAATTTTTTGTTCTTTCAAAATTATTGAAATTTGTGACAAGAGGTAGTGATACGAGGAAACGTTTGGTTTCTGGTTTGTTAATCAATTCCATAATATCTCATTCTTCACAATTGCTTTATTTAATAGCACCAATTTCTGCTTTCAGGTCTTGACTTCCCTGTTAAGCATTTAAGTTTCAGAATTTTTTTTAATCTTTTAACCTTTATCCCTTTGAATTTTTTTTTTCCTCAGCCTATAATTTATTATACAGTCTCCTGTCAGAGGAGGAGGTAGACTAGGTGATTTTTACTGTATTGCAAATTATAATTATTATCGTTATTTGCATTAGTAATGGATTCATTCTTATCACTGAAAACAATTCCATTATCTGATCAGACAGTTATCTTCACACTGTCCGTGATCATATATTTTCATTAGGCACCTCTTTCTCTGAGGGTCAAAAGGAGAATTATTCTTTAGTGCAGTCACTTTTCACTTTTAACATTTTCCTCGGTTAAAAGGAAGTTGTTAAGCCCTGACAATCGTCCTTTGCAGCAAAAATACGCCCCTTTCTGCTGCCGTGTCGCTGTCCCTTCAGACCCAGGGAGGAATGGCACATCGCTGCGATGAACTGCCCTCAGTGCCCTTTCTGTCGCTGCCGCCGGAGAGGGTTTGGAATTCAGGTTCAGCGGGAGGAACCGAGAGGCTGATTTTCATGACCCGGTGAAGACATTTTGACTCCTTTTTGAATTAAAGCAAAGGCTTAAGGATCTACAGTCTCTCTTTAATGAAGTGGAGAAACCTCCTTTCCCAAACCCTCTCTCCCCGCGTCCTGTGGGAGATGCGGGTTTGGAGGTGGACGGCTGCAGACTGAGGGTGCAGGGGGAGCAAGCGTGTCCTCCTCTCTGACTCCCCGCTGAACTTACTGTGCCTCTGCTGGGGTGTAAAACGGTCAGGTGGCACCGGTTTCCAAACTGCAAGCAAAGGGGAGATGAGAAAGGTTGGAGAGAGACATGAGGCCGGGCCGCAGACCCCCCCAAGGGACTGACAGCAGCTTTGGGGAGAGCTGAAGGTGGTGGAGAACCTTTTGCATGCTTCCTTCCTCTTGATTTTTATTCCCTCATCAAATGAGAGATGGTTGGTGTTTGAGTAAGGAATTAAGGAAAAGATTGGCAATCTAAAACAAGAGTTTGGGTTTATTTTTAAGCAACTCCTTCGGAAGTTTCTGTAGCCTGACTCAGGCTGCGGTCAGCAAACACATTGCTTCAGAGAAGGAGGGGATGGCTTCTGCTCTTCCATCATCTCAGGCAAGACACGCACATGCTCATTGTGTGTTTCATGTCCGACGTCATTAAGGTGATGACTATATTCCTCCTCCATGAAGAACCTCTTCTGAGTGAGAAATGGTACCGCTCTCACAGGAGACCTCGCTTTCCGAAGAGGATAATCAGCACTCCCAGGGGAATCCAAACTCTGAAACTGCACTCCCCAAGCTGAGGCACCCAAGTCACCAGTATTGTTCATTGTTGTTATTTTTAATGAGATCAAGTGAGACTTATGTTTATCTAAAATCATATGCAAAGTTACAACAATGTGAATTATTATGCAGAAAAGTGCATTGCTTTGGAGGTTTAGATCCTCTTTTTTTTTCCCCTTCACCTCCCCAATTGGTTTGATGTGAAGCAATTATCCACTTAATGCAATTAAAGGTGAGATTTTTCATAGGATATGTACTGGAACAATAATTACATGGGCCATAGCACAAAGAGGGACTTGAATGCAACTTTTGTCTTTGGGTCTCACATTATATGTCTTTGATATGCTAGCAAGTGTAGTAGCCACTCAGTTGTCATTGTGTAATCGGATACAACATTTAGACTGATTTAAAAAGTACTTTGCTTCTTGTTTCTGTTTGTACACAGGCACCGTTTAGAAGTAATGGGCAGGTAGGCCACTGTTAGTATTTTCTCATTTAGGGCTGTGGGAGCATCACATCGACCTTCTCCTTTCTTCCTCTGCCCCCTACTGAAGCTTTCTGTTTTGACCGATTAAAAATGTTGATACATTTTACCCTTTCATTGTCTTCAAATCTGAGAGTGTTTGCAGAGGAAAAAATGGGTATCTGAACTTATTATAGATTTTTTTTGGCAAAAGGCAGTATTTCCTTCACGTAAATATCTCTTTAGTCAAAGAAATCGTTTTCAATTTTTAAAAGTAATGAGTTTTTAACAAGTTTAGCCTTGTTTTTTTCACAATTAAATACAACCATACAGACTATATGTTTCTGAAGTATGAGGGTGTGGCAAAATAGCTTGTGATTTACACTCAAATTAAGAACAAAATAGCCTTCAGGCATAACATCGTAAAATTTGTATTTGCAACCTCTGAGGACACATCCCAGAAAGATATGGAAATAAATATGCATACATAAACACTGTCAGCTGTGGCTAGGTGATGAAAGCTCTAATATGACAAACTAGATTAAAAAAAAACCTCAAGAGGTTCAGAAAGGAGAATTCATCAACGCCAAATTAAGATATGCTCAAATATTTCTTGAAAGATAGAACCTCATTATCCTACTGATTTATGGAGCAAAGTAATGACTATAGACAGCATTGTCTAAAGACAACAATGAGCACGCTATATCTCAGCAATAATTAGTCACATGAAATCTTCAATTTTTTTTGATTGTTCTCAGATGATTTGTAATATAGGAGAGAAATACATTACACATGGCATTCTAAAATGTAATGAAAATATGTGGCCCAAGTTGCTCCCATATTTAAAATCCTGATTGCAATGCTGCCCACCAACAAAATAATAGTAATTTCTGGCAATAATTATAAAACCTAAACTACAGCACAAAGTGTTGTTCACCAAATTACTCATTCCATATCCACAATTATAGCCCATTTGTTTTCTTATGCTGATAACAAAAGATACATTTTAAGATCTGCGCTGTGCTACTCTTCCTTTAATAAATAAAGTGGGCTTTTCAAAAGCTACAAAATGATGCAGATAAAAATCAAAACATTTCTACATTTAAAGATTCAATCAAAGACTTGCCATGAATGGTGTGATATTAAAGTTTAAAAAAATAATCAATTTAGCCTGTATTTTTGAACATGATTTGTCACAAATAGCATTCCCAATAGATAAGAATGATTATATGGTAAAGAGCGTAATTTATATATCTCAAGCACTATGCTTTTGTCACCGACATCGTTAAGGAATTTGACACGTTTGCAGGAGAACAATATATGTCAACTGAAATATATACCAATTAGCCATAAATGGGACACTGAAATGAATGATGCATGTGCATGCTATACTTACAACTAATAACATGTGGTTTAAAGTCGCTTGCGTTTTCAAACAAGAATTCTTTTTATGTTGTCATTTAAAAAATCTAATATTTCAAAAGGTCAGGAATAAATAGCACCATTAGCATTAAAAGCTAGCTAAAGGGAAAATAATTTGTTGTTCATTTAACATTGCATTTTATGTAATAGCTTTGTAAAGTGTTCGGGAGGGGGGGAGAGATTTTACTCTGCTAAAACAAGATGATGGCAGCTCCAGTTCATTATTAAAAGGAGATTTTTTATTATGCTATTGTCAACTTTAACGTCTTGATTCTGTTAGGTGTTTGTTAAAATTACATGGGCTGCTGAAGTGGCTATGGCAAAGGATAATGCAGAGAATCATGACTGTCAAAACAATTGTGTAGGCAAGAATCTGCTTATACTAAGGTAAAGGAACAAAAGACAAAGGAGAAACTCTTCTGCAGTGTTAGGAAGTCAATGGCCCTGTTGAGGTTTGCTCTGCAGGAGGTACTGAGATCAGGAAGCCAAATTCTAGAAGAGACAAACAGCCAAGGCAGAAGGAAGCAGATCATGTCAAACGGACGCGGGGTACATGGAAACCCAGCATCAGATGCCGGCTCCCACATCTACGGTTATGCGTGCTCTGAGTAAACCCGTAGCTATTTATCTCCCTGGAGAGGGGATATGTGTTCCTCCTTGGACTGGATGACACAAATGAAGCGTGAAAGTGTGTAAAGTCCTGGATCCTCTGCCTCCCGCACAGCTGCGGCCGTGCAGCTGCGGAGAGCTGAGAAAGGCTTTGCAGGAGCAACCCAAAACTGGACTTACTGCAGCCTGATGCAGGACAAACAATTCACATCCTTGAACTTATTAGGCCTTACTCTCTTATTCTGCCACTGTAAGGTTGACCATGGATGGGAAAAACTGGAGCCAAAATAAGCGTTAGCCTGTACCCCTCACGGACAGCATAGGCTGGGAAGAAAACACACAAAGCAAACTCCTCCGCTGTGCACTTGCTGCTGCCATGAGGAGCTGCACAGGGAGGGAAGCAATTCAATGAGGGGAAGGCACGAGCAGTATCATCGTTGTTTTAGTATCATTTGATTTTCCCTCGAGAGAAGCTGGATAAGACGTTGGCTTAGCATTTCAATACCCCACACATCTGTAACAGCGTAGCAAGGCGTCTCCCATTTACTAATTCATATATTTATTCCCTATTAGCCTCCCTAGGGCAAGGTTTCAGGGACTCAGGAAACAGTCATTATCCAGGTGAAAATTTGGTTCATACTGTGCTCCTGGGGCAGCACAATTGGGTAGTGCCTTTTAATCTGGGCAAGAAGCACAAATGCAATTTAGGTTTTTAAACATAAAAGCAAGCCTGCGCATCTCTGACTAAAACTGGAATTGCTGGGCAATATTCTCTTCAGTTGGGTTAAACCAAGGAACAGTTCGGTTTTCACATAAGGAACTTATTCCAGCTCTGAGCATGCCCATAGGTTGCCAATCTTCAGTGCTGATGGTTCTTTTCCTACTCTTTACAGCCCCCTCTCCCTCCCGTCACCCTGCGAGACCTGGCGGAATGCACTGAATTAATTAAACTGCTTTTTCTTCTGTATTAGAAGAGCAATGCTCTAACACAGAATAAATTGGTTTCAACCTCCACCACTGCAAGGGGAATCTGAAGCCTTGCAAAGGAGTTGATATCCTTCAGGACAAGACATTCTGAGGGAGGAAAGGTCACGCAGAGAGGCAGAAAGAGCAGAGTGCCCCAGTCTGGGGAACCTCAAGAGAAACTGCTGAAGAGAAAAGGTCCCAAGGAGCGGTAGATCTTCAGGCCCCAGCAGTTCTGTAGGTTTTTCAGGGAGGATGGAGTTCCTCTGGGAGCAGAGAAGAAGCAGCCCGCTTCTCCAGCAGCAGACTGAGGGACTGGACAGGATTACGTAGGGACAGAAGTGAATCTATGAACTATCCACACTTCAGCTGAATGTCTTTATCAAAAAGCAGGGGAAGAAGTGACTCCCTCACCACCTCTTTTGACCACATCATCTGGCAGTTTTGTTCAAGGCTGAGGGCCAGCGTATGGGATTTCAGGACACTTTGGTGGTTGTTTTGATTATAAGCATTTTAGTGAAACTTCACTAACATTTGAAATTTGCTACGCAGCTTTCTCAGAGTAATTCTGTCCAGATCATATGGTACAAGCTTAGTTCAGCGTTAACACACCAAAACACATTCCCAGTTCTCCATCATGTTCACTGTTCCATCTCTCACAGCTAATTACAATTAAACTTCTGTCCTCATTTTGTAACTACTCGCCCTCCTATCTCTGTTTCATCTTTATCTCACACTAATTCTGGGTTTAGCCTTCAGTTTGATTAACACCAGCTTCTTTAATTCTTTCCTCTCCTACTCACAAACAGGTCTGCTTTCTCTTGGTACTGCCCAGGAGCCACTATCCAGATTCTGTTACCTGCCCCCTTTCCTCCTCTTGTCTGAAATTATTTTGAAACAGGCTGAAATCAGGGGAATTTTTCAACAGGTTTTGGCTCATTCAATCCTAAAATTTCTGTCTACAGAGAGGTATCCACAGACTTAACCCTCCCCACCCTCCAAACCAGCAAAAAAACCCCAACACACATCACAGTATTACAACTGCCATGACTGCAGACTCCAGTGTTTTATGCATGACTATCTTTTATTGGTAGCAGGGTTTGGGGCATCTCTATGTGCTGTTAGCAAGCGGTCAGAGTTTGCAGAACATCCTCCCTCACCTTCTCGGAACCACAGAAACGGAATCTGAAGGGAAAAAAAAAATACAAGCACCTTGAGTTGTCAACATTTGTTGAGGTTATACAAGTGGATTTTTTTAATATAAGTCAATCTGGTTTGTCATTTGACACGACTGAACACAACATACTTCGAGCTCCTAAGTTTGAAATATTACTGCTGGGGAAAGTATTGATGGACTGTATTCATTCTGGTTCACTGCCTGCCTTCCTTTCATTTTACAGTTTCTTTTTTTCCGGATTTTGTGCTACCGTCACTATGTAGGTGGTCACAACTCTTGTGCAAAGGGCACGAGTCAATAGAAGGCTGAGTGCATATCTACAGAAACAAGCTTCATCAGCAACGTCCTTTGGTGAATAGGAACTACAGCGGGACTTCAGAGCTCTGCTTAAAGGTGATGCTGTTGAGCTGTAATCATTTTGCTTTGCTTGAAACTGTTTCCATCTCCCATGTTGTCTTTTAAGTGATGGCATTTTAACTATGAATTTCGATATGGATTTATATCCTGTACCTCCTCTTCTAGATACCTAATCATGGGATGGGTGAAATGACATAACTGACCAAGCAAATGAGTCAAAAGTCCAAGAAAATGAGTAAAACTGGATCAGTAAATCACATTTCTACAATCTGAGCATATAAGCCATATGCCATGAAGTCTACAGAAGTCAGTTTTAGCCTGTTTCCCTCAACTTTAGATTTAGCTTTTTAAGTGCAGCTTCAAAGTATTCGTCTTGCTCATTGGGAGAGTAGGCTTATTATCACCGTTCTCTCTTGTCAATGATGATCTCAGGGACCATCAATATCAATGGAAAACTTCCACTGGTTCCAGCTGACAGTGAATCAGACATCCTAAAGCAAGCTCAGACACAGATAACCATTTCTTGTGGACAGTGAGTGGGAACTTGGCAAGACTGATGCTGATAATCCAAGCTGGTGCTAATTTTTCTCACCCAAAGGGTTATACTGGAAGTTTGCTCTTCTGAAGCCTGGAAATATTTTAAGTTTTTCTTTGAAGCTATTTAAGGCAAAGGATTGACATAGTAGTGAACTGAGCTATGGATGAACAGTGTCTTGAAAGGAAGGAAATGAAAAGTTTTCTTGAGAGTCTTTGATTCCTTTAAATAGCTTTTCTTGTGAAAATGCATTCACCCCACGTATAATTTTGTCACCTATCTTCCCAAGTAACTTTCAAGATTTTCACAATGGGTATACTTACTGTTTTCCATTTTCTCCAGATTGTACTATGATAGTCGCAGCTCCTAGTTTAGGAAAAGTTGGATTTAACCTATTGTTGTTCCAAAGAAATTTAACTTTCGTAACTGTTCCAACGTTAACTTCTGCATCAATGAAGCTTGTGTAAGTGTTGTCTGGTTGGAGCGTTCCCCTGTGAAAAATAACATTTTATGGATGTGAGGCATGCTGGCATTTAATATTAATTACCAGTCCAGTCAACCGATTGGCTGTGGTAGCAAGTGAGTAGAAATTTAGCAGAGAGACAATATTTAGCTTATAGTATGGTAACAACATTATTGCCAATTTTCCAGTGTAATACATCCCAAATCAGTGTTTGTCAGAAGAAGCAAAGGCAGGTAGGCCTGATGTGCTGCAGTCACACCCCACAATGAAGACCCAGTTACAGGACAAACCCTGTGGAGATGGTAGAGCTTGCTCCCTGTTGCTTATGTAGGCAGGGTTTTTTTGCACATAAGTGACATTTTCATTTCATGTTAATTAATTTATATGATACAGATGTTGGATTTGTTTGGGATGGCCAAAAGGATTATGCACCAGCTGCTCAGCCTGGCTCTCTAGCAGCGATTCCCACACTTGAAGCACCGTGGTCAAGTCAAATGTGCATCCGGCTCTTGGGTCAACATAGTTTATAATCTGGCTACTTATTTCATGTTGTATCAATATAGCAAGCTCCAAATAGCAGCAGTTTGAGACTGGTAATGGCTTCAGCTACTACATCTCAGTGAATACGAGCCAAAGTTTCTTCAATCCTCTTCCTTTCCCCCTCCTACCCCCATGCTCTGAAGGTCAAGGGCTACTTTCTAAAATTTACCCCTGCTGTATGAAGTCAAGAGACATTTGAATGTGTGATGCCTTTATCACTGTATTGTAGACATGATGTGAGAGATACAGGAGGGGGCAAAAAGCAGAGGACCCAGCAGAACCACCCAGAAAAAAACCTCTATAATTTCAATAAGCTTCATGGGAAAGACAGGATTTTTATTCCTTTCCCTAGCTTTGCACGTTCTCATTCATCTGCCTTCAGAGGACTCTGTTTACTCTCCTCTGTATTATAAGGCTTATGGGAGTGGAAGTAATGAGAGACAAGACAAAATCCTTTTGCCTTTTTGTTTCTTTGCTGAATCCACAGTGGTGCCTGGTAGGTTACAGCAAGATTTGCCGGGGGAAAAAAAATGTTCACTTCCAGCAACTGAATTGACACAGGCCCTGCAAATAGCAGCTAGAGAGTGCTGGAGTGCATTCAGTGCTGGCAGACTGGGCTCAGGTGAATGCACGGATGCCTGCAAACAGGGGTCAGCTCAGAGCAAACGCCTGCTGCCAAGTGTGAAGATGTGAAGTCCTCCTTGGAAAAGGGGAAGTGACAGTTGTCAATAAACAAAAACCCAAACCAAAAAATAAAACCCAAACCCCACATCAAAATTCTTTCTCCCTGTTTTCCATCGTTTCAGATATTTTAGTTGAAACAAACAAGAAAAATGCAAATAAACAAAACCCCGTGAGGCAAGCAAGCAGCTTCAGTGTAAGCAGGCGAAGTTATGAGCCACAAAAAGTGGTAGTAAATCATGAGGCAGCTTCAGCAGCAACATTTTACAAGCCTGTGAAAGACGAAGAGATCAGATCTCTGCTAGTGTAGGTCCAGCAAGACCTTGGTGGTATAGCAAACAAGTGACACCAAATTCTAACGTTTTAAAATCCTGCGCTCTAAACTTCTGCCTTCAAATCCAGAGTGAGTGAATTGTCACTGCATTTACATCAGGGAGCTGTACTGGGGGGTAGAATGTGATCTGTAAAATAGGGCCAGTTTAATCAGAAACATTAATTGAAAGTATTAATCAAACATTCTAAAACTGAAGTTTCTTTTCTATTGAATTTTGAACTTACTGGACGATCTGATGCTGCCTGGTGTTCCCACCACTTCCATACAGGGCAATATTTACATATCCTTTAACTTTTCTCTTTCCAGAGAGGGTGACGGTTACTTTGTACCTCCAAACTACACAGAAGGAATACAGTAAGTCAGATTGTACTCAGGGAGAAAGAGTCTCCAAAATATCAAGTGTTGGTTTTTTTGGTTTGTACAGTGCATTTGAAAGCAAAAAAAAGTTATCCCTGCCTTTCACTTTCAGCTCAAGGCTACAGCCCAGGCTGTCTGGACTGAAAGGGGTTAACACCGTGCTCTCTCACACCTGAATCTGAATCTTGGTGCTCCCTGCTCTTCCTTGGGTTAGGACTATGCAAAATAAATACAAAACATCAGTGAGTCAGATCTGTCATTATGTCCTAATGAGATCAACCTGAGAAATGGGTAGATATTTGCGTTACCTTCAGGGAGGGGAAAAAAAAAAAAAAAGCTAGTCCATAACATGGTAAACACAATATAGATCTCAGCATTTTGACCACAAAGTTTTTCATATACAGTGAAGTTGAAAAGAAGGCGGTGTTAGGAATAAATACTGATACATACCAGAATATAAGCAGTGTAAAAGGAGTGTAAAAAAAATCTGAAGCTCAAGGAAAATAATTTTTGTGGGTGGGAACTTTTTTTTAGCACATCATTTGCAAAAGCAGCTCTTCTCCCTCTGATTCTTGTTTACAAAGGCAAAGGAAGAACCATCTTGTGAGAGCTGACATTTAGGATAACCTAGGTTGTAGAGGAGGTCATCTGGTCCATCCGCTTCTCCAAGCAGGGCCAGCTGCGATCAGTGTGCTCTTGGCCTTTGTCAAACGGAGTTTTGAACATCTCCAAAGATGGCGATTTCCCAGCTTCTCTGGGCCCCTCTTCCTGCATTTAACCACTGTCATTGTGGCAGTAATTTTCATACTATTTAATAAGAAATTCCCTTGCTGCAACGTCTGTGCATTGCCTATCCTCCTTTCTCCTTGCACCTTGGAGTGCAGCCCACTAAACACCTCGGTGGCCTCCGCTGGACTCTATAGTTTGTCAACGCCTTTCTTGTACTGGAGGCCCCAAAACTGGGCACTAGCGTTGGAGCAACAGAGGAAAAGGCACGAAGGAGTGAAAAGCCATTGCACTGCTATGAGGTCTGTTCATCTGTTAGAATTAAGGGTAAAACAGGAAAATAAAAAGGTTTGGTTACATGCAGTAGGTAGCAATGGAAGCAATCGAAACTCACGAGCAAAATCCTTGGCCTCTCCAGTATTCAGGTAAAGTTTCAGGAAATCATTTTTAATTTTCCCTTTGAATTTATCTGCAAAGTGACCCATATTTGGGCATCCCTCTCGCGGGCATGGGAAACACCTTTCCTAGTAAAAACAAATGTATCTATTAATAAAATTATCCGCCCGGCCAAGAAAAGTAAAATTAGTCATAGAACTTATTTTTACCATACCCACCTAACTGGCCCTGTATCACAGCAACAACAAATTTCAAGTAACCCTTTCTGTGACCTGAGGAAGATCATATAAGCTAAGCAGCTTTCTTGAAGGCTCTGATTTTTCAGGGCTTTATGTTTTATCTCATGCCGTTTAGCTCAATCCAGCCACATCAGTGACATCCTTGAGTAGTGTTGAACTGGAGCAGGGAGGAGGAGCTGTCCTTCCAGCAACTGATGAGAAAGAATGATGTCTCCTTATACCTTCAGATTGGGTCAAGAAAGGCTTTGTCTGGAAAACAAAGCTCATTTTTGTTGTGAAAGCAGCTTTCTACTGTGGTGACAGAATCAGGTAGTCACCTCCTCCCAAAGTGATCCAAGAAGTGTGATCTCTATCACCTGCCCAGAACGTATAAAGGTCAATCTAAGCACTACATAAGTTGATACCTCTGTGCTGCCTGGAGGATATGGCAAACCCGTTACCTCCCCGCTACTCTTAGGCTCTAGTTCCCTATCTCCCAGTCTGGGACTGGGAAGGGCTTCCTGACCAAGTCTGTAAACCATTGTGCTTTGTCCCTGAGGCCATCTTAAGCGACCAAAGTACTTGACCATGGGCTGACCCCATCAGGCCATCACATATTATTTTAATTCTTGTTGTTTTGAAAAGAAAATATTTAAGCTGTGTTTGAAAGCTCACCTGCTACAGTATGGGGTTCCACTCATTGCTGTTTGATAAATACATTTGGTGACTACGAGGGCAGGCTCTCCTCCTCACCTCTTCCCCAGTTGGATGCAGCAGAGCAGGCCTGGGGGAGCCACACCAGCTCCAGTAGCACCTCAGGGCCGTCACATCAGCACAGGACCAGGGGCGTCCCTGTTTTGTTGTTGCCTTTTCCTACTTTGACCCACGTCAGCTGCATGAGCTGTAATACCTTAGGATGTCTGACACTCCTCTCACACATGCACTCGTTGGGTGCAAGCTAGCATAAATAAGTTGAAATTCAGATGTATAGATAAGAGCCACTATTCTTGCTATGGTCCATCCTGAGGCTCTGTGAAATACTTACTGTTTCAAAAACATCATATGAAGCACAAGGATAGCCTAGAAATCCATCAGCGTAGATAATACTGTCAGAGTAATACTTGTAACTCCGCAAATGATTGCAAGCCACAAAGTCCCGAGTTCCTGTGAAAAGATGCTCCCGGGTGAGTTCTTCCTTTCTGGTACCATTCGAGGAAAGATACTGGCCCAGCCCTTGCCATGTCATTGAGATGCGTCATTCCTCCTCAAAAGCCTCGTCACAATTCTTGGAGTATCAAACGTAAGGTTTGAAGCTTGTTTTGGCAATGCATTGATGCTCTAAGGAATGTCACTGACTCAACAGGTATAAAATGCAAACTTGAAATGCTTTGTGGAGACCCAGTGCGCAGCTCAGCTCAGCCCCTGCCCTCCCCTCCCCTCCCCAACACTTATTCAAGTAGTCTGACCGAGTTTCACAATAGAAATGAGAACTGCATGAAGCAGGTCTTTTGTAGGCTACAGTTGCATTACCATAACAAAAGAAAACCAAATGAAAAGTATTTAACAGTGAAGTTCCTAGGGCAATGCTGATTTGCTCCAGCTGAGGACTTCAAAACAAAATTATTATTATTTGGGGGGTGCTTAAGGAAGGGAGACTCTTAAAATTAAAATAATGAATATATTATTTTCCTTTGTGATGCCTTTATTTTCCTGACTTTAAGTTAAAAAGAAGATCATATACGACACAGTTATTTCTTTGTGCTTTAATTCCCCATTATTGATAACAAGTTTACTCTATGGGTAAAAAAAAAAGTTTAAAAAAAAAAAAGTAATGCCTCCAGCTGCATTGAATAAAACCTGGAGAAAAAGGCTAGTTATCACAAATAAGTTCATGGATTCCTGGAGTTTAAGGTGTTTGCAGTAATGTAAGAAAGAACTCGGATCATATACTGAAAAATCTCTACAACAGAAATCTTTGTTTGTTTTTTTAATGTTGTGTGCAACTTAACTTTATAGAGACATGGGATTTTTCTAATAATTAGAGCTTTTCTTGGAACCAGGCAAAACAACAAAGAAAAATGTATTTGAGCAGCTACATGCCTATCTTTTTTTAGCTGACTAAAAGTAGACACAATGATATTGCTTTAATGCAACCCAGATTTGTAATAGGTAATTTTAAAAAAAAAAAAAATTAAATTAATTGCTCTATCTCAGAAGAATTGCAGCTGAAGGTCCCTAACAGGAGTGGCTGTGAGCATCATTGCCGTCCTCCACCCAGTACCGCTGCTGGGCAACTCAATAGAAACAAAGGGAAATGTGTTGTTACAGGGCTGTCAAAATTTTTGGCACAGTTTAGGTAACTTTTGTTTCTGCTATTAGATATTTTAGAGGAGGCGTATTTTCCAGAGGTAAGCCCTTTGTCTTATTTATTTTTTGAATAAGCTCTGGAAAATGGTGTGTTTGAGCATATTAACAGTTTCACTGCCCTCTGCAGCTGCCGTTGCTGATGGACACACCAAAAGCTAACACAAAACACCTGAATTAAGAGAAGTTAAGCGGTTACATGGTGAGGGTGACCTTCCCCTGAATCTGTAATGTAATCAACATACTTACCTTCCCAGATGCCGTCGAGATCTACGATCTGTGAAACAGGGTTCTTCCCACACCCTGGCATTTGTTTTCCTCCGTTTGGGTAAAAGTCAAGATGTCCTATAGCTGGGCTCATGCCAAAACCTGAAGCATTTAAAGCAGGGGTAAGCATGTTTTAAATTAATATTTTCTTATGGCTATAACTTCTGGCTTGAAGTTTGTCTGTGCTTGGTATTTTAGGACATGAGTGATCAGTATGGTATATTTGTTCTGTGTCTATGCACCAAAACTGAGTCTTGAGGAACAATTAGGGTACTCAAGTACCACAGGGCATAAATATTTTGGTATTAATACAGTAGAGCTGAATACTCACCTAGGTAGGGGATTGTGGGAGCTGAATCTGTGTGGATAACATCGACAAACTCTGCATCAGATTTATCCAGTCTGACTTCAATGGGAGTGCCTTGAAAATAAGGTTGAGCAGGGTCCAGTCCTGAAAGAAAAAGACTGGTGTTAGGTATGAAGAGTTATAGACATATCATTTTACATAACACTATGATTGTATAAAATTAATATCCCATATATAGTTGCCTATGGTTCCTTATACCTAGGTGGAATACGCATTAGTAAAAAGATGATGTGTGCTCTCACTTGCCAAGTGGCTTTGCTCCCAGGCAGGAGAAAAGGTTACCTGTGTGAAGCCTACTGAATTTTACTGATTCACATCAGTATTGAATCCCAACAGTTGGATATAACTTTTTTTTTTTTTTAATTGAACTTCCCTTTAATAACGTTGTTCAAATTGAGGTTCCTGTGTCTGCAACCCATGTAACTGGTCTGCATGGTTTGAGTGTACTCAAACAGAAATGGATCCCGATAGCACCCCATCTGCTTGGAAGGGTTGAAACCAGCCTGCCTACTTCTGGCCCCAGACAGCTTTTGGAAAAGCATCTAGTTTTGAAGTGACGATCTTTGCTTTTGATCCTAGCAAAAAGCAGAATTCATTTGTTTCCCAAATTGTTGCAGCAATTTCAGGAGCTTGTAAAGTCTTGCAGATTGCACGATTTTTGCTATCTTATACTTGCATCTCTTGTTGTCCCTGGGCAGCAGAGTTGGTTTTGCTTTTAGACTGAATTTTGCAGACTCTTAGTGCAAGGTTCACCAAGCCTGAAATCCCTGAGGAAAAGTAACAATTGAAAAGGGCTGTGTTAATAACATCTAAAATTGTCTTTTGTGTGTGAAAGGTCACTCTGCTTAATGCACACTGCCCTTGGCGCTGCCTGCGTGATGAATAAGGAGATCAAGCTCATAGCTTTAAACTCTGAAAGTGCTGAGCATGTTAAAAAATTGCTAAAGAATGCAGACTGCAGCGCGATTTACCTGTATTTTGTGGAAAGAGTGGTTTGATCACAAGTTTAGCTGATAATCCCTCTTTTCAGTTTTGTTTTCTGGGAGAGTACTGGATGTTTTAAAATACTCAAAATGGCATCTCTGTTTTGTGAGGTCTCTGGAATATCTTTTTAAAAAATGAATACATATTGCAATAAATATGCCTATTTGATTGCCATTTGCTTTTTTAAAGAGTCAGTTAAACAATTTAAGAAAGATGAGGGCCATCCCTTGAAGACCAGTGCAGGGATATGGCAAATGGCTACGCGGTGGCTACCTTGCACTGATGCTCCTGCTGCGGGCAGGGGGCTGAGACAGCCTGCGCTGCCACGGAGCTTCGCTTTGCCTCTTGGCCATAGGCATTTTCATCATTTAAGTCTTGTAGTGTTGCAAAATGGTTCCTTCAAGAGTCATTTGCTCTCAGCTAGTGTGGATGCTGAAAAATGAAAACGTGCTGTTGGGTCAAAGGGAAGATGAAAACGCTTCTGGCCCACAGTCGCAGAGGCTTGATCTGTTATAACTTGCAAGACACAGACATTTTTTATGGGACCAGTGGAAGATGTCCAGAGTCTGTGTATTCAGGGCGACATGTGGACAACTATAAACCAAACCAGAACTAAAAAAAGCCTGCTTTGACAGGATTGAACGGGAAAACCCGGCTCAGCAGTAGCGAGAGGCTCCCTCGCTTTCTCCGAGCGCAGAGTGCGTAACTCGCGACAGGGCAAGGCAGTAGAGCAATGCAGCGCTGGGGAGGCGAAAACTGAATCAGTGTAGTGGACCGAAAATTAAGAGAACAATGTCGTATTCCTTAAAAATGTCTAAACTCAGAAATGTGGGAACGCTTAAAAGGGACAGGCTAGTACTTTTTGGAACATAGTGAAAATGCGGGGGGGCTTTCTGATCAGTCAGCTCCCACGTTATCGGGAAAGTAAGAGTGAGCTCATGTAGCTCAAACTAATACAGGTTGTATAAACATAATGCCTGTGATCTCTCTCTCTCTCTCTCTCAAAAAAAAGGGGATTCGGTTGAAATCTGACTGTTTCTTTAAGTATGAGTGCACTTTCTTAGTAAGTCTACTTGAAGCTGGACAGACAATATAATCCTATGTGACTCAATTTTTGCTGCCAAGGAAATACAGAGATTTAGTGTATCAACAGTTAAGTGAAGAAACGAAACTTTAGAAAGTTTGCTGGAAATAAAAAAAAAAAAGATAATTTAATTACTGTTAGTATACTCTACTAGGTGAAGAGTTTATGTAGACATAGCAAAGCAAGGTGATAATGGTGATACGCCAGGAAGGTTGGCATACTGCTTCTGAAACATCAGGCTTAATCCAGCCTTTTCTGGAAAATGATAGTTGTTAGCAAAACTACAGTACAAAATAACTAACGGCTCACTGTTGTGCTGCTTCTAGCATGCTTTGGAGAGACCTGCAAGCAGTAGCTGATGTGCATCAGATATGCTGCTATACAGATTAATGAAAGATGAAAATGGCAGGAGAAAAGCTGCTAGGACAAGGAAGGTAGGGATTACTCTCCTGGTTTGTTTTATTACGTTAGTGTTGGACAAGTCATTATGAAAAACAATCATGGCAGCCAAATCTGGTTCTGGTTGTACGTTAGTTATTGTGAGTTTGTTTTTAGCAGTGACAGTGGAATGTTGTTATGTTCGAGCATCGCTCCTGTCCTGCTCCAAACTAGCGCTGGTCTGTGACACTGCTAGGTTGAAGCACCAGAAAGCAAGCTCTGTAGAGATTGCTGCAACCATTAATGTGTATCAGCAAGTCAGCTGATGTATTGCAGGGGGCCTTCTGGCTCTGTTAGCTCTATGGAGCTTTTCCTTTGCTGTGTAAACATATGCAAGCAAAATAATCATCAGGCTGACTGTTTTCCCACACTTCCCAGGGCACCGCTCCTCCGTGTACTGTGAGAAAAGGCTAAGGTCTGTAATGTCCGTATTGCCCTTGACTAAACTACAGCCCACAATCAAATACAATCGTAAGAGAAAATGAACAGCAACATTTGGTGAAGCAGTGGTGTCTTTATCATAAGCTGTGACTTAATTCACTGACTTACCAGTTATTCTTCCGATCCCCGGCCGCCTCTTGCCAGCCTCCCCTGCTGCATGTGCTCCAAGGCTGTGGCCAATTATGTGAACATCAGCTGGAGAGTATTCGTATTTTTCCTGAGAAAATAGCAATATGAAAAATTACTACATCTGTTTTCATCAGCAACAGGGAAGAGTAAAAAGGGGCTGAAAAACTACTTTTAATTTGACTACAGACTCAGGAACTCTCTAGGATTTCAGCATCTGTTTGCCAGTTTAGGTACTTATGTCCAATACATAGATTTTTTTTTCAGGTCTCCTTTTTCAGGTGCTGCCCTTATTTGGAGGCTGTTAAAACTCTAGACAGCTCTGTCAACAGAGCCCTGAGAGTCCTGAATTAAGATTCGCAGGATGCTTATCCAGCTTGCAAGAGTCAGCCGGGCAGGAACTCTGAGTTACACCTGGCAGGTCAGGAACCACGTGCAGCTGGAGGAGGACATGAGAGGAGAGATGCCTTCAGCCTTTTTGGACAGTAATTCAGTGGTTGCAATGCAGATGTAGAGAGTGAGACATGGGTCAGAGCACTCCTAGACCCAGCGTACTATCTATTTAAGTAATTTATAGTTCTTTTATTGGAAATGTGTGTTGAAAGCACTTAGATTAAAAGAAGGCTTCAAACCAAGCATTGCTTCCTGTGTGACGCTGGCCAAGAAAGGGGGGACACGGCACCTTCTGTAGATTTAGTCACTGTACACAATGGCTTTCCCCTGAGGCAGCTGGGAGGGTCCTGTTTGTCCCCAGGTGTCGTGACCCACCGGAGAGCAGTTGTCCTCCAGCCGCTGCTGGCTGCCAGCTGGTTTTCTGGCATTCTTAAGAGCTGTTTGGTGGGGTCTCTGTGAAAAGGCAGTGCTGTGTCCGTCATCTCTGCGTATTTAAAGCTACACAACACTTCACATCTGTTAACATCTATGGAATAACTGGCTGTACCATGGGGATGTCTTGTAGCACTTCATATCCCGAAGTTGGCTAACCCTGCTGTTATGACAGTTCTTTAAAAAAAAAAAAAAAGAAAAGAGTCTGTTTTCAGCACACCTTCTAAAATGATCACTGAGTAGAAGAAAATGTTTTCTGCTGGTTAGATTCACATTCATGAAAGTTCCTGAATCGTATTTCTTTCAGATCAGCATTATAACTATAGCTTTATAACCAGAAGATTCTTACCATAAGAACATTTACAAAATAAGCTATTTCAGCGCCCACAACTCGGACGTTGTTTGATGCCTGGGTGTACTGACATCTTGCGCCTTTTTTCCAGTCTATGCAGATGCAGTTCACATCTTCCACAGTAAGCATCCTCTGTTTTGTAAAACAAAAGTAAAAACCAAAGAGCTCCACAGTAAATAAAATCTGGAATTGATTCATGTTGCTTATTACAGCTCAACTCCTAAAAGTTGCATGAATTTGTACGAGAACATTTTAAGAACCAAAACCTTAGCGTATATATGTGGTCATGCCTGCTCCCAGGCGTACGTGTGCTCGCACAATGCTGAAATAGGGGCACAACACCGAAAAAGGGTGGTTTGCCATAGTAATGGCTGCACCATCATTTCAAATACCCATAGCAGTATTTTTTGCGTAAGGGAAAACAATATAAATACTGATGCTTTAAAATTTTTAATTTCAATCAAACTTTGTATGTAACACTAAATAAGAGCTCTACTCATGTACTGATTCACTTAAGTGATTTAAAAATACTTTTAAAATTCAAATTCAATTAGAACTTATATTTTTGATGATAAAGATCAAGAGTGTTTTTCTGATAGAGATTTGTAAGAAGGAGAGTGTCTGTTTTTATAAGAGGGTGGATAAATTGCAGTGTCATTGAATATTCATTTCAGATTTATGGCTTTATTTGGGAATACGTATATATAGACAGATACTTTATTGTCTGCCACAGAATCTGAAGCTTTGCTTTTCTCCTCTGAGCGGGATTTGCTTTAGCAGATTTGGTATATTTATTCTTCTTTGCTTTATGAACAAACATTATAAAGCATCCAAAACAAGTTACAACTGGCAAAGGATAAAAAAGGCAATAGAAGTGTCTGTGGCCATGTTAGAAATGGTAAAAATAAATGTGCAGATAGGATTATTACTTAATGGGAAGGAAAGTAAATAACAGATACACATAGGAGGGCTGATGTATTCACAACCCCATTTGCTCCACTCTTTACTGAAAAGATTCAGAGACCAATTTTTTTTTTTTATTTAAATAAATTGGAGTATTGTGATAAAACATAGGCCACTGTAATAGGGAAAGAATTTAAAGATTTATCTCCTGCCCCTACATCCTCATGAAAATTGATCAAAAGGATTTAAGGGAATAGCTGAAGAAAAATGTGAGCTATCTTGCTGATTGTGAGGTTCTAGAAAAAAATCTCTATTTTAAGAGTGGAAAATGGGAGACTGAGAATTATAAAAACATCTGTCTGCTTCTAATACTTTGAACAAATTATTAACTAACAAATCCAACAATCATTCCTCAATGTTCATAAAGTGATTATCAACGTAGGGTTTTTTTTTTCAACAAGAAACTGTCAAGCAAATTTAATTTATTTTCTTTTGACTTAGTATCAAAGAGAAGCGGGTAACGGGGATGCAATAAATGTGAAATACCTTGATTTTAGTGGACTTTCACATTGTTTCTCATAGTGTTCTCATAAGTAAAATAGGAATACAGAATTTAAACAAAATTGTAGTTGTGTGAATAGTTAGTTGAAAAACCTTACCCTAAAATGCCATCAACTGGTATTTTGCTCTATGCTGTCTAACTAGGAGCTTTCATTAGCTGCAGCTGCCACAGAAAGCATGTTTATAGGATTTGAGAAGACCACAAGCTGGAGTTGCAACTTTGTTTGGGGACAGGATTAAGAAATATCTTGGGGAATTAGCACAAAAATCAATAAAGCAGAGTGCTTTACTTCATTCACTGTTCAAAGCAAGTCCTAGATTGAAAGCTTTGTTCGAAATGAGGTCCCTTCTGGATGTACATTTCTACAGCTTTATTGCTTCTGTTGATGGTCAGCCCATGCCCTCAGCCTCCAACACCCACGTGGCAGCCCATACCTTTGTGATGGACTTTCCACATCCAGAAGCCTGTCTCTTGACTGGAGAAATATGATGCAATAATTATGAGTCTGCAGTTATTTCTGGAATCGCCCTAGTTCCTAAGCAGTATCTTGCTCCAGGGTTTGTGTTGTTTTTACCAAGAAAAAAGACACTTATTGAGCCAAATCCTGTTGTAACTCACATCACTAAAGAGAAGAATTGAATGCATTTTACCTCATGCTTTTCCTCAAGGTGCAGAGCTACATATTTAAGTTGCTAACAATTTGAAAATGTGGCCTCTTTCCCTTTCTTATCACTACAAGTACCATGAGAGAAATTGGTTAGAAATAGAGAAAACAGACAATTTATAGGAATGTGGTTATAAATGCAAACTAAGGAACTTCGCAGGGACAGGATTTCCCTGTGGTACCTACCTTGCACATGTCTGACAGCCAGTTTTCTTCTCCATTATCTATAAATCCGTGTACGATAAATCGGGTTATCCTACTTGCATTAAAATTTGAGTACTCAATTGTTGAGGCATCAATTGCAGAGATCTCCTGTTGTAGATATTAAATTAATAAACATTTAAATCTGCTTTCTGTAAATAGTTTATCAAAATTGCAAAGACCTGAACTATGCTTATCTGTACAGGCTTTTAAAAGTTATGCAATGTTAAACTCATCTGCAAGTGTTCACATGACTATGGCTTAAGGTCTGTATCTCCACTCAAAGCAAGCTTTGACACCTATCTTAGAGCAGCCAAGACTTTACTTTTAATGTGTTTTCATCTTATCGGTGGAAAAAAATAACCCAATGATTTTAAAAATGCACAGTTTCCCAGTCCTTCTCGGTGGCCATACAGAAAACACGGGGGAGTGCTGCTTTGTGAGGGCTGGAGGAGGGTGGGAGTTCTGCCCCAGAGACCCTGCCAAGGAGCTGGAAGAGGTTGTCTCTTGAATACAGTGGAGATTTGGCTGTTTCTAACACTTTCCAGGAACACAGATGGAATCTGTGTTTATTTACTCTTTTTGCATGCGATTTACTAATGTTTAAACTGCAATAGTTCTTACTTGAAAGTCAGTAGGATTTTCTCTTGTGTACAGGAGGAAGTGAATGTCTATCTTTTGTGGATTCCAGGGTAACTTGTGGACCGGTCTTTCTGTAGTCCCAGACCATGGTATATCATCTGAGAAACATCCAAGCCTTTCATAGCAAACTTCTTTGCCTGTAGCACACAGATTGGATCAATAATATGTGAATGAGTAAAGAAGTGGAGCGGGCTAGTCATAACTCATAGCGTCTCTTCTCTGGAGGTCTCTTGGTCTCTTGAAAATCCTATGGTTTACAGAAAGCAAAGACCAGCAGTTGCCCTCTCTCAGATCTTCAGGCTACAGTTCGCCCCAAAGAAAGAAACCACTCTATTGCTCATCAACAAAGTATTCAGTGGAGTTCCTCCCTGGGTGTCCTGTACCATACCTTGGGTATCTTTCCCCAGCTGTGTTTTGCCTAAGGCAAAGACAGCTGATGAGTTTCTCCTAATACCAAGCCAAGATATTGCAAATAATCAGTAATAACTTGAGACTGCGCTGAGCAGCTGACTACACCGTACATGAGAAGTCCAATACTACACAAGCCAGTGGCTTCTGCTGAATATGAAGCTATACTCTCATTAGATTGCAGCTGCCCCCGGCTTTTTCTCCATTTCCATCACTAAAGAAGAGTAAAGCAAATAATTTCCTAGCTTTGGTAGAGCAATAGCTTTGCTCTGAGATAGAAAACACCAGCATTTCTTGCACAGTCCTAGGGCGGGATTCCCAGAGTGGAGAAGAGGAAAGACAATACGCACACACACTCGTCTCATCATTCTTGTATAGGAAAGTGAACCACATAACCTCAATCAATAAGTTTTAAGGCACCATAGTGTAGAATAATATCTCGCAAAATATAGCAGCATAGAAAGGCTATGTAAGTACTAACCCCATATGCTTACCTTCTGCTGTGCTGAGCAGAAATAGTGCAAGTATCCAAACTCCAAGCATCTAGAACAGTAGAAAAAGAAGCAGCTAGGATTTGCTAACCCGCTTAATTAACAAGCGCACTTAAGTTTCTGGTGCTGAATTTTCTCAAGGTGAAAAGGGTGCAGCATCTGTCTTCTCTGCATTATGTACCTATGACCGCCATATATATGAGACGTGTATGAGTCAGCTTCACGTTTGCTTGCTCCACTAGAGATTGTGGGGCTCCTAAATCTACTAAAGCATAGCTTAAATCCAGAGTGATTTTTGTCCTGTTGAGGCTACACTTCTAATTGGATGTATAGTAGCTACTTTAGAACTAGCACATGTGAGCTGCCATTCCCCTTTATACTGCCGTGTCTTGGGAAGCCACATTCCTAACGAGGTAAAAGAAAAACCCCCAAACCTGAACTACTTACAATGCAGCCTTGAAGCTCCACGCACTAATGTGCAAACTTTGCATGTACTTTTATAGTCCGCTTTTTCTGGGAACAGTTCCAAGGATAGATAGGAAAATTTATTTCAGATTATAGTTTATAGCTAAGCTGGAAAACAACTTTAATGGTTGGTTTCTATGAAAACTCAAAAATCCATGGACATAGATTTTGTGAATTGGTGTGCTGGAGCCCAGAATAGGATTGGAGCTCCAGAGGTTGGGTAATTCCCAGGCAGCGACACATCAGGAGTGCGACATTAAAAAGAATTAGGTGGGTCTGTGTGGCAGCGCATTTTGGGGCTTGTCTTGGCTGGGAAGGCTTTTGTTTTTAGTGTTGTGTAACTGGAACATAGGGGTCTACTGGGAGAGTGAGTTAGACATAATCTTTAAGTCCACCCCCTTGCCCTGCATCAAGTGACTTTGGATGTGGAACGCTCCTGTGATTCTGGGTCTTTGTGCCCGTTTCCTGATAGCAGCTCAATTTGGCGAAGCCTTATCCCTTTAGGAAAATTTCTTTGTGGGCCTGGTAGGTCTTTTCATAGTGAAAGAGTCTGACCTTCTCCTGGTGTCCCTTTCATTTCCTCGTTGAAATAAGTAGATGTAGAAGGACAGTTGTCTACCCCTTTGGATCCTTTCTATACTACCCATGTAATCCAAGTTTTGAAAAAGCCCTTCTCCTCTGAGTGATGAACTGAGAGCAAACATGCTGGAAATATATATCAATAACACCCAAAATTCCCCCAGAAATAGCGACATGGCCGCTTTGTGTAGCGATGTTACAGAACTAAGTAGTCATTCTACTAGAGACATCAACTAAAAAGTGAAAACCAGCTTGTGCAAATGAACAGGACTAAGTCTGGGAACCCCTTGGTCCTGTTCATCTCTAGGAGAAGACTGTAAGTGAACTCAAGATGAAATGAGACCTCAGCTCTTTACCTAGAAAGCTTTGTCGGCTTGGCTATGCTTTTTGGCTGTGGCCACATATCTTTGCAGAGCTGACATTCCCTAATCTCCACCTCTGGGAATGACCAAATGGATACCAGCTGTGTGCATAGGTATCACACTGCTATCATCCATGCTAGTGGGGTTTATTTCTTTAAATAAGAGGGAATTTTTTCATTTTTTCTAAAATATCACCTTTGATACTAATTTAGGGCTCAGTGCTCCTGTTCTTAATTGAAATAGCATTTTAGTTTGTAAACGGAAGAATCAGTACATGCCCTAGTACACTGATAAGTTTTAACACTTGTTCAAAATGCGGGGGGAACAGTCTTTCCCATTTAATTTAAAAGCTGGTGGAAAAGATTTGAGTTAGGATTTTATCATAGTTAGTCTGCTGCTCTTATTCAACAGAGTAATACCACAGGGCAAACTGAATAACTAGACAATTCTTAGGCTGTGATCGGATGGGTTTCAGCTGCTTGCTTCTCCTTCGGGAAGAAGGAGTAGGGCTGGGGTGCATGTCCTTCAGTACGATGCAGGATGCTTGCTATGCCTGGAGGAGCCGGTCTGGTCCTTGTGGTCTCACAGTCAGGGGCTGTTGGAAGAAAGATGGCTTTCAAGAAAGAAAGCAACAAATAAGGGCCTCGCTATGTTCCTGCGGTCCTGAAGAAGCTGTAGGCTGGAATAGGAAGCAGGCAGAGGAGAGGACTGGATTTCCCGCGCTGCAGGACGCCGTGGCTCTCTCCTGGGACACAGCGCGGCGCTTCCCGGCATTGTTCACGCTTCCCTGGCCACCTGTCAGGTCCCCGGGGGACTTGCAGTACCCGAGACTGCAGATCTCTCTTGGCTGAAACTCAGACTTGTGTTTAATTATGCTTCTAATTTCATACGGGCTTTGTTAGTGTTTAGTCAAGGATGCAAGAGTGACTACTGTTCTTTTTTTAAAAAAATATTTCATTCACATATACTCATTATAAATATGTTCTTAATATTGTATTTCTAGTCCTATTTCTTAGAAGTTTATCAGCCCCAGTGCTCGTACATTGTTTAGCAAACATGGCGAAATGGGAGTGAATAAATGATGAAATCTTTCTTCCTGTTCATTAACTTAGAGTTTGGTTTTTATACTTAGAAAAATATCTGCTGCCTTGGTCTCTTAAAGCTTCAGGTGGCTCACTCTTGCCATGCTTTGCAGACCAGTAGTGTTAGTTTTAATGCGAAATAGTCAATCCCAGGTTTTGCAAAGCCTGGAGTTATTCAAAGTCAGAGTTTCTCTTCAGGATTGTCGGTGGCCACAGCAAAGGTATGTGTTTGAAATTAAACAGGAGCCAGGTGTTGTGATTTAGCTGTTTAGTTTCTTCCAAAGTGGGGAACACTTGAGGTTTGGCTTTGCTCGTTGCTTCCCTGAAGATGCAGTGTCCAAAGGGCTGTTCTGACCTGCTGAAGAAATATCCTGGTCTTGTTCTGTTCCTGCCTTGTCCCACAGCACCTACAGAGGGCTGTGCTCTCGTGTGGGGTCGGAAAGTTTTAAGCAATAGCAGAAGCTGTGGAAAGGAGATGTTTGGGACCGTTCCCAGCCCCAGGGGTGTGCTGAGGTAACGTGCTGCCTCGAGAGCGTTTGATAGACCGAAAATCTGACAAATTATCAGTGTGGTGGGAAACAGTTGTTACCTGCTTTTCTTGAGGCACTGTGCAGTGTTATAAATGGATTTTAGCATATATGATTTCCAGTTGCTTCCATAGTTACGAGCCCAATAAACTTGGTTCAAATGTGAGAAAACATTGACAAGTGTGTTTGCAAAGAACCGAAAAAATAAAGGAAGCAACAGGCAGTTTGAGTTTTGCTTTAATAGCCTTGCGTACCAACATTCCCATGTACAGGACTGGTTGTTTGCTCAGCTGCCCTGTACAGAACAGTTGTACTCAGTGACCTCTAGCAAGGTGTAAGTAACTGGGGAACTCCATATGTCACAGTTCCATGGCCACAGAAAGTTGACCTGGGAAGAAAAAAATACTTGAATCAAGATTTATTTATCTATTTTCCACCAAAGAAAAATGAAAGGTTGTCAGCTGTCACCTTGAGGGTTGTTAGTTCGACCCATAATCCCACTTAAGCCTTCCTAAAAGCCTGCTGTACGGAATGCTAGCATCTGCCTATTAGCAGTAACAAGGTGAATTCCCTTCTTTTGGGGACCAGCTGTAAAATTTGAGTTTTAATACATGAATAAAATCAATCTCTAGATTCACAAATATAAAGCTCTAGATAAAAAGTCGGAAAGGCACCTTGTTAAACTCCCTTTATTTAGACTAGGTGCTTAACTAAATTGCCCCAATGAAAGCTTTGCAGCTTTTTTTTTTTTTTAGGAGCTCACACTGAAAGGGATTTCATCAGCTTCTCTAAATAATCCATGCCAATGTTAAACTATAAGGAAGTTTTTTTCCTAGTATCTAACCAATATTTTTTCTGTTCTAAAATACATCAATCAGACCCTGACTTAAACCCAGTGGATATGTGGAATAGTTGACTGTGACCCTTCACAGACAACTTATGCATATGTTTTTATGCTCCTCTCCAAGCTTTTCTTCATTGAGAAACACATTTCCTTCAGCTGCTCTACACAGATCAAGTTTTCCAAATCTCTTTTGCTATTTTTCCAGATTTCAGTCTGTGTGCATTGTTCCTGAGGTATACTCTCCAAACCTGAAAATGACCCTGCTTCTGGTTACAATCTTACCCCAATTATTCAAATGAGAATAATTACTCCCTGGATCTCCTATACAATAGTCCTGGTAATGCACCTGGGAATGAGACTTGCTTTATCTTGGTTTTTAATTGTTTTGCTGTGGCAAAACAGTATATATTCCAAATTATTCACTGCTGTATTCCTTTCCAGAAAGCTAATCCCTGGTTTGTACTTGAACATTTGATTTTCTGTCCAAAGTGTAATATCTTGTCCTTGTCATTACCGAAAATCACATTGTTGATTGCAAACCATGTGTCCAGTTTATTAAGACCATTTTTCAATCCTGTCTCCCAGAGTTTTTGCACTCCTTTCCCATTCCTTCTGACCTGTAAAAGGGATCTACTCACCTACGTCCATCTTCTCCGTGAATTATATTGACTGTTTCTGCTCCCATTCTTGCCCAGAGCAGAGTAAATATGGTTTTATTCCAGAGAAATTCAATTTTTTTAGTATTTTTTGGGTTAATTTCAACATCAAGGTATTTTGTATAAACTTGGTCTTGAGAGAGGACTCCACTGCAAATAGAATGAAGACAGCAATACTAAGTTTAATGCTAAGTTTAGAGATTACTAAACGAAATCACATTCTCCACGAGATTTGGGTTTTCCTCTTTCTTACAACAGAAATTTGCACTTTTGCTGTTCTTTGCAACAGCACAGGGTACTGGACCAGGACTCTGGGCTGTTATGTTCTGAACAGGGAGAGGATGAAAACCGATACTGGTAACTTCAAATGTGCACGTGGCAGGAGACCACCGGGAGATGATAAGGGTGAGGCTGGGGCTGCCTCCAGCGCCCAAGTGTGCTGAGTTTTGTGGGTATCGCTGCAGGGAGAGCTCCAGGCAAGGTTTTTAGGGAGGATTTCCCAGATGAGCTGGGAACTTCTGTGGGCTTTGGTCTGCACGTGCACAGAGGATGGTGGGAGAACGTGTGGAAGCGCTTGTTTCGGAGCAGGTACGAAGACTGTGGGAGCTGCTATTTTGGTAGTCAGTGAGAGATGTTATGAGCTGTGAATGAAGCTCCCTGGCCAGACTATATAAATGTGCCATGTATACAGTAGTGATGGCTTTTAACATATCCTAGGGAAGAAGGAGGTATCCACTTTGCAAATTTGATATGTTCAGGCATAGGATTGCCTTGCGTGAGATCGTACAGCAAGTCACCAGCAGAGCAGAGTCATGTCCGTGGGGTGGATATGCCGACGTGTGTTGCCACGCTAGTGTGGGAGCGCTTGTGCTAAAGTGCGTATGAAACGGGTGAGCACCGTATGAATTACGTGCATTCCAGAGGTATACGTGTATTTTTCTTAAGAGCAACTCAGAGAAACACAGAGCTTGTGGGAAAAGGAAGCGACTTCCATTTCCTTGTTACAGCCATCCATCTGCCCTCATGCGTCTTATCTATGTGATAATTTTTCTCATATCTGATGTTAAGCGAACGTCTGCGTCACAGAATAAGTGTTTGCACTCCTTAATTATGTGAAAAATGTGTAGATTAATGTTAGCAGCATTAAATGCTATAGGGAGATATTAATTTATCTTACCTGGCAATTTCATATTCTTTTGTGTTCCCCTCTGTGTCATGGAAAACTAGGTTTATGTCCCCCCTCATTTTCTTTACACCAGACAGTTTGATAAATACTTTTTGTCTCCAAGCTGCATAAAGAAAAGCAAAATAAAACTATATTATCTTTGATATGAGAGATCTAAAAATGCTAGTATACTGGAAAGTTCTTCTTTTCCTAACTGGAATTCATTCGTGTTAGCAAGCGAGAGACTCGGTGTGCTTGAATTTTGATAGCTAATGTAACGTTTTTTGTCAGAGTTGTTAGCAGTTGTTTATAGAAGAAACACAGGTGCATGGCTGTAAATCACATCAAGGCAATCACTTTTCAAACGTGAACAACTGTAACAAACCTTCTCCACTTACTAGCAAAAGGTGGGTCTGCTGCTGTATTTAAAAAATACTTTTGGTTTACCCTCTCCAATTTAGCTGGGAATCTGTCAGCATAGTGCCCCATCACTGGACATCCCTCCTGTGGACAAGGGAAACAGTCTCCCTAGGGAAAATAAGAGCATCAGTTAATGAGGAATATTGGGTGTTTTTTTTTTTTTTTCATCCTAGCTCTGACAAAATTAAGGCTCAAGATGCTGTTTGGATCTTGCAAAGCTGTGGCAGTGCTGCATGTTGTCATACCTTACCACCAAAACCTGATAAACTTGTTTCAGGTAACGGCTCCTGCACCCATGCGTATACCAAAAGGGTGTAGAATGAGCAGGTTTGATACCTGTGTGGATGATGGTCTAAAACTCCCTAGCTCAAAAACTTTTCAGCTAGAGTCTAGGACAAAATATAAGCCAGTTTTACCCTCCTAGTGGAAGGAAGCTTGCCTGCATTCACATTGCAACACCATATGGGGGGGGGAAAAGGGAGCATCATTCATAAGTGCATTTATTTATAAGTGCTCTAATCACTGCCCAGTGTAAATTAGAGAACAGTCAAGGATTCTGGAGGCTCCAAATGTCTCTTCTTCCAGCCAGGAATTAGTAAGATAGATATATCTAACCTACGTGCTCTTTGCATAAAGGTTTAGGGTGAGAATTTCATGGGGTTTAATTTTTTTGCCCTATTTTGGTGATATCATCTGTGCTTCAGGATTTATTTTCCAGAGTGGAATAGTTGATGGAGCCACTGTGCCTCACTGCGCGCTTCCTCCTCCCAACCACACCACGAGAGCACAGCCACCAGCATCCGAGTGCTCCGCGCACATAGCGGGACCTATCGGGAGTGCAGAGACCTGGATTATTTTCTTTACAGCTCACCCATTCCTGGGCTGATATACTTACTGACTCAAAGGATTTGTACGTTTCACAGGGATATCCAAGGTAGCCGGTGGGATAGAGGATACTTTCAAAATAAAACTCATGGCTGCGCGAGTGATGGCAACCCCCAACAATTGTAGCGTCTGTTGGAACAAAATTTATGAGCATCTGTGAAATAACCTCCTGTTATCCTGCACAAGAGTTGCACTTGCCTCACCGTGGAAACAGCTGAGGCATGGAACAGAACAGCAGCATGGTCTTGTAATAATTTTTTTGTCTGAATTTACACATTTCTAGTTGCAGTAGAAGTTACTGTTTTGTCTGTGTCTTATCCGGAGAACTGTGTGTTGGTTACCCCAAGATTTCAAGTGAGATGCATTGGTCTGCTATGGTGTAATAGTCCCTTTTAAGAACACAGCCATGTATATATGTATGGGATGTCACAGCAAGATGACATTAATTACAGTTTTAAAAGGCTTAATAGAGCAAAGAGAATCCACCAGCTTTCTGTCAACCTTTCCAAAGCCTGCGAAGAGAGAGAAGTCTCAGGTGGAGAGGTGAGGCATGTACAGTCCCTGGAAACACTGGGTGCTTTTGCCTAATTCATGCCTTATAAGTGTCGGATGCTCTTTGTAGCATCTGCAAGAAACCAAAGGTGGTGGTGTCATGCTGCTGGTTTGGTCATGACACTGGCCTGTCTCAGCCTGGAAAAACTCCTGCTGAGGTTGTTGGACTTGCAGACTCCCTGTTCCCAGACTTTTTGTGTTCTGCAGGTCCAATTTCAAATTACAGAAGCAAAGTTTAGGCCTGTATTATATCTGCCTTCCCTACAGTGTTCCCTGGGGAACTGTTCTGATCCAGTCTTTATTGTTTCTTATTTTCTTTTCTTATGAGTAAATAGGCAAAAGCCAATTTTGTTTTGCTGTTTTCTCCCAAACGGACAGTTACGTTCACAGTTCACGTTTCAGGATTGAACAAAAATAAAGTACTATGCATGTTGGGAATGTATGTTTACCTGCAATGATAACTTCAAAATCGTTTTGTTTCATCTCTGGAATTAAATCAGTGCATCCAGGCATCACAGTTCCTCCGTTTGGGTAAAAGTCCAGGTGACCGGTGGTGTTATACATGCCAAGCCCTGCGATACGCATGTGGTGATGTCAGTGTCTCGGTGACATACCCACACCTGCAGATATTTACTTGCACATGAATACTTACCTATGGCAGGAAAGTGAGCGGCATTACTGTGAATAACGTCAACAAAGTTTGCGTCTGAAGGATCCAGTCTCACCTCAGGAGGAGTACCTTCGAAATAGGGCCCAGCAGGGTCTAAGCCTAAAAAAACCCCACATTTATTGGTTGAGGGAGGCAGAGAAGTGTTACACGTTAATACATCTTTTGCCAACGTACAACATCAGATACTCAGTATTGCACCAGGCATGTTGAATAATAATGATGTGAATTCTAAGCTAAACTAAAAAAAAGTGCAATCTTATGGTTTTGTGAACCTTTCTGCCAACTTGTTCCAACAGAAGTAAAATATTTTCCAATAGACTATATAATGGCATCGTAATACTATGAAGGAGGCATTTTATTACCTGTGAGCTTATTACTGGCCTGTAAAGCTTTGCGAATAGGAAAACCTAAGGATTCTTGGTATGTTGTTTGTCTTTGTGTAGGGCTTGATGTAACCCAGTGAATGACAGTAATGCTACAAACATATTAACAGTGTTTGTCCTTCTACTAGGGTCTTCCACTAAAGAGTTTTTAACCTAACTAGAGGAAGAAGATGCAATAATTACCCTTGTTTCTGAGAAGCATAAAGTTTGCCTGCTCTTATGCAAGGTGTCCAGCACTGCCAATAATTTAATTCCAGTCCACAGACCAGTGTGTTGCAAGTTTCTTTCCTTTAGAAACGTGCTGTGTTAGCTCTGCACCTCGGTGAACAGCCTACCTGTTATCCGTCTGATGCCTCGGAGCCTTCTTCCCGCCTCTCCTGCAGTATGTGCTCCCAGACTGTGGCCAATTAAATGGATTTCGCAAGGGGAGTATCGGAAGATTTTCTGATCATTAAGGTGGTGGTGGTGGGAGACAAGAACACAGGCTTTAAATAGCAAGCAAAGAGGGTGTCTTACATTATGGACCTTTGGGAACATCTAGACTGACTTCCTGCATAGCGAACAGGGTGTGAGTTCCTTGAGTTAATTATTGTTTAAATTACGCTAAGACTTGATAGAAAATGATCCAATCTAGAATTTTAAATGCCTAGTGATGATGGATTCACTGTTGTAGTGTTGGCATACGGTTACCATATTCAGTTACCCTTGGTGACAAAATATGAACCTCCTTTCTCATTTGGATCATTTAATCTAATTCATCTTCATCTAATTTCGTCTTCCGTCAAAATGATCTTATTTTTTCTTTATTTAGTCTACTATGGAGCTCTTTTTTATCACATGTCTGTTCTTCATGTGGCTGCTTAGAATATGTGAGCATATCACTCAATCATATTTTGACTGACAAGCTTAGGTGGGGCAACATTCATTCTCCTCTTTGCCAAGTGTCACCTGTACCAGACTTGCACTGCTGAGACACTACACGTGCGTGGAGGGTGGAAGTGGAGATTAATCAGCATGTAGGCTGCAGGGTCACATTTCATCCAGGGATTTGCTGGGTTTTGTAAGATCAAAGACAGGAAGGATTGGTTGCTAATTGCTTGAGGTTTATACACTAATTTTGGTTTTGTTTTGTAATGCGTGTACCAAAATAAAAGCAGATCTGTGGTATCAGCCTGTCTACCTTTATTGTTAGACAGCAGATTCCTCTGGATTCGTTTTACTGCAGTACTTCCATTTGCAATGCAGCTTAACTTTTCCTAAAGTCAAACTCCAGAAGTTTGTAAATTGGGGAAAAGAAAAGGAAGTCTAAGGATCATTTATGCATTTTTGTAACGGAGGAAAGAGCAGCCTAGGCTGCAAATAGTGCAGTAATAGAGATATTAAATGAGAAACTGAACCCATCCTCAAGTGACCTGGGATTTGTACACAAAGAAGGAGGATACAGAAGCAAACATGTGAGGCTAGATAGGAGTTTCCAAGGTAGAAACAGCAGACTGTACCCCAGCAGATTCTGGGGAAGTGTTCTTTGATACTCAGGTGCTCGCAAAGTTGGCGCTTTGCCTTGTGGGCTCTGAGCTATCTCTTGCAGCACTTCAGGATGAACACCTCCTGACCAGGATCAGGTCTGTAGCCAGGCAGGGTTCTGATTTTCAGCAGTTCTAAGTACTCATGAGTCTTCCTGAAGTCAGCAGGAAATTCTGATACTCTTAAACTTCGCAGCCGAGCAGTTCTGCGCTGTATGTGTAAACGTGAACGCTTGCCTTCAGGAACATGAAGTTCACAACTAGAAGGCAACTGGACAGTTTATCATGCCTGTAGACAGCAGATATGGCATTATCAAATGAGCCAGCTCCTGCTCGTTTCAGCGGTGCTAAGCTAAGATACTAATTTACTTCTAGCACACATATATAATGATGGCAAAACTCAGTTCTAAGCACCGAACTCGTAGGCCTTACCTCATTCCCATTGAATGCCTTCTTGCCTGTATCATCATATGAAAATGTTGCCACCTACTGGTCTTTAATTAATTGGCACCTCTTTTCAACTGCATTAGCTTAATTTGCGTCTTTTGTGGCTGTGAGAAGTCCTTACAGAGTTGATAATTAGTATAATTAGCTGGATCTCAACTGCAGGCATTGTACAGCTCTTCCTGAAGCACTGGCTGACCAGACTGGACAAGGTTCAAAATTAAAGCAGCAGAATCATAACCCCACTACATCCACTTAATAATTGTCGATGGTAAAGTCTTTTACCTGTAAAGTTTTTATGAAAAAAGCAACCTCAGCCCCAATCACGCGGATGTTGTTCACTGCACTGATGTAGGTGCCTTTTGCACCTTTTTGCCAATCGACAGCAATGCAGTTGATATTTTCCACTTCCAGTAACAGCTGATGTGGGAACACATAAAAAGCAAAGTATTTAAGGAAACAAAATAACCAACAGAGATTCAACTTAAATCAGAATAAACAAATTATTATGCAAAGGTAATATAATAATGGAATTTCTCATTCTTTACTAAACAGGACTCTTCGCTGTAGCCTGTACCACACCGAAACACACATCTTCTTACAAAACAGAATATAACAAGCCATTAATCCAAAAAGTATCAATTATGAAAAACTGTAATAAAAATATTTTACTTCATAAGCCATTTGTATACATATTTGAAATAATTTGGAAAAGCCACACAACTGCACAGTAGCTGCTATGTGCAGTATGTGACTTTATTTGAGGGATGTTGGTAGTTTAACCAAATAGTATCGGAAGTAGACTTATTTACCAAGTGTCTTTAAAACTGAGAAAGACTGGAAAGGTTTGGAGCAGAGTAGAAAGTTTCTATTTCAGCAAAGAAAGCTCATGCATTAGTCACTTCGGTACTGGTCACTGTCTTGCAGAGATCAGTGATGTTTCCACTGGAAGAATCACGTATCGAAGTCTGCAGCTATAGCTTTCTGTGACTAAGGCTAGTTGAGGTTTGAGAAAGAACAAGGAGTGGAAACAAAAATTAATCCATGGTAAACAGCTGAAAGTGAATGACAAGGAAAACAGAAGCTTGAAGGGATAGTGCATTGACCCCTGGATTCCCCCCTCTCCTGTAGGCACCATAAATGCAGTTTGTAATCTGAAGAGGCAGATAGAATTGCTGTTTCTTTTCAGCTGAAAAAATTGGAATTTTAATATTCTAGATTAAAAGATTTCATATATTTATCATGAAAAATAATGATGCAGATCTGTGACTTAGTATTCAGCGGTCATCTTTTGCTAGCTTGTCCTTTTCCCTGCCAGTGTGGAAGAAACAGAAACTAGAGTAGATTTTGCCTTTCTATCAAAGCCAAGGATGCCATTGACACAGTACGCTGCTGGCCAGAGTGCACCAGCTCTGTTTTGTGGTAGCTTGCACTTTGCATATTTGAAATCTTTTTTTCATTGCACTCTGTAATAATAAAAAAAAGGTTTTTTTTTTGTTTTGGGTTGTTGTTGTTGTTGTGGGTTTGTTTTTTTGTTTGGTTGGTTTTTTTTAAGAACTGAATGGTGGTGACCCAGGATAGTGTTTGTAGGTTGAAACTTGAGCTTTACAACTCAGGAAGTGCTCTTGGCTGAAGGACGGTTCAATTGCTCCTAATGGGAGAAGCGGTGAATTGGCATGTCTAATGCGATATTCTGACACTGGTGTAGAGGCTGGGGACACCTGTGTTCAGTTTATTGCTTTGATTTGATCTGTAGGGTTTGGGGATGGAAACTCTCTAGAGAAACATAATGTCAGAGATGACCAAGAAGCCTTGACTATGCTGCGTCTTCCAGAGTGGGAACATTTTGGCTTTTGTGAAATTTACTTCTTGGTTGGTGTCTGCTACTGTGCGATGAATTGCAAAATAGAAGGTGAACATTAGCGCCTAAAGGATACCGACAGATTGTAGTTACAACTGCTGATGGAAATCAGAGGATACTCTCTCATACCAAGCACATTTCTACCACCCAGCCTTTTTTTCCGGTGCTGCCAAATCCATGAATGATGAAGGAGGTTTTCCTACTTGATGAAAAATGTGAGTTTTGGATGGTTGAGGAGTTTATCGCTGAGATCACCTGTGGGGGAAAAAAAAAATTAAGATGTTTTATCTATTTATACTTTCAAACATTTAAAAAAAGTCAGCTAGGTCATCCCCTCTGTAGGATTCAAGGGAGTACTGTGAATGGGCAGTCTGTGATTTTTGGAACCCAGGGACCCTTGTATCTCGCCTTTCTCAGTTCTGCAATGGTTTCCTAAGAAGTTGTGCCCATGTGATTTCTGCCCCTCCTATCTATTTCGCTTAATGCAGGAAGAATCCCCTGCATTTAGGTGGAATATGCAACCACCTAAAAGGGCCACAGTGTCACACGATGCCTGTTGGCCTGACTTGGACAAGTTCCTCCAGGGAGCAGCCCACCAGCTCCACATCTGGTTCAGCTTGCCCTTTTATTGACCTCACCTTTGGCTTCAATGTGCCGCTCTGCATCCAAGCAACAGCTTTTTTTTTTTTTTTTTTTCTGGATAGGTGTTGTTTCTATGCCTGTTTTTGTCATTAGCTACTCTAGAAAGGCCGAAAGAATTTCAGGCAAGAACTGCGTGCAATTGGGGTGAAGCTGATCTTCACACATTGCTGCAAGTTGCTTAATTATATATTTTCCTTTTACTTTGAGAAAGTGTGCTGGTTTGGGCTGGAATAGAGTTAGTTTTCTTCATAGTAGCTAATATGGGGCTATGGCTTAGATTTGTGCTAAAAACAGTGTTGATAACACAGAGATGTTTTAGTCACTGCTGAGCAGTGCTTACACAGAGTCAAGGCCTTTTCTGCTCCTCAGCCCACCCCACCAGCGAGCAGGCTAGGGGGGCACAAGGAGTTGGGAGGGGACACAGCTGGGACAGCTGACCCCAACCGACCAAAGGGATATTCCACACCATGTGACATCATACTCAGCATATAAAACTGGGGGAAGAGGAAGGAAGGGAGGTACGTTCGGCGTGATGGCTTTTGTCTTCCCAAGTAACCGTTATGTGTGATGGAGCCCTGCTTTCCTGGGGATGGCTGAACACCTGCCTGCCGATGGGAAGGAGTGAATGAATTCCTTGTTTTGCTTTGCTGGTGTGCGCAGCTTTTGCTTCACCTATTAAACTGTCTTTATCTCAACCCCCGAGTTTTCTCACTTTTACCCCTCCAATTCTCTCCCCCATCCCTCTGGGGGGGGAATGAGCGAGCGGCTGGGTGGGGCTGAGTTGCTGGCTGGGGTTAAACCAGGACAGAATGATCTCTGACCGTCTGTATTGTTTTCAGACAAATACAGGGTCTGTGATGTGAGCTCAGGGAGTTTGGGTGTGGAAGGGCTGTGCCCTAGATCACAGATACATTGAAGTTTAGTGGCTGGGAAGTAGTGCAAGTTGTATTTTGACTTATTTTATCAATGACAGAAGTGCTGAGTAACCTGCTGCTGAATGTATCTCATGTGCTTACATGTCCCTGCTCTGTAGATCATAAAAGTTTATTACAGCTATAACTTCTCATTCTTAGAGAGCCTGAGTTGGATTCTTAGCATGGCAACCAGGATTGCTGTAAGCAATGATGTCTGCAATGGCAGTGATGGCATCAGAATTCATGCCAGAGGAATCCTAAACATCCCTGTACAGCTCAGGGGACACCAGCCCTGGGAGTCTGAAAGGGATTTAGCAGCTTCATAAGCATTTGCTGAAGCGATGCGGTCCCAGCCCCTATCTTACAGGTTCCTCCGCATTGCTCTGCTCAGTATTTCAGAGCATAAGCAACTTGAATAGTTCTGTCTTATTTTCAGAGTGCACAGAGGCAGCTAAGAATGTAAAATCACTCAGATTTTTTGGTGGAATGTGGGTTTGGAAATTGCATAAAATCAATCGTCTTCAGATTTTTATTTTTAAAAGTCACAATATCTTCCTAGCTCAGCTTCCCTGTAAAACAGCAATATTTGCTCTCGTATCTGAATACTCAGAAGGCTGTTTATTTGAACAAGACTTCAACTTTCCTCAGAGTCCTAAATGCATACAAAAGGTAGTCTGCCATAACCCATACCCTCGTGCAGGAAAATGCCAGGAAAGCTGTTGTGTCCTACAGTTCATTCACAACATTTTTTTTCCATGCTTTACCCCAAATAGCTTCGATGTACATTCCTTACTGTACCTTCAAACTATCTTCGTACTCTGACTTGTTTGCCTATGATAAGTGATGTAGACTTTTTAACAAGTAAACATTTATAGGTTTAGTCCATTCTTGACGTTAAAAATAAATGTCACCTGTGAGTTATTTCCTGTTTCTCTGGTGTAGAGTATGAAGCTGATGTTCATATGTTCTGGAGAGTCAGGCAAACCTGTCAGAAGTCTCCCGGGTACCCCAGACCAGGGTGGGTCATCTGTAAAACAGCCAAGCCTGGGGTAGCAAACTTCTTTACCTAGAGCAGAAGAAACAACTTGTTTCTATTTTGGACTCTTTTATGCTTGATGATGGATTTGAGACTACAACAGTCTGAAGAACAGAAAACTGAAGATTTCATTTTATGATTAATTTTGAAACTGAGATTCATTCTTGTTTACTTTATGGATATTGCCTAAAGCAGGCAACACGAGGGGAGATAAACAATTTAAGGATAAACCAAATAAAGACCCAGACCCTGTTTTGACACCATTTTCTAGGCTTGTGAAGGATTAATTCAATTTCTTTTAAAAAAATCTTTTAAGAAGTGCTTCTTAGAATTGCTCCTGCATGCTTCCTACTCCAAAGCAGTGTGTCTCTGCTCGTAGGAATGAAGGATATCGACGCAGTAACCTTGTACTGTGCATGAAACAATCATTTCTTTCAATACAGTAGCTTTTTCTAGATCAAACGGATCTTTTGCTCACTTATGCTCTACTTTTATATTTTAGCACTGTCTGTTGTGCTAAGCACCCTGTTGCTGAGCAGTTCTTTGTGTACAGCCATCATGTAAAGACGACTCGTGCACTGTCTTGATAGAAGTAGGACACGTGACTGAATTTCTCTGTGTTGTCTCTTGTATTCTTAATAATAAAATTTAAACAGAGCAGAGCCTTTTAACATTAGTGCTATGCACGGTAATAGACATTGTCATACAATGACACACAAATCATACTATAACTTCAATATAAAGGAAAATACCAGTCATCATCTCCTATATATTATTTCACCTGAATTCACCTTCTAGTGGTAGTTTTTATAGATATAGTGTCTCACCTGCTACTGCGCCAAGGAGATAAAATGCAATAATCCACATTCCAACCACCTAAAGCAAATTGAATATACAGTACAGGTTAAGCATTTTATTCTTTTTGTAATTTGTCCTTTTTAAAAGAGAGTAATACAAAGAGAAATGCAAAGACTTGCACCTGAAGAGGAATAACCTCATACACTGGTCGGTACACCCTGGGGACCCATCGGCTGGAAAGCAGCTTTGCAAAAAAGAGCTGGAGGTCCTGACGGACACAAACTTGACCACAAGCCAGCAACACGCCCTTGCAGCAACGGCAGCCAGTGGCATCCTGGGCTGCGTTAGGAGGAGCGTTGCCAGCAGGATGAGATAGGTGGGAGATGTGGTAGAACAAAGTCAGTGATGCCTGTCATTGGTAAAAGTCTGCATGCTTGACAGCTTCTTTAGCCAGTTTGTGCTGCTCTTAACCAGGACTGCTTGCATTTCTGCACCTTCGTATCTCCTGCTTTATTCAGATTCCTTTCCTCTGCACTTTCCTCACTTGGCTGTCCCATGGCAGGGGTTCCATGTATTTCACCATTCTCCTCCCCTCCCGTTTGCCTCATTCACTGCTCTCAATTTCCTCTTCTTGTAGGTGTTTCTTGTGGCACCCACTTCCCATTTTCCACATACTGCTTTTCTTGTAAAGCAAAAATTTTGAACTGTCACTCCTGGCCACTGAGGTAGATCATTAGAAATAATTAAAAAAAAATGGTAAATTTAGTAGGTATAAATCTTGCCATGTGGGAAACTGTCTCCAAAGGATATTTTTAGAGATTTGGCAATGTGAAAAAGCTAGAAAACCAATGCTCCAAAGGTCACTGATGCTACCAAATGCTCTCAGAAACAAGCAAGAAACAATTGGGAATTTCACAGAATTTGTCCTTGAAGTTTGTGTCAAATGTCAGAGAGGAGGTATATGTGATCCACCTATGTGCTTTTTTTTGGTGAAGTTGGATTACTTGGCTGTAATGACGTGGCTTCCTAACCAAGCCAAATGGGATAGGTCAGAGTGCAGAGAGGGTGTCTCTCAGCACTCTCTAATCAACTCTGAAGTCCCCGTGTGGTAATAGCTCGTTGTTGATGTGGTAGGGCAGAGGAGCAAGGCTGAATGTCTAAGCAGTGAGCTGGAGTCGCAAAGGACAGAGCTGAGAGGAATCACAAAATTTCCTTGGAAATACAATTCTATTTCCAGTTCTAATATATCCACTGATTAAGTCGATAGAGAAGAAAACTATCTGCTCAGGGAGAGTAGAAAGTGGAGAGGAAGTCTGGCAGTCAGTAAGATTAGAAGGGAAAAGGATCAGGAGCTATTCTAAGCAGCTGGTGGCAGTCAAGAACACCTCTGTTCAGCTGGAATATCTGTCAAGAAGTACCCATCATTGTGATGAGAAACTGATGACAGTGCAGGAAAATCACAGAAGGTGTGGCTCATCAAAGGAATTGGAGAGCTCAGTGGGATTTGTTTATATTTAATGGAGAGCTCTCATACTCAGGAGATGTATAGTCCATGTCGGGAACACTACAGCAGGAAGGGTAGTATAAGTTCTTTTCAGACCCAAAATCTGAAAGGCAGCTAAGTAATGAGTTTAGAAAATGTGGGAGATTGTTGCCAAATAAAAGTGATCAGCAGTTTCCTTTCAGAGGTTCTTCCTTTGAAGGCAGAAAATAGAAATGAGCGTGTAGCTAGGTGAGCAATGGAAGATCAGATTTTTTTTTTTTTTGTGGAATGTTGATTCATTCTCTTATTAAGAGAGGTGTAGCTGTCGTTTGGATAGGAGACAATTTTTTAATGGGTAGGTTTTCTATATTGGTCTATGTTAATGACAAAAAGATTGCAGAGTTTAAGAAATTACAAATTTTTACAAAGAGTTGAGGCAGCATACAATTTGATGGGGGAAAATTCTTTCCCTGAGCATTTAAGAGGCTTAGTGCTGAACAAGAGGAACTGGAATGACTTGTTTGTGAATGTGATCTCAGCCCAGCCATTACTGCTAGCAGGACAGCTGCTGAACCCTGAGCTCAATTGTCATACTCAATGGACAGAGGACGTGTGCTTCTGAAGCAAAATCAGCACTAAATATTTCCAAATTGCTGTTCAGCTCAGAAAACAAAAAAAAATTGCAAATATTCATAGACTGACATCCTAATGTATAAAACCTACACTGGAGCAGTAGCTGTCCTTCACAACAGGCCGTCAAGTCACCTTCTGGACACTGTTGCTCAACCTGTGATTCATGGGCCACTAGTGGATGGTTTGTGAGATATGAGAAAGACTGCATAACGACTGTCAACAGTGTATTTTTAAGTCCCACACATGTACCCACACACTTTCCTCAGGACATGAGCACAAACACACACACACTGTCTATTCAAGAGAAGAAAGCCCAAATCTCAGGGTTTTTAACTATCAGCATTTTTAACCTAATAATCTCACTGTAGTAAATAGATTTCTTTTTTTTTAATTTAAAACAAGATATGTTATTTTTCTAATTGCTCAGAATTTTACTCACCATTCTCTTATCACCCTTCTTATCTCTTTCCCTGGTGAGCAGTAACAGGATACAAAATGACCACTGTTTTCTTTAATGAAGATTGGATAGCTTTACACTGAAAAAAAAGTAATAGAAAAGAGATTAAAAACCTACAGGACAACTTGGTAAAATGAAAGAAACTGGAAGAATACAAAAGGACGAAAAAGGGGAATATTGGTAACTGGGAATTAATAGCTAGAAGTCACACAGTGCCAACATGTACATTTATGGCCAGTAGAATTAAGACATGAATTAAGAAGGAATGTTACATGCATGGAGGAATTATAAAGCTGCAATGTTTTTGGTCTATTACTAAACAAAATGGAACAAAAAGCAATGATGCAACTGAAGTGAAATGTTTACATTTTTCTTTTTCTCCCTTTACCAAAACCAGCTGATGTTGTTCACACCAGAAAAAAAGTATTCATGGTGATACCCTGTTCAGACAATAATTCTAGATCTGCTGTAGAACAGCTGCTGGAACTACCTATTTTAAAATCATTGGTCTTTGGTAACTCATAGTTGAGATCCTTAAAAAAAAAAGCTAACAAAAAAATCCTATTGACAATTTTTTGTTATTGATTAGTAAGAAAATTCCAGAGACATAGTTTGAAGAAAACTGATATGCTAATAGGTAAAAAAAAATAGGATGAATCACCTGAGGAATTTCAGACCTGTGGAGTTTCAGTCTGATATCAGCCTGAGGCAGAATAATGAAACTCTCCACGGGATACTCAGTCATGAAAGAAAAATTGTGAAAAACTGTTAAAAGATTAAGTTGTGTAATTGAATTCAGTTACATGACATGAAGAACTAACATGACAGTCTTATAAGATCAACATTATAAGTCTCATGTTACTTGGATTTTAATAAGATCTGCTCTGCTACTTGATATTTTGGTTAAGAAATTAAAATTATATACATGCACTCTTACAACAGTTAAGTAGATTAAAAATTAAATGCATGGATTAAGTAGATTAAAAATTGAGTAATTATTACATCTCAGACTATAACGGCAAAGAACTAGAAGGTAACTCCTGGATTTACAAATACAGTTCTTGTTACTGTGCACCATCACATCACATCACGATCAAGCTGTGGTCATGGTTTTTTAGCTGTGTTTTTTGACCCTATAGTTACTCACTGCCCATGATGGATCATCACTGATTAGGGTTTTAGAGGAATCAGTTCCCGGCATTACACTGCATGCCAACTTTCAACACTGGTTTTGCTGGACATGAGCTCGTACTGAAAAAATACTGACATCTATACTAAGGGATTAGTAAATAAAAAGTCAGTCATGAAAGTTGGATTATTTTTTATTGTTTGGGAAAGTAAATTCTGTCACACTGCATATCATACTCACAGAATGGAGGTGAACATCTGAGGAAGCAATAACTGAAAAGGCCTTTGAAGGCTTGCTAATGTATTAGTAGTGACTTTTGAAGTGCCAAGGAACTTGTTAGTCTTTGTTTCCACATGTAAAGATGGGAGAATAGTATTTTCAGTATATATATTGTATTCAATATGTAGGTGGGGGTGTTATTTAAAGAGTACAGAGGTTTTCATTGGTGCTGCATGCAGAGTTCAAGAGGGATATTGAGAAAACGGATCATCATGAGAATGGAAAAGAGGGAATGCAGAGCAAGAAGTGAAGAGAGGACTTTTTAGCCTAGGAGCATGAAGTGTACATGGTTGTTCCCCAAGCATATAACCTGAGACCAGAAGAGGAGAAGTGATACTTAAACAAAGCTGTAGTGGTAGAACAAGAACTAGCCATGAAAAAAAAGAAGTCTAGTGTGTTGCCCTGAAATAGCCATCCAGCTGGAGTCACAGGGCAAACACCACAGCTAGTTTTAAGTCGGAATTTTATCACATTTTAATGTGACAGTGAGAAGTAGAATGGATGAGGGTCGGTGACCTAGATGGTGCCTTCCACTTCTTCATCCTGTATTTCAAAGAGGGCAAATGGGAAATTAAAGGGTCACCTCAGCAGCCTATGCCGAGGTGGGGAACAGCCTTTGTTAATATCATTATGTTTAAAACAAGCAGTGGTAGAGCAGGAACAGCTCATTCTGCAGTAACAATGTGCAGTGCTAGCTCATTTTCATCTCTTGACAGAGCTAAGCATGGCATCTTCTGTCCCTTCAGTCTTATGCGGTCTTTCCAATTTTCAGGTCTGCTTTTCCCCCTTCTATACCAAAGTTTAAGTTCTTTATCTTCTTTCAAGTCTTTTTATTTTTCACCATTTATGTTTTTTTTTCATCTTTTCCTGCCTCCTTACCACTCCAAACATCTTCCTCTATTTCCTGCACTGGCACTGTCCTTAAACATAGAATATTTTTGTCAATTCTGTCTTTCCAGTGTTTTATTTTAGCCTTTCACATTTTTCAGTAGTTTGGCACAGCACTCAGTTAACAGTGTAAAGGCAACAAAAAGGAGAAGAAGCCATCCAGAGTTTAGTCTATAAACCTTAGCTATAGAAGTTACAGGTTAAATTTCCTGTTCTCTCAGTAAATTCTTGCACGGCTTTGAGCCTGAGGCATTTAGAGAACACTTGCTAATTGCACATCCAAGCATTGTAACATTACCCAAAATGGTAAAAGAAACTAAGGAAAAAAAAATTACAATAGTATCTTTAGGCCTCATAAAGGGGAGGATCACGTACGTATTTACTGATATACCTGAAAGTACAGTATAATTTTTTTTGTTTTATTTGAATGTAATTTTGCAGAGGTTGTCCAGCCCATTCTTTACAAGTATAGAAAGAATACCATCTTTTCCAGGCATGGTCCCCGTTCCGTAGCTCAGACACAGTATTTGTCCAGACTATCAAATGCTGAAAACTGGTAGCACAGTACTGGACAAAGTGTTGGTGACATGGTGTACTAATTCAGGTAGCAGAGTAATTGGCATAATTGATAAAAGACTTAATTTCATCTCCAGCTCCTCCCCACAAATAGCCCATAATAGGGTCCTGATTCTGGATGAAGGCTCTTCAGCACCGCTTCAATACAGATAAGTATTAACAAGTAAAGGAGCATCTTGGCATTAGCCAGTCTCCTTTGCTGCTGGCTCACCAGCTTTTAGGTACAGTTAAGTTCTCCAGAGGAAACTGATCTTAACTGAATAGCTCTGAATCTAATTTAACATTAGATAAATCAACTTTTTAGTAGAGTGAAGATGTCCAGAACCTTTTGTAGATTTCTTTCTCCAAACCACCCAATATGAAGTAATAATCAAGGCAAGGCAGGGCTCACATATGTTGTCTGGTCCGGGTAACCGAGTTTTCTGAGTATCTGCTGACCTCATTAACCTGAAATAATGACTCAGAATAGTGATGCAAATTCTTTTCTTGAGGCTTTTAATGTGGGAAATGCTCCAATAAAAGGTTAGTAAGTATGCAAAGTTGTACATGTATTTGTTCATCATTGGAGGATGCAGTAAGATTTGGGCTTTCAAGGTGATTAGGTCAGTTGCCTAGAAATGGTGAACAACCTAAAGAAATGGCAGGATAATAGTATAGAAGACCCATTAAATACCAAGTCCTTGGCTTCCCACTTCAGGACTTTGTGCAGTATCTGCTCTGATTTCCTAAATAATAGAGTTCTCGTCTTGACCCTACACTGGTATTCATACATTTAAGTTTACAGAGACAGTTATGATCATTTAATCTGACTACAAACATTATAAAAACCCAACAAACGTGATTCAGTTTTGGGAGGTGGCTGTGCCAATTCTATGCTAACTAGGGAGCCTTCAGCTGACTTGCAGCCACCATCTGGCCACTTGTCTGTCTTTCCAGGAGGACCTTCACTGTTCCTTTTCATGATTAGGCTACTGTCAAATTTAGTGAATTCTAAGACCAACACGATTTTCCTTCTGCCATTTCTGAAGTGCAGAATAACCCTTGCTGATGACTAGTTCAAGTTTCTCTGTATATGGTAGTCTACCAAAATACATCTCTCTTGCCACACTCTTCCATATAACAGCTCTGTAATTCTTCTCTGCTTCCATTCTCCCTTTAAATTTGCAGTACTCCTAATAATGCTTATTTTTGTAACCTAATTTATTCTCTTTTTTCATTTCAGCTGTTATTTGTATTCTCATGCATTTCCCCTTTAAAAAAAAAAGTCCAGATTCTACGTGCAAATATTGTCATTTTGTTCTTCCTTTAAAAACATAGGGATGAACTCAGTCTTAAATTACCTTAGCCTCACTGAGTCCACCCAGTTTTCCTAGCTGCATTACATTATCACAGCCCAGAAATTCTCCTTTCCTACTGGGATTTCCTGGAATTGAAAAGTTTTAAACCTTGCAGCTGCTGCCAGGGTCTCCTCAGGATCACTCTGAGTACTGCTGTTTGCTTTACGCCTGTTGACTCAGACCATACCATTCAACCTGCGTTTATTTTAAGCAGGAGTCCTTACGGTCCTCCAGCCCCAACCAGCAGTTAGTAAGGACACTTGCCCAAAAACCCTACCAAGTTTTCAGCCACTTACCACTCTGAACGCAGAAAGGGTTGCTGCTTTGCAAGCTCCGTTCAGCCAGCTCCCTGTCAAATCCTGGTTGCTACCGGCTCTTTTCACTTGGAATCAGTCCCACGACGGTGGGTGCGGACCTGCCCACACGGCGTCTAATTATAGGCTTCATGTGGGTGAGTGAGAACCTTTGTAAGAATGATACCCTTATTGCTGGATAGAACAGATGTTGCCTTTTCTTGTCTCTTGTCATATCTAATTCATCAAAATTTTCACCTCTTAAAGTTCTGTTAGGGGTTTGAAGAAAAGGAAGATGAGGCCATTTTAACCCTCGAAGGGATTACTGTATGCAACATTCACGCAGCCAACAAGAAATGCTGACCCGTAAGCTCTTGTTACAGGCAATGGGCTGAGCCTCCTCTGCGGGACAGTTCAGAACAGGAGCTTAATTTTGCCGCTCTGTGTCACCCGCTGGAAGTCACCAGTTATCTGTTTGTTATCTGTCTGACGTACATGCCCTGTGAAGCAAACCCTTGTACATTTTCATATAGTCAAGCCTGTTTATCTTTTTTACAGAGAGCGGGCTAGTTTCTTGTAAAAAGGGGGGAGTAAGAAAAATTGTGTTACAACTTAGGGATAATATAGGTGCCTGAGCATTTATTAGCTTTTCCTAGTGAAGTTACTAAAGTTCTGGCTACCCACTACCATTTTGACTAATCTATGTCCTCTTAGGCCATGTGGAATTCACAGATTAGGTATCTCTATACCAAGATCTGTCATTGGTTGGCGTGGTCTGAATGTAACTGGCATCTACTGACAATATTGTGATCAGCTTAGAGCAGAGAAACCACAGCTGTTCAAATTCAAAATTGTGTCAGGAGGAGAAGGATAGGATGATGATAATCATGTCATTCATCTTTTTCTCTGTAATGGCTTCGTGACTTGTCCATCATGTGAGTCCCAAGTTCTCTTCTGTGCTCTGGAAGTTGTGGGTCACAACTATGTCACAACCCAGGTCTTTCAGATCCTGAGCAAGACCTCAAGTTACTACACTGCTATCTACAGGATGGGTGCTGCCATAATCACCTGTTCAGGCAACTGTATAAGAGCAACTGTCATTGTTATACAAAGAGTGATTCAAGTGCCTAAGGGCAGGAAGTAAATTGGGTTGAATCTACGGTTCATGTAAGAAGCCAATTTGTGGTCTTGAGATACGTGCATTGCCTGAGAGAAGATATAATTTCAGAAATAACACCAAAAATATGTTTTTCCATATGCTGGGCGGGACATAACGCACTCAGCCTGTTAGCCATTTTAAAAACCAAGTCAAGAGCGTCTGTCATTCCTTGTAGCACATGGCATTGACATGAATGTTTGGACCTCGGTTTGATTCTTGTTGGTAAAGTGGTGCAAGCCAGTGCCATATATGATGATAATCATTAGAAAGAGGTCTCAGAGGAATCTGGAGGAAGCAGTGGCTAGTCAGTGACTATATCTCATATTTAATTACTGCTTACACTGAAGACACGTATGTAATTTCAGATAAGACAGAACAGATCTAGCTAATAAGAAATTATCTACAGTCTAGTGTATGTTCATTGACTGGAAGATGGAAATTTGGCAGCAGTTATGGGACCCGTATCTCCTCAGATGATGTAGCTCATTAGATAGGTCTGGGGAGGAGTGAGGTTGGGCAGCCATGGAAAAGAGATAAGGAATGTCATGTGCCCCATTTGTCAAAATATTGGCATGTAAGTTGAATGGAAAGCAGCCAGTGAAACTGGTGCCTCTATTAATGACGAAACATCTTCAGAAATTGCTGAATATCTTTGTGTGAAAATCAGACCGCTCTGAAATGTTCTTTTAGGGGAGCAGGATCGCTGGATATGCTCAAATATTTTGCTGTACTTTCCACAGAGTTAGTTCTTTGTGTGTGAGTGTTAAAACAGTGCCACCAAGCCCCCGCCCCAGTTACAAATTGAAGCAGAAGTACACGCTTGCAAGAATACCTCCATGGACAAATGTACACAAATTGCTGAAAACTGCATTTGGCAAGAATATAAGTTTGCTAACTTCTTTAGTTTGCTTTTTGATCTGCTCTGTGTGTTGATAAGTGACAGCCTGGTCGTTACAGGGGGACCATATACATTTTCAATACAGTGTTTCACTGTCGGTGTATTTCAGAGGGAACACCCAGTGGTGCAGATTAAATTAATGTAGGCCAGTATGACAAGTCGGAATTAATAGTAAAAAGAATTTCTAGCCCATGTTGTAGGGTTTTCAGGTCTAGCTTCTTTTTGGAATGGTCAATTTTTCTGGGTCTGGTTTTATGTCTCAAGAGGAACAGTAGGTTTTTATGGACAATAAGAAAAGGCTGGCTTTTGCAGTTGCCTCTGACAATAGTGGTGGTTTTATAAATGTCAGCTTAAGAATTATCAAGGACATAAATGCATTCTGATAGTAGTGGCCTTCACATAGGTAGGAAAAAGAGGATCAAAACACTCACTGAGAATCATGTTCTCCAAAGGAATCACAGCAACTGTGTTTCAAGTGCAGCAATATATAAATTACCAAGGCTTTCATAGAAAGATAAGTGAATAAAATTGTAAAAGCAATATTTTTCTCTCTCATTTCAATTTTAAATTGAAGATGGTTAACAAATTTCCTAGCTTGGGTGGAGGTCATCTTTGTGTATTCCATCCCCTAGAGAATTGCTAATATGTATAGACAAAGACCACTCACCTTCTTGGAGAATCTTACCTTTAGTCTCTGAGTGGCAGAGCCATGAAAAAAAGACTTTCTTGATATTTCTGTTGTCTAACTCCAATGTGTTCATTCTGGTCAAGTGAAAAAATCTTATATTGAATAGAGGCAAACCCAGTTTGCCTCAGTGTATCCTTTCCAGTATTGCACAACAGCAATAAAAGGAATATTTTGGAAATGATAAATTTTTATGACCTTCCATAATACATGCTAATTAACTCAGTCAAAACAAGCAAAGATAACGTTAACTTCTGGTTTTGTGAGCTGGAGACTTGCAGAGCATAGTATCATTTTAAGGAAATAACACTAGGGCAGAATTTTAGAGCAGATGATGACAATAACCAAAGACAGAGAGGAGTCAGTAGGGACAGCCAGGCTTTCTTTACAAGCAATGGGCAGGATTAAAGGGAATAGGGTTAAGTCCGTTATTCTGAATGCTTGATCTCCTATTAAAGCTAGAATATTAAACTTACTTGAAAGAAGCAGCTGAAATAAAAGGGAATAACTGTAGATTTTTCCTTGGAGATTGAGAGGCAAATGCAAATCTTCTTGAATGTTTAGATTGATAAAAGAATGGCTCTGAACAGCTCAGATACAGACCAGTGGCTCAGAACAAAGTTAGCTGTCTAGGGCTCTGGACATCTCCTACATTAGATCCCAAGCTTTCCTAGTGTCAAAAAAAGGAAAAATTCTGGGATGTAAAGAGGACTGACACCAATGCCAGCCTGTATTTTCACATATTGCTTATGCTTCCGGTGTTGCAAGACACTTGCCCCATCCAACCTTGCGGTAACTGGGAGGAGAGGCATGTTTTTCTGCAGCACAGCAATGTAGGCGTGCTCTGTTTGTGTGAAGGTTGATGATGATGCATGTTCTTTCCGGAAGTTTTTAGATCCTTGATAATTAAAGATAAAGAACAGATTCTTGGCTCTGTTTTATCTTGGAAATATGCCATAAAAATAGATTTGGGCATGCTATCAACTTCTGCTTCCTAATTATTGGAAACAGAATAACTTAAAGCAGCTTGGAGACTATTTGAAATTACAATGTTTGTAGAAAAGAAGAAGAGAGCCACGAGTTTTGTAGACAGTCCATGTAGATAGATTTGCTGATAGGTCAGTGAGCAATGGTTTACACTCCCAGTGGCAACTCCAACCCCAGTCAGCTTTGGTTTTGGAAGAATAACTCAAATAAATTTTGGGAATGCACATAGATTTTCATTTTTGCTTCTGTCCCAGGAGCCTGCCAAACATAACTGTTAGAGCCAGGGGTTACACAGAATACCCTGACTGCATTAAAGTCTCAGCACAATCACTTTCCAAAGACTTTGTTTTACCTTCTATATAACAGACACGTTTGAGAATTGAGGCATGCTGTAGGAAAAATCAGTAATTTTCACTGAGGGAAGGGAGTGGGGGAACTGTAGGTAAATAATATCTCTATAAAAATATCCAGGAGGAAATGCAAGAGAAGGGAGTGAGGCGATGCCCCTGCAAGAATGCTAACTGGGAAAAGAGACTTGCTCCCAGCAATGTGATCTTACAGGTAGGTTGGTAACTGGTATGACACAACTATGGGCTGAAAAAAATTAAAACCACATCTCAGATCTACCAGAAGTACCTTCAGGATGCGCCTTCTCAGGCGCTGAGCCACTGTAATCACTCACTCACTTCTGGTGTGCCAAAGATAAAGACTCTAACCTAAATTAAATGTAAAGGGAGAAGTCAGAAGAACTAATCAAAATGCAACTATGAGGAAAAGAATTAGCTTTTGTTGAGGAAACAGAAGCCTGAAGAGAGAAATAAAACCTGATAAAAAGTCATGTAGAAACACGTGAAATACAGATTATCTAGAGAAGAAAAAAAAACCTGATGTATTTTTACCTGGAGAAAATTATGGAGTTTTCCATGGAGTTTCTATAAGGAAGATGCTGGCAAGTGGCTGGGCTATAAGATTATAAAATGAGAAAGGAGATAGTCTTAAAGGCAGAATGAAGGCACTGGGGAGGCTTTCTGTATAGGAGCCTTGTCAAGCTTCATCTCTGACAAAGATGAAAGACCAAAATGACTTGGTAGGCTTATTCCTGCAAATTTGTGGTTCATTTACAATGATTTTATCAATATATTCTAGGCTATTAAGTAGCATGGAAAAATCTGAAATAAAATACATAGGATCAACAGTGGGAAGAGAGATGACTGCATAAACTTGAACGTTGAGGTCTCTGCCTATTAGTTCTATTTAATTAATTTTAATTATTCTTATGCTTTTGGTTCTGGGCTCACAAATATTTATGAGGGACATTTTGATAGGCTGTGCTTTTTGGAAAGAAGAGTCTGCTGTGCTCTGCAATAGAGTGTTTTATTCATGTTAATGGAGAACTCTGACAAAAATGGTCCTTGTTTTCTCATTAGCATACCTGCATATATCACTTTATGACAAGCATACTGTTTCTCCTAAAATTATTTTTCTGATATTACATATAATGATGTAAGTGGAGCAGAAAGTTAGTGTTTTGAATTACTTATTATTGCTGTTCCTTCTTCTATCAAAGATTTAAGAGGTTTGTTTGTATGTGTGTTTGTTTTACCTTACCCCATTGCCAAAAGAGTGTCATGAGAGAGAAAAGGGACTGAGGTTGAATGCTTTATAATGGCTTTGTTAGTAATTTACCTTTAGCATAATTTTTGTAGTGAACAAATGCTTAAGGAGTATTAAATGAAATTTGTATTGTAATTCTGAAGCACTCAGTCTTGTGGAATATTTAAATGACATAAAAGACTGAATGCAAATCATAATATGTCCTTAAAAACTCTAGACAAATGAAGTACATTTGATTAGAAAAAAAAAGCTACCTTTCAACATGGCAGCCAAACGTATCAAATGGTGTATCTCACTTGACATTTTAAAGATGCAATTTAAATTGTTCTAAAATTACCTTGCTATGAAAATATGAAAGAATTACCTGTTCCAGTCTTTGTCAAAGGCAGATTGTCTTGTGAAATACCAAACCCTTGCATTTTTTGGACGGGCTCCATTAATATAAGTGATAGTATCCAAAGGTTTCATACAAGTAACAATTTTCACTTTTAAATACAGAAGGAAACAGGAGGAAGACTATTTGCTACCAGCAACACAGAGCTGCTGTCAATGGTTTTTTTCATCTTTACCTCATAAAAATAAATCTCTCTTGCTCTGTCTATAGATGTATTAGCAAAGAAGTGCAGTGTTGATGTTTACTATACAAAAGAATGAAAATTAACTCAAGAAACAATATATGACAAAAATGCAAAACAACACAAGGGGAAGAAATTAATGCAATATTTTATTTTTAGCTGAACAGATGGGGTGAGAAAATGCATATTTTTAAGTGGTCTAATCAGCTGGACCACATTTGTAGCAGAAGTCATCAGCCCATATGAGCTGTTATGTTTTGTCAGAACACTGTTGAAAATAATAGCTTAAAATTAAAACAAAAACTTGTATTTTTGAAAGTAAGAATATGATTTATTATTCATAAAAACATCAAATTAATTTTTAGAATTGCAGAAGTGGCACAGCCAAGTATGAAGGCAAGAGGGGATGGGCTTTATAGAAATCTTGAGTTCAACTGGACACTGCTTCCTTCTTGTGAGAAGCAGTGGCCTATAATGCACTGCTCACACTGCTGTCTCGTGTCATTAAATCTGATGACCCAATCCAGTCCCTGGACCTGCTGCACACTTTTTCGTGATCCCCAGGGAAATATTTACATTTCTTTTGCTTCAGTTCCTGACTGTAAGAAAGAGAACATAAGTCTTCCTTTTTCCCTCCCTGAGTCTCTATTTGTGCAACTCTAGGGCAGACAGCCATGCCTGATTTATGAAAGATGTTAAAGATGGTGTAATTACTAGCTACAGATATTTCCCAACTGCGTAGAAGTACCTGGGGGGTTGTTTTGTACTTCTCAGGGGAGCGCAGAAGAGGGGAGTCCCTACTTGCGCAAGAAGGGGGTCTTGCCAAAGGAGTTTCCCTAAGGGGAAGAGGAAGATGCTCCGGATGGTTTCTGGATCCTGCTCTGCAAGGGTGGAGATGGTACTGAAGCAGTGAGTCTGAGAAGGTAGACAGCTGATTTGTGAACTTTGCTGCAAACCTCTTAAGCAAACTCATTTGGGAAACTTCATAGGACGTGACTGGATTCTGACATCTCAAAATTATTGCTGTATGATTTGAAACACACCTGTTCATCACTCACTGTTAGCCTTGTGTAACGCATCTCTGGTAAACCTCACTGGAAGTATTCTGGAATAGCTAGTTGTTAGGATGGGACAGAACAAAATAGCCCAACGTGATTCACACACAGGATTTCTGCACCCAAATGATAAACTCACATTAGATTTAAAAATTAGCTGTATGTCTTAGACCACAGTAGGCAATTAAAAACCGAAAGGATTTTTGTGGGTAGCTTGTATTGAAACAGAAACATTCCTAGCTTATTTTGGCTGATGCTGATAACTCTTAGTAGTCTGTTTTTATAGAATCATAGAATCATTAAGGTTGGAAAAGACCTCTAAGATCATCGAGTCCAACCGTCAACCCAACACCACCGTGCCCACTAACCCATGTCCCTAAGCGCCTCATCTACACGTCTTTTAAATACCTCCAGGGATGGTCACTCCACTGCTTCCCTGGGCAGCCTGTTCCAATGCTTGACCACTCTTTCAGTGAAGAAATTTCTCCTAATATCCAATCTAAACCTCCCTTGGCGCAACTTGAGGCCATTTCCTCTTGTCCTATCGCTTGTTACTTGGGAGAAGAGACCAACCCCCACCTCGCTACAACCTCCTTTCAGGTAGTTGTAGAGCATGATAAGGTCTCCCCTCAACCTCCTCTTCTCCAGACTAAACAACTCCAGTTCCCTCAGCCGCTCCCCATCAGACTTGTGCTCCAGGCCCTTCACCAGCTTCGTTGCCCTCCTCTGGACACGCTCCAGCACCTCCATGTCCTTCTTGTTGTGAGGGGCCCAAAACTGAACACAGTAGTCGAGGTGCGGCCTCACCAGTGCCGAGTACAGGGGCACGATCACCTCCCTTCTCCTGCTTGCCACACTATTCCTGATACAGGCCAGGATGCCGTTGGCCTTCTTGGCCACCTGGGCACACTCCTGGCTCATGTTCAGCCGGCTGTTTTTGTTAACAAGTATAATTAAAATGCTGCCAAATTTGGGGGGGCAATGCTATATAGTAATGCAAATAATGCAGAGCAGGCCCGACTTCAACGGCTTCAGAAAGGGAAGGTAGAGGTGGAAAATTCAGCTTCACTGCTAAAGAGAAAATAGTTACTTTGCAGGCTGCCAGAAAATCGAAGATCCTCAATAGTACAACATAGTTTTGATAAACAAGATGCCTGTTTCAGGTATAGAGAAAGAGTCCCAGCTCACCCACTGCTCAGAAGAGCTGAATAGAGCACATCAATGACGTCTTCCCCAGAAAAAAGACAACAATCAAATATTTTGCTGTATGTTGAGCTATCCTGCTTGACACATGGTGAACTTTGATGGTAGAGTTTCTTAAAGTCTACTGTACAACTTGGTATGCAGTCCCAGCTCCTAAGCAGTCTTTTGGATAAGCTGCTAAAATGTTGTTTAACTGTGTTCTTCAGGAAGGAAAGACATGAGCCATTCAGGCAATGCCATTCAAACTCTGATTATTTTTATATTTAAAATTATTCCTCAGACTCCCGACAGAAGCAATCAGATGCTTCTGAAAGCATGCAAGTGTCCTTCTCCTGAACAAGTAAGTAGGCACTATTAGAGAATTTGACTGTCTATGCTCCTTTTTTCTTTTCTTCTCTCCCCCCCGCCCCTTTTTTTATTTTCTCTTTTTTTCATCTTTTTTTTCTTTCTTCTTTCTTTTTTCTTTTTTTTTTTATCTTCCTCATATCTTTCTTTTTTTCTTTTTTTTTCCCCTTCTTTTTTTTTTAAATTTGTTGCTTCTTTTTGGATTCTTCTCCTAAGATAATTAAGTGTACTTCAAAGGGGAATTGGCTAGGACTTTTTTTTCCTATTTTATTGTTTTCCTCCTTGACTCTGAAATATAATCACACTGCATGTGTGTGTTACTAGTAAAATACCTGTTAGCTGTCGTTGTAACTGGAGTTCACGGAAGTGTCACTCCCCTGTATGGATAAAAATTGACAACACTAATTTGGAAATAGAGCTTTTGTAGTGGGCTGGGCAAATTTTTCATAATCTATTGAAGGAGCCTTGTTAATAGTTTGCCGCTAACTGAAGAAGTGTGCTCTTCCAGATGGTGAGGATTGCCATGGTGGACAACCACAGCATTCCTTGCCGAACCTCAGCAAAGCGACAGGGCTTGCCACGTGCTCGGCCGCACGGTTCCACAGCCGCAGAACACAGACCTGGTGAGGGAGGAAGAGTCTAAGGAAATATTTTTCAGCACAATAGGACATTTTCTGAGCAGCAGCCCAAAATAATCAATATAAATCCTATTTTTATTTCGTGTTTATTTTTATTTCATGTTAGGTCAAAGCATGAATTCTAGTAGACTGAGAACATAAAGTGTTATCAAATGATTTTTTTAAAGAATTACTAGTTAGTGACTGGTTATTAAATTTTAAGACGTGTTTGCCTTTATGCTCAGATTCCATTAATATTTTAATTTGGACCAGGAGTGCGCTTTTGAAGGGAATCTCTCACTCCATTTTCCCCACTTACCACGCTTCGGTTTACATGACAGAATGGTGTCGGGACACATCAGCTGGATTAATTTTGGTTAAAACTAAACCGAGAGGTGTGCTCCAGAAGTGTACCTAACGTACTGCAGGTGCCAGTGGGTGCCCGGTCCCTGGGATTAGCCTAAAGTACCCCGCCAAGGCAAGTGTAGTGTTGCACTCTGCAGAGCTGTTTCTGATGTGCTGTCCTACGTGCTAATGGAGATGGAAGCACACGAAACTGCAATTTAGGAGAAAAACTTGTACCTGTCTTACAAGTGCAGGGCTACACCCCCCCAGAATTTCAGATTTGATACCTCTGTTCTTTGGTGAAGTCTGGCTGCAGTGCTGAGCTGGTGGGAGTAGCTGTAGTCAGCCAAACACCCAGTGTTGCCATGGAATTTGGATTAGGTTCTTACTTTCAGTATTTAAACCCACTTGCTTTAAGGGGCATGATACCATGCAAAGGTGTTTTGGGTATTTTTTCCCTTTTTCTGTTATTTTTTTTTCTTTTGTTTGTTTTGTTTGTTGTTTCGCCCCCCTCCCCAGACCCACAGAATGGAACAGCGTTAGACTGTGTACTCACACGTTTCCGTTTTCCCCGGATATTATTGTGACTTCTCCAGCTCCCATGCAGCCTCTGTGTACATGATCTAGATGCTTTTTCCAAAGAAACTCAACTTTTGAAATGTTCCCAGAAATTTCTGTATCAATATAGTTCAAGTATGTGTTGCCTGGTTTGAAAGTTCCCCTGCCAAAAGAAAAGGACTGTCCTGGTTTCGGCTGGGATACAGTTAAATTTCTTCCTAGTGCTGTGTTTTGGATTTAGTATGAGAAGAATGTTGGTAACACACTGACGTTTTAGTTGTTGCTAAGTAGTGCTTACATAGTCAAGGACTTTTCAGCTTCCCATGCTCTGCCAGGTGCACAAGAAGCTGGTAGGGAGCACAGCCAGAATACTGACCCAGCTGGCCAATGGGGTATTCCATACCATATGATGTCATGCTCAGAATATAAATAGGGGGCGTGGTCCAGGAAGTAGCAATCGCTGATTGGATATTGGTCAGTGCGTGGTGAGCAATTGCATTGTCCATCATTCATTTTGTATATTCTACTGTTGTTGTTGTTGTTGTTGTTGTTATTATTGTTATTATTATTATTATTATTTTCCCTTCCTTTTCTATTAAACTGTCTTTATCTCAATCCACAAATTTTACTTTTTTGGTCGATTCTCTCCCCCATCCCACTGCGGGGGGCGGGGAGTGAACGAGCGGCTGTGAGGTGTTTGGCTGCCTTCTGGGTTAAACCACAACAAGCACAGAAGTGATACTCTGTGTTCTTTACAAACGAGGGAAAAAAAAATGCTATTGTTTAGGCAGAAAGGGAGATGAGTTGTGGGATGCTATGAGAGTTGAAGCTTTGAATACTATCGTTATAATTTTATTAATTTTTTTTTTCAAGAATTACCAAACAGGGATGTTAGGCAAAATTTTAGCTTAGAACATGTTCTTAGAGAATATGTTCCTTGGGGAACGTGCAGGGCTCTTGATGCAGAGCCTCACCCAGATCCGAGGCTTTCAGCTCAGGCAGTAGGGGATCATGTCTCAGGTCCAGAAACACCAAGGTCTGTCTTCTCTGCTGACTAGTCATTCAAGCCACGTAGCAAAGTCTTTTATAAAGTCCTTGGACCTTAGATTTTTTGTACATAAAATATGTCAAATACTTTTTTGGACAAACATTGTAACAGAGCTAAACTTAAGGGAAGATCAAAAAAACCCACAAAAAAAAATATATTGCACTTTTCATTTAACCTTTTTTGTAAGGATTAGGAAGGAATGTCTCGTTGACATTTTGGTTATTTCTTCCTCCAAATTAGTATTACAACTCTTTGCCTTCCCTGAAGCTATTGTGGCGGTGCTGAGGCTACCTCATCTCTCCCAACATGATTTATCCTGAATATCTGGAGGAAGTTCTGAGGACTAAATGTCACTTTTTTCCCACTTTGGCTGGAGTCTGTAGTGCAGATATCAGCTAGGCAAATTGGTGAAGGCCACAAAGTCTCTGCATTAACCTTGCTTTATCAAAGCAGAGAAAACACTATTCCCACTTATATAGGGAGGTTATTGTGGATCCCACTACAGGCTTTCAGCCTATCAACCTAACGTAGAGGTTTGTTGGTACCTAAGGAGGAGATGGCTACTCAGAAGGATCTACAGAAGTATGCAAATGACTTAGTTGCTTAAATTCCTGTGCCTTTCAGGGTGAAAACACTAGATTAGTTAGCCCAGCCTTTGTCAGTATTGTCGTGGGGTTTATTCTAGACGTTATTTCTGGAAAATGAGATCTGTCTTCAAATAAGTCCAAGTCAGAAAGTTCTCTCAGTGTTTCTGCTTGCTCTCAACCATGAAGAAAACTGAAAATTATAGTTTACATTCATGCCTTCTACGGTATTAGTGTTCATTATAATGGAATGCACGTTACAGTGTGACATTAATGTAGAAATTACCTGTAGGTATATCGCTGCAGTAGTGTATTTGCAACCAAAGCTACTCCTGGTACAGACCAGTAACAGGGCTACATTCAAACACAGAGGAGGCTGGTTTTACAATATTTAAACTGTGCACTTGGCAAGGATCAGTTTATGAGATTTAAATTCACATTTACTGGAAAAAAACAGGCTGAGTGGACAGGAATCCCAGACTCCAGTACAGTTCATAAGCAAGCTGCAACATTCTTACTCATGTATTCCCTAGAGGAGGGAATGATTAAATGACTGTGCATCATGCAGGTCTTTGTCTTCTCAGAGAAGATCACCAAATGATATTTGAGTCCAGCAGTAGCCACAGAGCTCTTTGCCCTTGCCCACTTTGCTATGCTAACTGTCATCCTCAGAAAAGAAAAGAAAATAAGAGCAAGAGAGACCAGCAAACAGATTTGGACTACAATCTGTAGCAGGGGGAACTTCAACCCCTTATCAGCTACTTTTGTTACCAGTGTAAATCTCAGATCACATAGAACAAGATGAGACATGTAAAAATAGCTATGTATAAATTCAATATGATAACAATGATAGAGCCGTTTTTTCAAAAGTCATGTTAAACTTACTTGTCAATTGTATATTTTTTCCTGATCCCATTAGTTCCAGTCAAGGCTACATCTATATTTCCCTTCATGCTTTCTGTTCCAGATACTCTGACACGTATCTCTCTTCGCCAGCCTTTGAAAGCAAAATGAAATAGATTATGGTTGTAAGGTAAAACTTTACATATGTTTCAATGTCTTTCAGGGAGAGGAAAGGATTGCACAAATGTGCCTGTAAGCAAACGAAATGTCACCCTTTATTAAGGCAAATGTTAGTTCTGCATGATTCTGGTAGTATTAATTTCCTTGACAATGGTCTAAATCACAGATGCAATCTTTGCTGGCCTACTGGCCACGCCGAGTATTTGATCTGCCATGGCCAATAGTGTAACTTGCTCTTCCACTTGGCATCACTTTTAATTTTGTACTTTCTTACACTTGCAAGCAATTTGTGGGGTCTCGTGGGTAGCCTGTTAGCTCTCAACTATGAAGTGAGGTCCGCTGGACTGCTGTGTTGTTAAAGATATATTAAACAAAACCGGCAGCTTTCCCAGGATGATCCTGATATACAGAGTGTTTAGGGTTTTTCTTACGCCTGTGCACAGCCCACGAGCTGTCAGGAGATCCTGTCATCTCACATGTCTTTCTACAGCCGAAGCAGGGCCTCAGATGCGATAGCACGTATTGATTTCAAGCAACCAGGTTTGGGATGTTTTTGTACTGGTTTTAACTTGGGCTATTAAAAGGAGAATCTCTTCACCCACTTCATAAGGTTATATTTGGTTTCAGGTTATAATTTCTATAAACTCAACAGTTTGTAAATGTTGAGGTTAATGTATTCATTCAGATTTGAGAAATGGCTAGTTTCTCTACACTCAAATTAATTTTTTTACTTTTTGCTCTTATGGAGATGTGATATAAGATTTTTTTTTGTTCTTAATTTTGCTTTCGTATTTTAGTGCCTAGTGAATAAGGACCTCAAAGACCCTCTCTCATTTATTGCCCTTGCAATTAATCACCTGTGATGGATTACTATTTATTTACAATTTTTTTTGTTTCCCAGTTCTGTGGCTGCTTCTACATTAATCAAAATTAAAACTATGCTTCTTATAATTCCCTGCCATTTTGACTTGACAAACTTTGCAAAAATATCCTGAAATGATCCAGTTTTATAATTCTTTGTCAATAAAAACAATGTAACTTTTTTTGATTTGAAATTTTGCACTTTCAGCATAACATTCCTTCTGCCTTCAGCTTTATAGAACTTTTGAAGCCATCATCTAATTAACAAAATTTAGCAGGGTTTCTAGGTCAGAGATCAGCATCAGTTGACCTGTATCTATAATTATCTCAGCCTTTCCCAAATAGTGCTGGTACTGCATGTTCCTAACACACCTGAAACTCTAGATTTTGTACTAAGTGCCACTCGTTAACTCGTTAACTCCAGCAGCTCTCTGTAGAAGAAGATATTTGTTCACACATAATTCATTGCCACTTTAGAATTCACCACCCAAAAGAAGCACTTACGAGCATATGGAGGGGAGGGTCCTGTGTTTAAATAAACCTTTTGCTGTTCTTTTTCAGTTTTATGTGAAAACTTATCAGCATAATGACCCATCAGTGGGCATCCTTCCTTCGGACATGGGAAGCAGTGTCCCTGGGGGAAAATAACAATGTGTGTTACAAGACACTGTCTGTTTTAATCCCACTTCTTAAAGTATAAGAAATTAGGGCATTTCAGATTTTTTCCAGCTTTTTTGAAAAGGTACTTGCTTCTGAGTTCAGATCATATCTTCAGTATTTATTGGTGTGGTGAGAAAAGGAGCTGAGATGATCAGTCAGCTTATTTCATCTGGTTGAAAATCAGAGAGAAACAGTTTGAAAATCTGGCCTAATTCCTTATGCTCTTGCAGAGACCATAAGTAAATACCTTAATGCATGTTGTGCCTTACTATCTGGTCTGTAAAATGTAGGTAATATATTCATCTTTCATAGGGTCCATTGAAAGGTTGCCTGCTAATCATTGTAGGGTGGCTAACTATATTTGCAAACAGGTCTGGCTGGATATATCACTCGTATGGTAAAGGTATTTAAGTCTAGGAATACTGAAGCTTGGAGTCTTGCTTTGGAATGTGTTCTGTCTGCTTTTCAGTCTTTATTCCCATGCACAGCCTTAATGAAATTAATCTACCTACATAGATCAAATATTCAGATCAAGACCTTGCTGTCCATTAAAATTAAAAAAACAGATAAGCGTGTATATTTTCAATGATAGTGATTTAATTGCAGTTGGAAAAAACAACATTGTTATATTTAGATAGTTCAATTCTGATATTTGGGAGGTTCTGTAGGAACTGGTATTTGTGGCTTTTTGGCTAGTTGGGCATTAGATGAATAAAAGGCTAAATGATCATCGTCACTTGTTTATTCTGAAAAAAACGTTTCCCTCACATCACTAAATTGCAGGGTTCAGGTTTTCAAGTCCTGAATTACATCAAACTTTCAAGTTACATGGCAGCATTGCTACAAATATTGACAACTTTTCTGCAGTATTGTAATCATTCCTTTTGGGAGTAGATGGAAATAAATTCAGACTTGTCTTCCTTCTTGACCAGTCCTCAGTCGCATTGCCAGAATTGGTCCACCAAAATCCCAGTTATATCAGGTATGAAAGACCAGCACATTATGCTGCCTTCTTTCTTGTGCCACCTGAGGGTTGTGTGAGCAATGCTGTGCTGTGTAAATACCTCCCCTGCCCGATATACTGTGGATGTTTATTGTTTATACAGATGTTTAAACATTTCGGAAATCCAGAGGCTGTCCTCTTGATGATGGGTTCCACCAGGTTTAGATGGACTTCCTTCAACCAGGCTGAGTGTCCCTTACTGCTGACCTATGCAAAAGGTGAACTCAGCCACTGCCTCTCATTGCCCTCTTACTCTGCTCTTCATATCTCCCTTTGTAACTGGTTTTGGTGTTTATGTTTACTGCCTTGTTTTCTTCTGGATCTTTTTTTTTTTTTGGAGTTTGCTGTGTTTACATTTTGCCTGGTTTTTGCGTATGGTCTGGATGAGGGTGGTCAGTGGCTCTGCATAACCCCCCTGTATCCCATGATCCAGAGTGTAGAAGTTGTCCCAGAAATTATTAAGGGAAGAAGGGCAGGGCTATAACCCCTCAGATAAATATGTACCTGGTACTTACCAATACAAAAGCTCGGTATGTTTCACACTGATACCCAACAAATCCTTTGGGAGTGATAATACTCTCAGCATAATACCGGAGACTTCTTTTATGTCCACATCCAATAGACCTATACGCTGGGAAGAAGCCCAAGTAAAAAAGATTAAAGCTATACATTAACATAAAGTCCATGGCAAAACAACACTTGTGGGTCTTTTTTCCTCAAAAGCATTTGTACATAGAGTGAAGTCTCAGATTAAAAAAAAGTAATAATTAAAAGATGTTTAAAGTGTGAATTATTTGGTTTTATAGTACAAAGTGTACTTATGGCTACACATATTTTTTCAATGGGGAAGAGCTAGGTTCTAATTTGCGTGTCCCTGTGCTCATGCTGAAGTTAACCGAGGTGGAGATGCACCAAGGCGGACCTTGTGCAGCCTCCCGTCCTGCTATGTGTACTTAACTGCTTTTACTTTAGCATGAGAACTGAGGAGGATTTAGGAGAATTTCCTTTTGATATTTCAAAGACTGGAATAATTCATAGCTACAGAGTTTGTAAAGCATATAGCAGTTACTATGACGTAGTGTTCATTGGTTTACCATTTACAACATGGTATTTTGTAAAACCACAGTTTCCACTCATTTCTAGAATTAAAGGTAATTGTAGTAATTATTTTAACTTCAGTGGTGATTCTGTGAAATGCTCTGAAAAGCAAGATGTTTGGCAGCGTGTCCTTGATTTTGTCAGAATTATTTGAAACAAGTACATTTTCCCATCAGAGTGAAATTCATAAGCAGTCGGTGCAGGAAAGAAGAAAGTGCTATTTGGGTTATATTTACAGGTCCCTTGTAACAAGTATTGTCTTCATTGGCTCTGAAGTCTCTCCTTTATCAAAGCACAATATACTAAAGCTAGGTTGTATAAAAATAGGCTCTACTCTGCTTCAGCATGTGTGTGCTCACCTAATCACAGGGTGAAGCCTTGGAGGCACTGAAGTAATTGCAAGCTGGCACAGTTTATAGTGAAATCAGAATTTCACCTACTGTCAATATTTATGCATCTTAAAGGCAGACCAGTTGGTATGGACCAGTTGACACACATTGTTCTTTACATAAGGAAAAAAAAAACACACCAAAACCCATCTAAAAAGTATTTTTATCTGTTTTTCTTGAAAATAATCTGCATCATCAAGGCTTCCTGAGTACATTTTCTTTATAGTTCCTTCTTTAAATCTAATTCAGAAAGGTCTGTGCTTTTAACTTTAAAAACTTCAGCTCTTGCTGTTGGCTTACTTTGTGCTAGTGCCAAATTCACTTAACATCTATACAATGGGAACATAATACTCCTCTCCCTACTGCATCAAAAGCTGTAGAAAGAAGTTACTAAATAGCATTTCTAAAGCACTTCATACATAAAAGCACTACAGAAATCTAAATATCAAACAGAAGAAATATGCACAAAGTAAGGTTTAACCAAGAGGCAGGAGTTAAGGCTGTCTCTATTTTTAGGAGCTGCATGAACAACCAACTCCATCTGCTCGTGTTCAGTAGAGCTGAGCTTCTCCTTAACCACAAAACATTGCAAACAGCCTTGTGAAATGTTTCTGGGAAATATTTAATTTTTTTGCTGAAAATGCAGACATTCTTATGCAGTCCGATTGGAAAGTGTTTTGGTTCCAAGTGACTTTGTGCACAGCCAGCTTTCAGCCCTCTTTGTTACTGAGTTCTCCAACCAGTTCTAAGACAGAGCATTTTTGAAAGGCAATTACTGAACTAGCGGTAGGGATTTCAAAATGTTTAGCTGTGAATAACAATGTTCTCATTTCTGTAGGTTAGGATCAGAAGACAGGATTTGGGGGATCTATTGTACTGAATCCCAGGGTAATTTTGATTAACTGCCCAGCTTTCTTTGAAGAACATGAACTATCAATGGAGCAGTCATTTTATCATCTTCTATATTTTTAACCTTGTGCTGTTCCCTTTGAAGACACTAAAGCTGTTAACGGTATGGATGAGTATGTCTAACCCCAGTAATATTGGGACTGATGTCTTTCTAGGGAGAAGGGAAGCTCAGATTTTAAAATACTCATTTTTGGATTATCCTTGAATGAAATTTTACTGGTCCTTCATGTGTGGAATTCCCACTGAGGTCAGTCTGTCAGCACAGTGGCAGGCTCTTACAAAGGTTGTGATGAACCAATCTGCATGCTTTAACTGAAGTTTCCATCTGGAATTTGCCTTGGTTAGTATAAAAGAAAATTGGAGAGTATTTCACAGGCAGCTGTAAATCTTCCATTTTTGAGCATTCTCTCCCTACTCCAAATCTGAGCTATATAAATAATCTATACATTCAAAAGGCTTTACCTTACCCTAGCCTTTATTTCTAACTGTAGCTTATAATAAGGCATTACTTCTTTAAAATATATTTACCTCTCATAAGGTCATTAATATTCCTAGTTGCAGGAGGTACACGAAGCTGCTTGCATCCTGGCATCTTCTTCCCACCATTTGGGTAAAAATCCAGGTGACCGCAAGTCTGAAGAATCCCTGGAGCTGAAATGCACAATGAATGGAGGCTGATCACTCTCAGGTACGCTGTGGCCAACCTCTGTGTTGGTGTCAGCCTTTGCGTGAAAACTTACCAAAGTCAAAGAAAAGATGACCAGCGTGAGTATGAATTATATCAACAAATTTTGCGTCTGAAGGATCCAGCCTAACCGTTGTGGGAGTATACTGGAAAAGGGGCCCAGCTGGATCCAAACCTAAATAAACGGAGATATGTCTGATTGAGTAAATAATACTATATGTATGTCATCACATACGGTGTGTGTATACTGTATGTCATTACATTTCTGCCTTACCCCACATGCAAAAATCCATTTTGTGGTCCACAGCAAAACAAGCAGGGTTTTAATAGAAAGGTGGCTGGAGGCATTTCAGCACAGTAAAATGCTGATGGGTGCTTGGCTTGCTTTTGGGGAACAATGTTATAAGAAGAGGTTTGGGGTTTTTTTTGCACATTAGTGAAAAATATGAAATCTTGATGTGTTACTCTGAGCATGTAGATTTGTTTGAGAATTTTTATTTGGTCAAAAATCTATTTTTATTTCTGAAAGCTTGGTTGAAAATGTTACCCCTTCACTTCAGTGTCAGTGACCTCTCTTTGGGGCTAAAGCAACACAGTTCTGATCCCAGTTTCCCTGAATTGCTTATGTGACTGCTTACTGTGTACACACCTTAGTCAAAGCGCTGTCTATGCAGGGAAAAGAACTGACTGGAGCACAAGGGAAAGCAGAAAATAGTGAGCCGTTAAAAAAAATGGTGTATGAGTTTGTCGTGACACTGTGTCTCTCTGTGGAGCTATGCGACTAACAGCTTTCTAGCCTTTCCATGGCTATTTGCTGTCTCATCCTGACATATTAGATCTAGGGTTTTTAATTTTTCATTTCAGATTTTCAATCTTTTGAACTGCTGAACAGTCATGTTAGAGTGGGCTTTTAAAACCAAATATAACGATGAGTTGCCACTGTGTTTTACAAGTCTGTTATTCCACGTATAATACAGTATTTTGTTCCTGTTCTTTTATATCATTAAAAATCAAAACCAAGTGTTTCCTGGGACTTGTTGTGACCTGTGAAAAGTCAGGACAGTTAAGCCACGGTCGGGACAGTTAAGCCTTTCCGATCTGTTGCAGTCGAGCCTTTCTCAGAGTTGTGAACGTTGACATGTGAAATGCATGGCATGTGATGGGACATGGCTTCGTTTGTGTGCCGTCATGCTAACTGTATACTGCTAATTATGAGAAACCAGCACATTGCGGTCTGTATTGTGTGTTTATAACACAGCAGTGATTCTTCAGTTCTCTTAAGTCGCGTGAAAATATAAAGCTTCATCAGCTGAAATAGCTTCAGTACCCGTTATTCTTCCAATGCCAGGTTTCCTTCTCCCTGCCTCCCCTGCGGCGTGTGCTCCAAGACTGTGGCCGATGAAATGAATGTTGGCAGGAGAGTAGCCATAGTCTTTCTGTGAAGATGTATGGAAAGGAAAAAACAAGCGTGTTAAGCAGGGGATACAAGCCTGTGGCACTGCATCATGGCCCCACGCTGTGCCAGGACATGGCCAGACCAGCGGGCGATGGAGAGGAGTGTCTTGGGTGGGAAGTTACTGTTGCGGTGGTGGGGTCTGTACCTAAAGAGCAGCTGTTCCCAACTCATCCCATCCCCTTTTATATCACGCTTCTGGAAGGGAGTAATCTCTGTCAGGAATTGGCCCTTATGACAGAAAAGAAGGAAAAGGGAATTTTTGCACATAAGTCCCCTACATTTGCCCTGATTGCTTATCCAAAAGGTGAATGATTCCACTGCCTCACCCCTGAACCTGTCTGTCCAGCCAGGATAGTGGTCTGTGGCGGAGGAGATTTCGGTGCCTTTGTCTGTGGCCTACCCTCTGTGTGAATCAAGCGGCTGTCCTGCTATGGAGATGCTCCACCTCACAGGTCCTGCGGGATGGGGAGGACCATGCTAGGAGTGCTGCTGGTGTGCCAGGCTCAGCTGAGCTGCTGCACGGGAAGCCTGGCATTGGTGGTTGCAGGAGAGTCGCTTCTCTGCGCTGCAATTCCGTTCTTGCAGGAGGCAGCGTGTGTGACCCACAGAGGGATGTTTTAAAAATATTGGTCCTCTAGTACCACTCCTCACCCTGCCAGTTTTGCTAGACAGTCTCCAATCTGATGTCTTATGTCATCATGAGCAAAACTTTCAGAAACTATGGCCTGTAAGTCTTTAGGGACGTGCTTATCTGTGGTCTGACACTGAAGTAGGTATTTCCATTTGTGCAGGATTAGAGACTTTTAATGCCATTTTCAGCTGTGTTACTGAGTACCTCTGTACTTCCTGACTATTGCATCAAACGTAAAGGTGCCACCCTGAACACAGCCTTTACCATACAGACTACACACCAGCTTTCATGTTCCACGGATACTTTTACCTCAAGAAGGTTCACCAGATATACCAGCTCAGCCCCCACAATGCGGACGTTGTTAACTGCTTCGGTGTACAGACCGCTAGAGCCACCTCGCCAGTCGGTCAAAATGCAGTTCACGTCTTCAGTGTGAAACATGAACTGGTGGAAAACATGAAAACAGGAGAACAGAAGCAAACGGGCATGAATTACAATTGTAGCACGGTATCTGTAAACAATATTTTGTTTTGCTATAGCCAGGGACTCGCTTTGTTTATGTGACTAGTAAAGACACATCTTCAGTATGTTAATTCCTACTAATACTGAAGAGTCAACACAAGGAGGCAGAGTGGAGGCAGTGATTTGAAGACTGTATAAAGACACGCAGAAGCTTGCTTCAGTTCTGTTTTCCATTCCAGATGCTTTGGTTGGCTTTAGGGTATCAACTTCTCTTAATGACAGTACCCCAGTTAGAAAAAGAGGAGAGTATGACTTCTTTTTTTATTGTCCAAGCTTTACTCTTCAAAATTCATATGCTTGGATCATGTAAAAGGATTCACAAATTTGTGTTCATGTGCTTGAATTGTTCAGCCCCAAAATTCATATATTTTAACCAAAATATTGTATTTATACCTTCTGGCAATGGAACATTCTAATTTTTCATTCTGAAGCAATTTCATTTTTGAAATGTGCCTAAATAAAATGAAACCAAGCTGCTGAACAAAGCATTTTGTTTTTATTAGATCAAATGCCTCACTCAAATTGAAATGTTTATTTTGACCTTTTGCTGAGGTGAGAAATGTGACTTTTTTTCCCCCTTTATTATTGGCAAGGAATTGAAAAATCAATTAATTATAGCTTTCCCTGTGGAGGTGAGTGCAACAAAAGGGCATTTAGCAGAAGGCTGAAGTGCACTATACTCATAGCTAGGAACAAGAGGGCACTCATGTGGAACTGAGCTTCATTCTGAATTTTTTCCCCCTCATATATTCCCTGAATTAACAGGAGAACAGAGGTGTAAATTTTATGTGGGAATTTTAAGCCAGTTAATGGGGTGATGTGTATATTTGCACTTTCAAATACAAGTAAAACGACTGTCGGACAATAGTCATACCATACCCTGCAGATATTTGTTATCCAGGGGAGGTCCGCTCCAGCAAGATGGCCATGTATAATGAAGCGAGTTTTCCTGTGTGTTCGGAAATTTGAAGCTTTGATAGTTGAAGGATTTGTAGCAGAAATTTTCTGTGTCAAGAAAAACCAACCAACAAACAACACAACAAGGATGTGATGGCTCCATCCCAGCGTACATTTTGATACAGGGCAGAGTACCCCAATGGTTAAGGCATAGTTCTGGACTCTGAAGAGATGGGTTTTGTTCCTCACTCGTAAACTGCCTTGCTGGGGGACATCCATTAATCATTTCAACAAATGATTCACTTTCTCTAGTTAATTGAACTAATGATACTGGCATCCTTTGCACAATGTTTTGAGATTTACTGGTACAACATGCCCTGTAAATACAAGATTTTATCAAACTTGGACATAGAAATACAACGATAGCATCTTCTGCAAGGTATTATGCGGTTGACTTTGAATCTCTACCTATTTTTCTTTCTTTTTTCTTTGAAGATAAGAGCTTCATCACTTAAGTTTTTAAGCCCACCAGGCTTACAACATCAGAAGTGAATAGGTATTTTGGTGTTTATTGAGAAGAAAGGCATTATTTTCTTTTAAAGAAATTCTGAATACTGGGTTGTTTTAAAACTTGGCTCTTACTTATTTTTTGTTATGGTTTTGTAAGCTTAAAAGGGGATGTCATGCTCTAATTAGCACACATCTCACCTTCAGTGAAAGACTGATTAAGGTTAAAACCTCATAGGCCCTCTCAGCTGGAGATGTTGGACTTGTTCTGAGGTGACTCAAACAGGAGAAATCATTAAACACCTCCACTGTTTGTGACTGCCATTTATAAAAAAAAAAGAAAACAATTATGAAGCCTTTTTCATGTAATGGAAGCCAACAGCAGCAACAAATTGCCCCCCCTTTCATGTTAATTTACTTCATTTTTCTTGCTCTTTGAGCAAGTAATATTCACACTCTCTGACGGTCATATCTCTTTTTTCACCAGATTAGAGTGTAGCTCCACAAAACTGCTTCATGCTATGGACAAGCCCAGCCCAGACACCTCCGACGCCTCAAGCATCCTGCTGTGAGCTTTTCCCAGTACTGCTGATCTTCAGAGAAAAGGGCTGACGCACTGCTGGCGTCTTTCAGTACCTTCCCATTTGATCCATCCTAAACAGTCCTGCAGGCTCCTTTTAGCTACTTCCATTTGTCACTCTGTCACAGTCCAGAGCTTCCTCTCGCTGCCGCTAGTTTGCAGATGTTGTAGATAAGCTCACCTTTTTACTTTTTTCCCTTCCATACAGCTCCAGTCTGCTGTCTCTGTGCTTCTCTACCTGATGTGTTTTCATGAGGGGTTTGACTCTCTGTAAGAGAAACCTCCAAGCTCTCTCTAAGGTACATCTTGCCAAGTCTTTTTCTTTAGATCTTTAGTCTTCATTTTCCCTCAGTCCCATTCTTCCAAAAAATGTTTAATATTTGTTTATTTTCTTTATCCATTGCCATTTCATTCTCTTTTTGGTTGTTTCCTTCTTTTTCCACATACGATTTCATTTTCTCCTTCATTTTTTTCTTTAGCCTCCTGTTTTCCTTTCTAAGCTTTCCTTTAATTTTTCGTCCTAATTTCCTTCTCCTCTCTGGTGAATACGGATGCTTTCTCTTCTGATCTTAACTCTTAACTCTTTACCTGCTCTTAGGGCTCAATGTTGGCCACCACATAAGCAGAGCCGCTGAGACCAATCGTATGTAGTTCAGAGGACCTAGTAATCATGTGTATGAACCACATACCTGAGCCGTGTGTATGGGCCTGAAATATGGTTTTAAGCTGGAGACACACAGCAGCCAAAATTGAGCTTTGCTTTTGTACTGCCTTCCCTACCTCTGGCTTTATAATGCTAAACCTGAAACTGGATTTGGGCCATTAGCTTACTGTACAGAAGTATCCAAAATATTTCAGATGACTTGTGTTAGAAGGCTGCAATTAATATGTTGTAAATACACCTGGCCTGTCAGCTGAAATGAGAAAAAAGAAATGAAATGAAAGAAAATTGGGATGGACCATTCACAGAGTGTGTAATGTAGAATTGGGCCTTCTCCTGGGAGACATTTGAGCAAAAATATGGGAGAAAAGAAACTGTCTGTAGAATTTGTTGAACGTGTAGTATACTATCAGTTATTAAAACAAAGCAGTTTCTTACTTGATATTTCATGATGTTGTCTCTAGTGTAAAGGAGGAAATTGGTGTTCACTGCTTCTGGAGCGCTGGGCAAGCCTGCCAGTTGTCTCCCTGGGATCCCAGACCAAGGGGGGCTATCTGTGAAGCATCCAAGCCTTTTGTAGCAAACTTCCCTTCCTGGGGTACGCAAAGAAAAATGTTAGTGTTCTGGGAACGTAGCAGGTTAGGCTGCCACCACTTTACAAGAAGCTGGCAGGATAGTGTTTATACCAGGGAAGCAGAAAATGGCTGATTCAGATGAGGATGGCGCCTGTGATCATTTTTCATTAAGGGGCTCGACTGTGCTCCCGTGCCTTGTGCATGTAGCAGGACTTGAACTTCAAGGCTGATTCCTGTTGCAAATATAGCGTAGAGCTCAGTTTGGTGAAGTCATGACTTATTTTGTCAGACATATTGTTAACACAGCCATCGGAAAAGGACGATAAAATCTTGATCCTTTATGGATCCAGCGAACAAACCAGCTTTTGCTGTCAGCATAGAGCAGTCCTTCAAATTTAGTGCTAATGCTCCAGGGATTATCTAAATTGTTATTTCTTGTGCAACAATTCATGGAGTAAAACGAAACCAAAACATTAAAATAGATACCTCTGGTTGCTCCATAATGTACATTAAACACCTCCCTTATTTTTTTATCACCAAAAGATTTTAGTGGAAGCAATGAAGTGGAATTTGAGTGGAAGTCGAGAACAAAGGACAGCCTTGGGAAGTGTGGCCTGTGCCTGAAGGACTAGGGTTTCCCAATTTCTATTGTGGCTTTAATACAGTAATGATGCAAATATAACATACAGGTGTTGCCATTAAATGTCATCCTTACCCACTATTATAGCACAACAGCTGTGAAATCAGAATAATTTTAATTGCTATTAAAAAGATACTGAAAACAATGAGAAACTATTGTTCTCTAGGATAGGTGACAGATTCATACTATATCAGGCCGTAACTTACTCTATTCGTTACTCTGTAGAAACACAGGGGTGGAGGGATATATATTGGAAATACATCTAGAGAAAGAGAAGATTTAATTGTGAAGCTGCAGCTAGAGACTTCACAAGTGATCCAGTCATTTTCATAGGGATCTTTCCTCTCATGCCAGTGAACTTTTGGACTGTTTCTTTCTGTTTCTGTCTGTCCCTGTTGAACTATTCTTTCCTCTCGGTAAAGAGGAGTTTTGGAGTGGGACTGTTTTCTTGTTCTCTGCATAGCGCTGTGAAGAGTAAGTGCCTAGGCTGGCATTACAAGTGTTGTAGCTACCATAAATGCTGGTGTGGGTTGAGGGTGGGTAGGCGAAACTGTTCTGGAAGAATTTTAGTATCAATTCTCATATAAAAATACCTTTCTAATTCTCATTGTCTTTGCTAGCTGCAAAAACCTTTACAGGATTAAAAAGTAACAGGTTAAATGTGGGAAAGACATGATGTAACTCAATGCTCCTGATGAAGAAGTCTGTTAAATCTATTCCAAAACACATCCTTTTTCTAAAATATAGTTATTCTGGTGTAAGTTATACACAACAATTTTTACTGTTTGTAGATTTTATCAACTATGTGTCTTACCTCTGGCTACATCAAGAAGAAAAAGAGTAGTGATCCATGCCGCAAACATCTAAAGCAAATAAGAACACAGTTCAAACCTAATTAAAAATAGAACCTGGAATTCACCTAAGGGGTTCCTTGACCCATTAAAAAAAAGTCATAGCTGACCATAGGAGTACTTCATGCATTTAATGAGTTGGATCCAAAAGAATCAACACTTCCTTAAAGATAGCAAGGTTTCAGGAAAATATCTTTGGGATTCTTTCAGTTTGCTGTGGAAATTTTGCATACGCAGGACATTCTCTAAGCATCTCTTAAAGATTGTCTACCTGACCTTGACAAACAGAAGCTTTTTTTTTTTCTCTAGATCTGCAATTTATGGGCAAGCAAATGAAATTCTTAAAGGATTTGCAACAACATTTTTTTACAGAGTGAAGTTTCTTCTAGCATTTAGTAGAAAAGCTGCTCATAGAACTGCTATTCTGTGATTGTATTTAAAAGAACCCAGGAACAAACTTAATTTGTGTTTCTAAATCATATGGATGGTCTTGAAAACTCATTTTGATCATTGCTATCATCCATGTACACTTATCAGCCCTGATCTGCTTGCTCACTTAATCACCAGCTGATAGGTAAGCATCGGAGTAAATGGAACCAGTCATTTACTTCAAGGTGAAGTAGGGAAAGCCTTTTAAGTGTAGTCTTACTACTACTAGTAACCTATCTTCAAAGGAAAGATCATTCTTAGAAAACTCTAATATCAGGCCCTGATCCTCCAACGAGTCCTGCACAGGCAGAGTCCTGCATCCCCTTCCTCCCTCCCCACCCCTAATCTCCCCAGTCCCCTGAAGTCAGTAATACGCTGTTAGGAGCAAAAAGTCCATCCCTGTGAAACCCACTGCAGGTTCAAGCATGTCCTTCTTCCATCTCCTCTCCTCCAGCCACTCACCAAATACCCCATACCTTAACACGATGCACCTAGTTTAAGTTCCTTAGATGCTCTGGTCTCCAATGTATCCCATTTTACCTTGGCAAGGCTCAGAGCAAGTTCTCTGGTCCACCTCTCAGTTGATTGTGGCAAGCCTTGCAGAAGCCCTTTGAGGAGCCTGGGACGAAGCAGGACAGCACCGTGCCTGCCCAATGAGGGCAGGCGGCGGAGGGACGCTCACCCTGCTGCTGCACAAGGCTTGGGTTCCCAGCTGCATCTGTGACTTTGTTGGGTTGTGCCAAAAGAGATCTCCTTGTTCAGGCATTCTTCATCTGAGATAATGCGAACCAGGTCAGACCAGTTGCTGTGTGACTCCACCTGTTTAATGCAAAGTTTCAAATAGGGTGTTATTGTCACTCATCGGTAATTATTTTTAAAGCTAAAAAGTACTGGGAAGTGTGATGTAAACACTGAACAAACACACAGCCTTTCAGGATCAGGAACAAGGCTCTCGCCACTGGCTGAGCTGCTCGTCTCGGTGTGATGCTGAGTTGGGATTCAAGCGACTTGGTATCACATCAGAAGGCTGTAGCAGAGCCCCAGTCTTTTGGGTCTTACTCCAGAGTTTTAATAGCAAAACCATCCTTCCTGGACCTGATCCCTGACTTAAATAACTTACAGTCTTAAGCAAAATTTTCAAATTTATATTTGATATTTAAGTCTACCGTTACAATATCAAGACACAAAGAAGGTTATGGGATCAGCTAGCATATATGTCCACATGGTTTAAGCTGTTACCTGAGAAAAGACAGAAGGAAGAGACAAGGATGAAAAATGATAAAAAAATTAAATTGCTCAGTCTGTCATCTGTTATTTGTTTGTCTTGTAGTTCTCTCATCTATAATTTTGCTAGTGGAATGAATTACCTGACTTTCCATTGAAAAGATGACAGAAATGCTTTTAAACAGGGGAAAATAGTTCCTTGGGCAGATTGTCACCGCATCCAATCACCTTGAATCTTCAAAATTAACTTGTATTAATTGCAGTAATTTTAGTTTTTAGTGTGTTGATAATAATGTCTTTTCACATAGTACTATATTGTTGTCATACTATTATGTTAACATTTCTGATCAGGCTTTCCTAGAAATCTTTTTTCCTGTATGTAGACACAAATGAGAAACTCGCGACTCAACATTTTAATGTTAAACCCTTTAAGTAGATTGGGTCACTACTGGCACCTCCTAAGCCAAGTGTGTACAGAAAGGGGAGACTCCCTTTTGGTATAATCCTTTTCACTGACTGATGACTTATGACATATCTAGCACATAGAAATATGAACTGGGTTAAAGTTATTCTTAAGAGTGCTAGGTACAAAAACATTTTCAGCCTTTTTTTTTTTTTTTTTTTTTTCTTAGCTAGCCTTGAGAGGTTGATTACTTCAGATACAGATTGTAGAAGCAAATAGATCCTCCATCTCTGTGCTCCGTAACCCTAGCAGAAAATTTCTTCAACAGTAAGTTAGTCCAGTAAAGTGTTGAATTATTCACATTAAAATTCATTTGAGTTATCTGCTGCTCACATAATTAAAGACTGTTGTTAGGGTGCAAATTGGTCAGTTATCCAGTCACCAATAGAATTCAGCGAGCAAAAATCATTACCAGGTGTTCGGAAGAAATTGTTGAAAGAAACACTCAAAAAAAAAATCTGCTTCCAAGTTATCCTTGGTCATCCTGGCCAAAACTGGATTCAGTGATAGTTACAGGTTCTGGAACCTGGTATTATAGTCCCAAACCATACCTCAACCCTCTGCTGCAACATGGACTTCAACAGCAGTCTGGTGGTGAAGACTTCAGATCACTTACAAAATTCAGTGACTTTGCCAAGTTAAAATTAGAATGACAAGATATTTAAGGGCTTTTGATTGTACCCATGATGAGAGCGTCATTGTTTCACATCCTAGATGCAAATGTGCTTATTCCATTTGGCTGGAGTAGATGAACATTAGTCTTTTGCCCTCCATTACCAAAACCAATAAGGAAAATTCCTTCTGTCCTGAAATTTTGTCAATGAATGAGTGTTTTCTTGAAGGATGAAGTGGTCAAAGGTGGAAGAAGGTTCTTTCTGCAGCTCAAATACAGCTTTGTGCAGTCTCTCCTAAAAGCTCTCTTCTATAGCAACATCTGTAAGAGGGGAACTTAGATGATGAGATACGGTGCATATAATATGTTATGATAAAGAATAGGAATAATTCATTTAAGTTATTGTGCAGGGCTGTTTATGCTATTTTTTTTTTCTTTTTGTCCTTTAATTGTCATTGCACCCACTTGTCATGTCTTAACCTGGAGAAGAAACTTTCTGGGCAGGGACTTACCTACCTACCTCTGCACGTTGTGGGGTGTGTAACTGAGTTTTGGCTAGTGTATGAATCATTTTTATTGTAAATGATAACAGTAATGTAAAGGTCACCTTTTCCAGCACATCAGTTTTAAGGCTCTCCCTAAAGAAGTAACACTTTTGAATAAAAAACCTTGAATACCAGCAAGTATTTTTCTATCCTTTCCAGTTTGCTTGGCGCTGAAATAGATACGAAGGGATTATTATTCTTTTTATTTCCTGCTCCTTCATTATGATCCAGCTTCTAATACTTTTATTGATGCCAGTCCCAATGGAATCACTCATAGAATATAATATTTCTTAGATAAAGAAAGAACACGAAATGTTAAGTTCTACTTGCTTTGTATTTTAATACCATTTAAACTAACTGTTGTGTGACTTATTTGCACCTCTCATGGTACTTTTCTTGTTCTTCTTGAGGTGAGCCTGGAGCTACCATGAGTTTTGGTCTGTAATGTTCCCGACTACTTTTTGCCCCAGTAATTAAAATAGAGTGAAGAAGTAGTTTAAGAGCATTGGCTCCTATCTGCTCTCCTCATAGCAATATGAATTTTCAAGGATGTGAGTGTGTAATTAGCCATCCTTTATTCACTGCTTACCTCTCTGTTTACTAGCCTTCCGGCTCAGTTAACTATAACATTTACTGGTACTCCTGAGAAGATGGGTGAGGAATGATTAAACTTCACAAGGAATACTGCAGGAAACATTCCCTCGAGCTTCATCTGGCCTTCTACTGTCTAAATCAAAAAGTGCTGCCTAGCCTGGTCTGTCCTGGACGTATCTGACATATCTGAGTACGTCTGAAACCTCCCACTACCATGCCACAAAGTTATTTAATTCAGTGTCAGTTTAGAGCTCCTGGAAAACTGGAGATCCATATCCTGTTGATGTAAGAGAGCAGAGATAAGCATCCTCTTTCAGCCCTAGTACTGTTTAACTTTCATTCGGCAAAATTCAGTAAAATCAACTTTAGATTAGAAAAAATGGGAAAAAAATCGTATTTGCACAGAGCTTCAGTTTAATAAAACATCCCTCTCCCTGGAACAGTTTAGAGAAGAAAAGAATTCAAACAGTGTTAGTGCGTTCAACCTTTCAAGCTTGAAGACATGTATTTTATTATTTTCACATTGCTAATAACCATCTGATTAGTAATAGATTGTGCTTGTCTCTACAGCAGCTACTTTGCAGATTTTAACAGTCCAGGCTACATGTTTGAAACAAATACAGTAGGTCAGAGTCACTGATCACATTCGATAGATTTAGACTGATTTACATCAGGTAAGATCACAGTGTCTTAATAAACAAAATACATTTATTATTGCAGTTATGTCTTAGTTTGTGTCAAACAGAATTCCAAGTGAGTTAGCTTTTCGTTATTTCTGTGATAAAACATTCTTGTGCTGGATGCATATTTTGAGGACATTGAATTTAAAAATAGGAAACTGAAGAATGTGATAGAAATAGAAAATTTTAAATCTCCTCCAGCAAGGTATTTTAAGGCCTACGGACACTATGTGTGTTGATCTAAATTTCAAGATGTGAATTAGTTAACTACAGTGCAAAAAAAGAAATAAGTAAACCTTTGGACTTTTTCCTAACTCATTGCCATTTCTTTCTTTCTCTCTTCAGGCACCTAGCATGAAATTATTGGTTTTGTACTTTTGAAAAGTTAGAAATTATCTTAAGAGAAGACAAACACCATATAAAATAGATTTCACAGATTAATGGGAAAGCATGGAATAAAGATTCTAATCATAACTGTTTTCCACAGCCCTGTAGAAGGCTGTGGTAAATGAACTGTAGTTAATCATGATGAATTTTGTTATACGGTTTAAAGATTACATGATAGTGGTGGGATAGAAGGTCTGTCTGAAGGCCTTTGATTTTATATTTCTGAATTTTTAATTGTGTTAATTAAAGCTGGTGGTTATTAGTAAAATAGGAACCCATTCTTTATGAGATAATTGGGACAAATCCCTATCTGGTAGCATAATTACTGAAACGCTATGCCTTTAGGAACACTATATTTTTTTTAGTTGCTGCTTCTGTCTGAAATTAAAGACGACATTTTATATTAAACAAGTAACATCAGCTTGTGGGATGGCTGAATTATTTTCTATATGTTGATAAAATCATTTTATGTATTTATCTCTGAAAGGTAAGACTAAAGATAGAGACATAGACATTCTACATATTCTAGTCCTTCACCAGATTTCCTCTGTATTTCAGTCTTAATCAGATTTTTAATATCCTTAGATCTCATTTTTCTCAAACCAGTAAATGACTGTAATTGTCAGAGCAGAACGCTCCATGTTTAAAAATGGGTGATAAAGTCAATAGAATGATATTAATTTATACAAGCTGTTAATAGAAACACCTAATAAAATAATTAAGTGGTTTCATCTCGGGCCTTTGATGTGATATGTGGCCTGGTTTATGTGGGTTTGGTTGTTATTTTGCAAGCGTGGGTTCTGTTCCATCGCACTTCCTTTAACTTCAGTGGAGTACAGGAGGTTCACGTCAATTAACTGTGTGGCAACACGCGTGATGCTTTAATAAAACTCTGTATCGTCTTTGTAGTCTCCTTTGGGCTCGCAGCCTTGACCGCAGGTTTGTGTTTGTCCCTGATTTGTGTCTTGCCTGGAGAGGAGGTTTGGATCTGGAGCTGTGCACCTAAGGCACATGGTGAGCTATAGATTTCTTCCTCGGAAGGATCCCTGGAGGGGGCTGACAGAAGGAGAAGCAGTACACGGATGGTCCCTGAGGTCTGCTTGGTGCCTCTCACTGGCTTTGCCACTCCCTGTACAAAGGGATGACTTACACAGGGAATAACCTTTTATCACATTTGCTTGTGACACAAGACTGCCTGTAAACAGGAAGGCTTCTTTATTTTGCTTTTGAATGCTGCTGTTTCTTCAGTCAGTTTGGCTTTTTAGCGTACTTTGAGAATGCTGTCAGAATTTTAATAATTTGTGGGACACTATTGGAATTAAATCAGGTTTTAAAGAAGCACTACCTCTGCTCTCTGCTGGTTTTGGAAGGTCTCTCAACACTCATTTGAGAGGGGCCAGCCAATACAGGGTAGACTATGAAGAAAGTAACTAATTTATAGTATCTTTCTGTAAATGAAGTAATGAAAAAGCTGCAGGATGGCATCCATTTATTTTGCAGGCCACCTAATCAGTATCGCTTACAATGTGACTTCAGAAAAATTGAGCATCGCCATTTCAATTTTAAGGCTTTTGGCTTTGAAGTTGCAAAACCACATATTTTTTTTGGAAAATTGTGAAGAAAACAGTCATGAGGAACAGAGAAAATTCTTTAAAGGGCAACCCCAAATGAGAATTATGAGGCAGGGTTGCAAAGCACAAAGTCATTTTAAGCCCAAGGAACGTGGGAGTGGGATGTTGCAATCGGCGCACATGCAAGATATAAAGGCATTAGCACACCAATTAGACCTAAGAAGTTTAACTGGAGTATTTCATAATGTGAGTCCAACCCAGCCTCTTTTTAAGTCAGCTGAAGTTATTGCCATTGTTTTCAATAAGCAAGGGTAGAAGCCAGCATTGCCGTATTGATTTCAGGGTATATATAGTTCTGGTTTGTATTTGAGGTGCATACAAATGTCTGAAAAAGACGTCAGATTTCAGTAATATTTCAGTGATCTGTTACTGGATGGGCTCTAAATGCTAAGTGTGAAGAACTGGAGAGTGAAAAACTTTAGGATTGGTTTCTGCGTGGGCTTCAGGCTTCTGAAAACCAGCTGGGTGGTTTGTGAACACATCACACAATCACTTGTAGATGATTGCAGCATGCAGGCCTTGGGTTTTCAGGGAGCTGTGCCTGTTTTGGGATTATTTAACAGTTAAATCTTATGAAAAGAAATGGCTATGTAAGCATCCTTTTAAAATTATGTGACAGAAGGATAAAATGTTCCCGTGGCAAATAAGGGCTTCTAGGCCATTAGTCCTCCTCAGTCTCACGACGACGCGTTACAGATGTGTGTACAGTCGGTGTGTGTGTGCAGAGCCGGTACTTGCTTCCCAGACGCGTTGGTCACATTAGATGTGCTCTGCACTGTGCCTGTGTACATCCTCGTCTCCTCTCCAGGAGAGAGGATGCTGAGACTCTGCTAATGACATGCCAGTCGTGGACTGATCTGAGCAAGGCTGGTATATGCAAAGGAGGCGGCACTGATTATTCTTGTCGTTTGAAAAGTTAGTGACACACAACATATGTAAACAGCAGGTTTTAAACAACCATTATCTGCTTTCTGTTACTACCAGCCAGACTACAGTTTGAGTTGGTTGAGATTAATGTAAAATATCTAATGATCAAAGCTAGAACTATCAACAGTCACAAGAGGCGAGAGCCAAATGACGCCTCGGCTGCACGCAGGATAAACCCTGGTAACTTAGGAGCTTACTGCAGCCTTTGCCAGACTCATCAGGACCACTGCCACCACTGGGACAAACTACTTTATCTTGCTCAGCTGCAGTGTTTTGCTGCTGGGGTTAGTGTGCCAGCACGCTCTATTATTCATAGGCAACGTAGACATGCTGGACTGACTCTGTGTCCAGGCGAAGGGGAGCCTCGAGCACTCATTTGGGATGAGAACGCGCTGTCAGCCCGGCAAGCCAAGTTTGGGAGCCAGCGGTTTTCGAAGTCATAGAATCATAGAATCATTAAGGTTGGAAAAGGCCTCTAAGATCATCGAGTCCAACCATCAACCCAACACCACCATGCCCACTAAACCATGTCCCTAAGCGCCTCATCTACACGTCTTTTAAATACTTCCAGGGATGGTGACTCAACCACTTCCCTGGGCAGCCTGTTCCAAGGCCTGAACACTCTTTCAGTAAAGAAATTTTTCCTAAGTCCTTGGGGCTTCTGGTGATACAAACAGCATCAGACATGATAAAAATTAAGGAGTGTCCAGACAGACCACTCCATCACCTCCGGCTGCTGGAGACCTGAGCCCAGTGATCTCTCTGACATCAGAGCCTGGCCCAAGAAGATGGAGCCTTTGGCCCAGAAATCAAAGCCCATCCTCATCGCTGGCAGTCTCATGGGTTCTGAGAAAACCAGCTCTTTTGTTTCTCTGAAAGACTTCCTGCTAGCCTTGAAAACACACTTCAGAGGGATTGTTTTTCATGGCCTTCATCTAGCTGCTGTCACTTCTTAAAGTAATAATTCTTTCTTTCTTACAAAATAGAAAATTTACCAGGTGGGGTAAGCTAATACTTTTTCTTCTTTTAATTTGCAATTTATAATACAAAATGAAGGCAATAAGGAGGTTAAAGGCCTTTTTAGCCTTTTTAGTGTAACACTTGTTATAAAAACTGGAAGTGCATTCACTGGCACAAAATCTTGAATACAGTGGAAATGACACTTCGGGAGTTCTCAGTTTTGCCTTTATAGATTTTCTCTGCTGCACCCTTTATCCCAGTACGATTTCATCATTGAAACTTTTCTCATATCCTGCAGTAATACTTTACAAAATCCTGAAATTTAATAATCTAAATTGTTATTTCTTATGCACTATGTACATGTGTGCCTTTTATCATGTTTATGAACTCTGTGTATGTGAGTCTGTATGCTACATGAATGAGATATTTACTGGGTGTAATTTTTAATGCCATTGAAATGAAGTCATTCAAGTGATAAAAAGACAGAATTGTCTTCGGACAACTACAGAATCAGTAGACAGAGAGTGAGTTCGGTATGTGTTTTCAAGATTTACACAACCTTTTTCTCCATTATGTAAACGCTGATTACAGGGAGCTTTGGGACCCAGTGAGAAGCAATTACAGCCCTCCCAGTCTGCGAGGAGCACATGCAAGACTGCTGTTCACAATGGCCAAAAAAGTCGTGGCATGTTTGGTATTCCATTATAAGATAAACTGGTTTCTTTCATTAATGAAACATTCCCCATGCCCTGCCCATAAAGCAAAAGTACTAACAATGAACAACTTCAAACAGTGAACGGCAGAGGGAACAAGTCCCGAGTTCTGCCTGTCTGTGCTATAAACGTTCATATGCCTCAAACTGATGCAATATATACATTTAGAGAATTGATAAAGAAGGATAATATGTCTCAAAAAAAGAGATTATTTTGTGAACAGAATCAGGGTGTCATTTTATTGGAGGGCTCCCTGAATAGTTGAGGGTGCCCTTCCAAAATTACCTAGGTTGATATGTGAATACCAACATCTCTACCCATCATTTCAGTTGATTTGCAAAGACACACTGATCCCTAATTATATGTGATGATTCATCTAGATTATCAGCCCCAGGAAGGAATGCTTTCTGGTTCTCAGGCTGGGGTCTGTGCTCTGGCAACGCTCTCATATATGGGGCGAGACCCAACACGCACCACCCCTCTTCACATTGCAGTCAGCTGGGAAGAGAGCTGTATGGTGCTGTATGTATGTATTCTGCTCCAGTCTTTAAACCTAAAGAAAAAAAACAGCTTTCATTGCATCGCTGAGCAACACCACTAGTTCATTATTGCCTTTAAAATAGAATAGCCTCTAAACAATGCATTAATTACTAGCCTGCCTCATTAGTTAATCCCATTAGACTGATATATGCAGGCATTTTATCAGTAAAATTGAAAGTAAATTACTAGGAACATCACTTTTCCGGTTGCGTTTTAGATTGCATAGCAAATCAATAGATGACTTGAAAACACTCTCGCTTTAGTGTAGTGCAAACTTGGCCTCCTAATTTCTTGTGTTCAGATAAGAGGGCATTTGATGGTTGAAAATGACGCTTTTGCCAAATGATGTTTTGGGGAAGGATAAATTAAGCGTATAAGATGGTAGCACTGGGAATACACTACTTTTATTACCAATTTGCATTATTGACGTTCTTAGGAAGCTTTGCTTGAGCAGGAGTGCAAAATGCCAGGCCCTGCACGAGTACCATGTCAAGATACTTGCAGCTAATCTTCCTAAATTAGAGCAAGAGTGACTAAGTCAGCAATTCTCACCTCTGGAGTTTGCATTAACTCAAAGCTCCACACCTAAGACACGGCAGCACTCCACGGGGTTCAGCGTCTGTGAGACGCTGGGACTGCCATGGAGGTATCATTTTATTAATGCTGGCATTTTCAGATCAATTCACTAGCTGCCTAAAGGGAAAATACTTTAAAATGTCTACTTAAAAATAATTTGCAAGTAGTTTTTGTTATCAGATATTAATTTCAAAACAGTATCTAAGGGCCTGAAGTACTGAAACACTTAATGAGGGTTTAGAAATGATAATAAAATATAACAGGCATGTATTAATCAGAGAGTCACAAGACACACTTGTGAATTGAACTTGATGGCTTGGGTCTTGAAATGTGCTTGGAGTTACCTATGAAGCTAATAAGTATGATTACTGTTGTAGAAACACCTCCTCAGAACAAGTATTTTACCACTCAGGACCGGATCAACAACCACCTGTACGTATTTTATGCAGAAGAAAAAAGCTCAGAAGTTAATACAGAGGGCAATGAAATTGAGGGCAATTTTGCATGCACCTTTTAACTCCATTTTATAGTGTCATTTCCATCATCCTTATTACCAGTTACTTGCATCACAGCAGCACCTAGAGGCTAGTGCTACGCAGACGTGAAAGGGAAAGATCTTGATCCTGATGCAGCTAACAGCTGAAATAAGCAGGAGGGATGGAGGAAGCAGAGACCGACAGTGATGAATTAAGCAAAGTAGGAGACGGTTGACAGCAGTCATTGCTGCCTACCCCATTAGCTGTCAGGAGTCAATGGGATTCTTTAAGTAAAACTATGCTGCAGCATCTCTTAGAAGGATTTAAAGGAATCAGAGATGACAACCGGTCTGGTATTTTTGTCCCTTCATATTTACTGTTTCATGACATTTCTTCTGTGAAATTAATTCCAGTTCATAGCTGTGTTCTCACATATGAAAAGTTAGAGCTGGTTGAATTTTTAAAATTGTAATTAAGCCTTAAATTAGATGAGCTACACTTCCCTGCTCCCCCTGACTGAATAATAAAACTGTGATGCCTTATTTCCTTGCAGAAATTACAGTGAGAAACTGTGTGTTAACTTGCTCAAAAAAAAAAAAAGTCCCTAAAAACTACCTTTCTGGTTGTGAAGTAGATCCTGCTTGAAAACAAAATGGTGCTATTCAATGGAGTTCATATTCTACTGAAGCACCATATTTGAAAGAAAATAAAATAAAAGCTAGGAATGTTGGCAAGTGGATGGCAGTATTTGCACACAAGCATGTGTTAGATCTTTGAAGTGGCATATACAAGAGTATCCATACAGGTGGCATATACTAGTATCTTCTATCAGAGTAGAAAATTACAACTTATGTTATATGAATCCTCAAAGGGTGTGAAAAGCTCTATTTTTGTGCATTCAGTTCAACAGGAATAAATCAGACCCAGAGTAATATGATCTTCAACTATGTCTGATTTCTTATGTCATATTTGCTTGAATATTTTCTGAGAAGTGCTAGCATGAACCATTTGGCTTAAATAATTGTATTGAAGATATAATTGGAGACAACTGTGTTAAAAGGATTTTCACTAATCTATTGGTTCAGGTAGTTTCCCTGGAAACTTGAGAAGGATCCTTCTCGCTGCAGTCTCTATTTTTTAAAAAATTATTATTTGTTTGTGCTATTTGGTTTGATAAACTGAATAAGAATATATACTGATTGGATGAGTGTTTATTTTCACTGGTTCTGGCATAGTTACAGCCAGAAGCCAGAGTTATGGTTTACATTTCTGAGTGTGACAGAGAGCTGGATGACAGCTGATACTCATAAATATCCTCCTGTGAAAATCTGCAGGTTTTTTTTTTCATTGATGATTTTTCTCTACAGCTGGTTACCTAAGGGAAGTGAATTAACATAACTCTTTCTCTACTTAGTTTCGCAACTCTGTTATGCTCTTTGAGCTGCCCCAGTCACTGCTGAGCCAATAATGTCAGCCTTGATTTGTTTGTTCACCTCTGCTGCAGCGCGCGTCCTCCTACTAAGCCACTCCTAGTCCTAGAACTTGAGCTCAGTGTCTGCTCTCATCACTTATCCCCTTCCTACACATCACCTGCAAAACATTCCTCTGCTTTTGTTCATGTGTAAGTGTCACAACGATGCACTCAACTCTTCTCGGCGTAACTCTGTAGCCTCACTACAGGAGCATCTCTTGTTCTCCTTCCATCGTACAGCTGTGTTTCCAGCTGGTGACTGAAATGAGATTTTTAGCTCTTCTGTGATGCCATGTAATCTGTCTGTGCCGTGAGGCACCAGTTCACTTCCAGGTGCCATAAATAAATATGAATGCTCTAAATTCAGAGGTGATAATTTTTGTATGAAGATTATGTCTGTGCCTAGTGCTATAAAACTTGCACTGAGTTCTAGTGGAGCATTCTAGCTGCCCCTATGCATGTGGGGTGGCATCCAGGGACCTGCTTTAAAGTCTCTGAACCGCAACAGGTAGCGTTGCAATGGGGTGTTGGAACTGAGCTACCAGGTAAATTTGAACCATGTTGGTGATCATATAGATTTTCAAAATATAAAGTATTCTTCTGAACTTGATGGTGATGCTCTGTGGTGGACAAGTTTGAAAAATCTGTTAACATGAGCATCTGAAAGATGCCTAGAAAAACTCTGGTGGTGAGGATACTGATGGGTAAGGCAAACAAACAGAAAAAGAAAAGATCCCCAAAATAAGTGAGCAAATTAAGAAAATTCAGAATGAAAAAATCTTTCTGTAGGAGCCAAAAAAGGATTAAGGGACTAGAAAAAAAGGACTAGAACACATTTATGTTTTGGTCTCTTTCTGTATTTAGCTTGTAAGTATTTAGGAAGCAATAGATATATCGTATGTGTTTGGTTATAGATATACAGGCATGAATATGAGACAAGGTTACCTTTCTTTTAGGGAAGTTAATTTCTGAAAAAAATCTCTCCATTTTTCAGTATTTACTACTACACTCAGCTTAGTAGCTTCTCCTAGGTAAAGAAAAAAGCACTGCGGATTTTTTAATGAGTATCACAACTATTACTGTTAATCCTAGACCGTTGCCTAATGAGGCACATGTTCATACTACCACCTAGTGCAATTCATGTCTCAATGCAACAGCAATACACAATATGTCTTTATTATTAATGAATTCTTCTGAATAATTAATCTAGCTGATGTACTTGTTGACTACAGTAATAACTCTACATTAATGGAAGAAAGAGAACATGATTGTTCTTCTACCTCTAAGCCTTCTGTAAATAGTACACTGACTTCCATGCTTTATCTGCCTATTTTCTCACATGTATATAGTAATTTCAAAATAGTAATCATTCCCCTAGCACAATAATACACACCTACACTCCCGCTGAATTATGCAGCTATGGATTTGTACGAACGAACAGCTGTTGGTTTGTATGAGCAACCTGTTAATATTTGAAGTGTGATTTGGAAAAGGAGAGTAGATTGTCTTGATCTCATGTGCTGTGGTATGTAAAACCACAGTAAATCTCTAAGTTCATAGGTATTAGCATTCTGATCTTAACATAAAACGGTACGGATTAAACAGCTAATGTTACTAATTCCTAGGGTGTAGTTATTACTTCAGTGTCATTCTACTTCTCTCATGAAACAGTCAATTTTTTTTAAAAGGTCTGTCCAATAGACATCCTCAAATGATATAGGGATTACTTAAATAAAATTCCGGAAGGCCAAATGTAACGTTGCTCCTTAGTATAATTATGTGATAATGAATATACATAAAAATATTGTGTCCATTTACAAAGGGCTTGGGTGTTTTTTTTGATATCGGAACCTTCATTTTGTCTCTATTAATGAATTATTTCAGAGTCAAAAGTGGATATTATCATCATTTTTTTAAAAGAAGTTAGCCAAGTTGATGCTTTCTATTATTATGTTTAATTCCTCAGCCCTATTCTAGTGCTGTGTCAATAAGGAAAATGTACTATAGTTAACTTAGTGTGCAGCAGAACTTTCTCTGATACTATCTATATTTGCCCTTGCTCAAAGATAAAGAATATATACTTATTTCATATAAATAAATAATACAAATATATTACAATATATTACAAATGTATTAATAGTAGTTCTGTTTATGGGCTAGCTCTGAAAGAACTAAATACATCTTAGTTCAATGATCAAGTATTTTTTTCTGGCCTCCTCTTTTTCTGTATCCCGTTCTTTTGAAAGAGTCAGATCTAATGAGACAGGAAGGGTCAAGCTCCATGTAAACACATAAATAACTGAGAAGTTTCACTAATTTGGAATTCCAATGTGATTTTGGCAAAGGGATCTTACCTACATGAAAAGCCAAGTGTTTAAAGCTTAGGGCACAGACTTAGAAGGCCAAATTTGTGGTTGATGGGTAGTTCCTTGGGCTTTAGTGAGACTGGAAAGTGTTCAAATATGAACAGAATGCAAATCAGTTCATTTAATAATTATAAGCTGTAGTATTGTAAGTATATAGCTATAAGCTATACGTACCTTTTCTGACAGAGTAAACTATTCTGAGAGAAACATCAAATATGGTGTTATAGTTTGTCCATCATACCAGCAACGGCTCTTTCGATAATGTGATATCACTGGTTTTACTGTTGCTATCATGTTTAGATAGCAGGCAGGTGTGGCTATAGATTTACCTCAGGAGCTATAGAGGAGTGAAAGATTATGAGTCTTATGACTCCAGGTGAATTTTCTTTAAGATTCTGGGCAGTGCTTCCAAATTTTAAACGGACCCTGCAGGGTAGATTAACATTACCGCTATTTAGAATGATGCAGAAAGGGCAAAGAGCTTCAGTATATTGTTTCCATTTTGTGTTTGGAAAGAAGCGTGATGCCCTCATTCCACTGAATTCATTAATAAGTAAGGAAGAAAAGTCAGGCATCTGCTAGGGATAAGGTTTTTTAAAATGATCAAGTCTGGATCATTTGCACCTGAAAGTCCATAAGGAAAACACCTTCGGCTGAGGCATTTCACATATGCTAAGCAGCTTTTGAAATGAATTTTGGAGTGGGGGAAATTGCAGAAGCAGGAAAGTTGTGAAAAGCTTACAAGTATTTGAAAAGGACTTGTAGTTAAATGGCCTGTTAACCTGACCTGGGCTCCAGGTGAAATAGTGGGAAAGGGCAAAGGATTTCAGTGACAAAGAATTAAATGATAGGAATGCAATTAATACTAGTCAGCGTGATTTTATAGAAAATAGGCCTGATTTAACTCTTTGAGAGATTACAGATGTAATCATACTGTGTAGGTATCATATGCTTTAACTTCTGGAAGACATCCAGCTAGCACAATATACTACTGGTCATTTAAAATAGCTGGCACTGTAGCACATACATTTGTCTATAAGCAATGAATTAAAATCTGAAACTGATGGTTTTGAAAGATAATGCCAGTGAGAAATAATCATCCAGTGAGGCTGTTTACAATTGTGTCTTCCAAAGAAGGGCACTCAGACCAAAGTGATGCTACGGTTTTATACATAACCTGGACTTAAATATAAAATCACTGTTGATAAAATACGCAGATGACGCAGAGGTTGACAGCACGATAGATAATGATGCTGAAGTTGCACAGAGTAACTTGGATAGTTTGGTAAGCAGAACGAACCCATGCAATTAGCTACTGTTTTAATATATTCACATGCAGAGTTGTATAGCTGAAAAAATGCAGTTTATAAGTATGGAGGGAAGGAGAGTCTCCTTGAAAACACCAACTTTGAAAAGTGCTTATAAATCAACTCGAACAAGTGAGTCAACACAAACTTCTAATGTGATGCGTGAGGTAAAAGGACTAACAAGAATTTGTAAATCTACTCAGGAAGGCAGTGTGCAGGAGTAGGAAGGCAATTTTACGTTTATATAAGCACTGATGAAGCCAGTACTAGAATATTGCTTACAAGTCAGATGTCGGTGTTTCTAACAGTGCAAGAAATGGAGAAGGTGTAAGAAGAAAGCCACAAAGATTATCTGAGTGCTGGAAAAATGCCTTACTGTGAAGGACAGAAAGAATACAATTTGTTAAACTTATCAAGGAAAAGTCTGAAGGGTAACTTGATTGTAGCACAGAGGTGCTAATACAAGGAGAATACACCATGTATTAAAAAACTTTTTAATCTCGGAGATGAAAGCATAAAAAACCCCAAGGACTAGAAGCTACAGCCAACACATTCAAACTATCAATTAGACGAAGATTAGCATGCCAATTAGTCACCAGAACAGGTCTGATGCATCTCCCCCCTTGAAATCTTCAAACTGAAGCTGTGTTCCTTTCCAAAAGATGGGTTTTAACCTGGCTAGATTATCGGTCTCAGCCTCACAGTATGATGTCTCCTCCTTGTACGTAATATAGTCTAGTGTATTCCCACACTGCATGATATTTATTCTGTTTTTGCACAGAAATAGTATGTCCCTAGTCAGAGCCAATAGAAGTATTTTAAAGGTAATTTCCAACGTCACTATGTATAAAACTGAGGAAAAATTAAGTACATAGCAGTAGCAAAAAGTGTTTTCTGATTACAATTATAAAATGAAAGCTGTCATATGAGAGGGAACATTTTTTATTAATATGAAAAACCACTAGATGGCACTGAAACATCCCTGTACAAATCCTCGCACTTTGATAGCCTGATTATCCATATTTTTAAATGAAGACTAAAAGGAATTTATGAACTATAGTATGAAGAATCCAAGCGACATAAAATTCTGATATTAGACAAAATGAATTTTCTTTCTTTCTGTTTATTGTGCACAATATACTGTTCACTGTTTAGTTTATCTGAATTATCTTTATGCACTTAAATGTTTGGAGACTTTGTTTAAGGGAACTTAATCAGCACCAAATTATACCAAATGTTTCTTGGAATATGGAATTGAACACTATTCCAATCCATAGTTTGATTGCTGGCTAGGTCTTGTTCTTTTCCTGCTAGAGTAAATTTAGTTAAATAAATTACAGCAATTCTCTATTCTAAAGTGAAACAGAGGCTACCAGCTCCTCTTTCACTAGGACACGGCATCAGGACTGCTTGGAAATTTATTAGTACACAATAACAGGAATTATTGTTTCAGTAAAACCGAAGAAATATGCTGTGTACTTAAAAAGGCTCTTTTCTGGCATTTCATCTATTTAACAAATTATTTACATGTAAAATTGATCACTGTAAAGCCGTTCCTTCCAAACAAGTAGATGTTGTCTTTAAATACTCAAGACATTAAGTGGGAAGAAAAGAATCAGCTCCCACTTCACATTTCCAAAGAAATTTTTAAGCTCCTCAGCTATTCAGGCTGACAGACTTGTGCTGATAGGAGCGATCATAGGAGTGGTGAAACTGGTAATATCTGGGAATTACGGTATAGGTCTGGTTGAAGAAATGCAGAGGGTATATAGTTTAGTGTAACAAAGACATCTAGTGTTTTAAAATTGAAAGTGATGTAGTATTATACTTTCTGACACAATTTTAGTCAAAAAATAAACGAAATACAAGCTTTCTGCTGATGACAATCTCATGCTGAAAACGCATTCATGTATTAGCTGGGTGACTGGAGGTGACTGTGCCTTGAGTTTGGGCCCTTTAGAGAATCAGAGCTAGCATGTTCCCTACTTGGAACTCAAAGTCTGTAAGTATTTTTGACAGTTTGGGCTTTAGGAGGTTTACCAGTGAGCCAGGTGAGAACTGACCTTCTGCAGCTGAAGGTATTACTAAATATAATTATTTTTCAGCCCAGCATATAGATGCTTTGCTCACAAAGGGCTATTAACAGCAGCCTGGTAGCTACAATATAAAAAAAAAAGCATCTAGAAACTTGACAAATTCAGCTCCAAAAATTCACCAAATGAACAACCAAATAATTACAAAAGTCATTTGGATAAGGGGCTGACAAATCCTAGCAGACACAATGAGAATGATGGGAATTTGGAAGGTTGGGCTATCACTAGAATACATAAGCACTGCATGTCAGCTGCAATCAGTAAAAGAAGCAGAGCTACTACTTAAATACTCTGTTGACAAGCAAGGCATTGGTTGTTAGACATTGAATCTGACCCTTTACCCAGTTAACATACTGTGGTATCACATTTAATTTCAGAGCAGAGGACTGGAACTATTTTGCTAGTCCTCTTTACCCAGTATCTCTTTATTGCATTGTCATCCTTGGAAATGGGTGTGCAGCGTAACTAATAAACCTGTTAACTTTTTCATGGAAATCACCTGGAGGTGTTTTCTCTGACTAAAAGCTTCGGGACAGGTCCCTATTTATTACTTCAGCTCAGTCATGGTAAAATCCTTTCTCATGTTACAAACTCCTGTCAAATTGAAGATGACTGTGGTAAGCCAGTTGGCTCACTCTATACCTGAGCTAGCGTACTGACTTGGTATGAGTTTAAACTTGGACCAGCATGACAACATAGAGAGAGATCCATTGTTTCATCCAAATTTACTCTGACTTGATACTATGGTACCAATTAGAGCAGAAAGTGCCCAAACAGGTACACACAGAGAGATAAACACAAATTCTAATGTATTTAACCCCCACTACATAGTAAGATCTAACATTCTACATTTGATCGAATCTGCAGCAGAAATGTTGTGAATGGCAAATCCAAAAGCAGTGCTCTTTATCCTATCGAAGGACAAGGAGGATCTGCTACAGATAGGTAGTGGTGCTGGCCAGGCTTGGCATCCTTACCAGGGAGGCGGTGCTGGAACACGTCTTCTCTTTCTGGTCTTCCCGTTATCATTCTTGTAGGATCTGTGCTCTCAGGTTCCCCACTACGCCTTTGTGGCAGGGGTTGGCCTTGCAGGTACTTTTCCTATCCATTTTTAATCTATACATGTAATTCAGTCACAGGTTTTAAAAACAAATATTCCCTTCCCTGGGGGTCTGATTTTTCTAGACTAGTCAACTGCCAAGTTGTCAAGCTCTACATAGGCAACCGGCCCTGCAGCTGGAGACTGTCGGTTGCCTCTGGGACTGAGGACCACATAAGCTAGATCAGCTGAACAGGGATGTGTGACCTCAACTGACATTTTGCCCTCTGTGGCATGAATTTTTTTCTCACTGACTCAGTGTGTCATTCAGTTACAGGTACCTTTTTTTTTTTTGTGATTTATTCTTTATTTCGTGCTGTTCTTCATTTTACAACATTAATTCGGCACTATCACCAATTCAATCATATTTATGTCAACCAATTAGAGATAATTTGTGTGGGCAGTGTTGCATTAGCTAACTGTAATTTTATTCTGTGGTCAGATATTGTAGTGGTTTTCTTGGTAGTCTTTGAATTGGCTATGAATAAATTGGCTTTGAATAAATAAAATAACATGAAAATGTCATAGCTTAACTCCTTTTTATAAGAAACAAAATAATTGCATTTTGATTCCTTTTTTGTTTTTTGTTTTTCCTCCCAGTTGTAGCTGTTTCTTGCTTCAAGAATAGGTACATATCTGGCTAAGTAACATTAGGTCATGGGGGCGCTTTTTACACAGCCATATCTTCACTGTGGTTTGTGTTCTGTCTGCTGGCTTGTTGGCTATTGAGGTTCTTGGGTCTTCTGCTCCTCAGCATGGCCTCTGACCGTGACTTTGGCTTAGTATATCTCCCAGTTTCTTTGGCTCCTTGAGTTGTCCTTACTCTACCTCCAAACTCATTAAGGCTGATTTGTAAACCCATAATCTTGTAGATTTGGGGTTTAACAGACTTTCTCTTTTGGACCTCTGTGGTCAGACCTTACTCACCCTGGCTGGTAAACTCTTTTTGAAAGTTCAGTGATTTTTCCCAAGCCTTATGAGGTCCGTGGCCTAGCTTAATTATTTTCCTGTTAGATTTTTTTCAAATGGGTCTTGGATTCTCCTTTGCAATAGTCTGTTTGCATTAGGCTGCTGCTGGGAAGCGTCTGTTACAAAGCATGGCTGGGAGTTGTGATTCGATGATAAAAAAATCGGGCTGCTCAGCTGTGTCTTAGATATGTGGTCCTAGTAGAGGAGGGGCTCGTGGTGTCAGTCTGTAAGCCTGAGATAAAACTGCAATTCATCAAGTCTTTTGTGGAGCATGTATGACTTGATGCTTGGCAAATCTCAATCTTTACCAGGTAAATTTAGTAATCTAAAGTATTTCTCTGTCTCCCTTCAAAAATGAGGGATTTTTATCCATTGATCCTAAAAAGCAACAGGTCCAATATGGAAGCATGGCTAGTTATCCCCCTGCCTTTTTTTCCCTAGAATAATAACTTTCTTCCTGGGTTATCTTCCTCTTTCTCACTAACTGCTTCAAGTATTTCTATGTCTCTAATTCATCTTTTTTGGTCATAAAAAGGGACAACGACTTCCTCTGGCCTCAGAGGTTCTCCTAGACTCTCATATGCAAGGTATATAATATACCATCTATCCTTTAAAAATATATACTTCTTACTATATAATCTGTGAAATAATTTATTTATTTATAACAACTCTGTGTGTATTTTCATGGCAATTTGGCAATGTTCTGTTATTCAACATATTTATTAAACATTACAAAAGATTTCATTCTTTTTTACTCACTATTTAAGAGATTACTCATCCCTGGTTTGAGAATTTTAAAGAAAATCCACAAAACACAAACTTTTGCTTAATTTTTAGTTTGAGTCTTCCAAATAGAAACATTATATTGGTCCCAAATTACATTATTCATAAGACAGGGGTGACAAATGTATTTTTATACTTGGAGAAATTAGTATGTTTTACATTCACCCTGCAACAGCTGGTTTAGTCTGGCATTATGTTTTTTTCAGCGCTGTTGAGGGATTTGTTTAGCCCAACAGGATTTGTATTGATTTCTGTTTCTCTTTTTTTGGTGAGCTTTATTCTTGTTTTGTTGTTATATTGATTCTGAGAGTTTTAGCCATTTGAGTTATTACCAATTTTGCTATATTTATGCTGGAATTCTACTACAATAATCAAGAACTTAAACCTTCGCAGTTATTAAAAACAAAACAAACAAACAAACAAAACCCCCCAAAAAACTGAAGTTGCAACTAGTTTTCTGGAATCTGAAGTATCTCTGAAAAGGGCTTACCATATTTCTTTTTCCCAGATGTTTTTTCATGCCACATAGGGACATTAACTTATATTATTTATTGATAGTTATTGGATGCTATTGCTCATAGCAATAGCTGAAATGTATATGTAGAATGCTGGTATAAGCCAATGAGTTCTGTTTCATGTCATATCTGTATTTAATCTATATGGACTGATCAACGCCCATTACAAAAGAAATGCAAGGATTCTTGTGAATAAAAGCAACTATAAGTGGACATACCTGAAGTTGAAAAATAAGTTTTTCCTAGCTGACTAACCAATACACTTAACATAAGCAAGCTCCCTTAAATAAATAAAATGATCAGGATAAACTCAGCCATCCTAGCAAATCCCAAATTTATATCTGTTTCCAGCACTTAAACCCAGAAATACCACTGCTTTAGCTGTCTGTAGACACTCTGATATGCAACTGTATCATTTTACAACATGCCCTGGATTTGATCAAAACCCACAAGCAGTAGTTGCCTAACTTTAAAAGAGTCAGTCAGTCTCACAGAAGTCAGAGGGACTAAGTTGTTTAAAATTAAGCACATCCTAAGAGTATCTCTCTTAGGGAAGAGACAAAAAAAACCTTATAAGGATGTCAGCTCCAACAGCACTGGTTATTAAGAATGATAATTCCAACCTCTTGGAATTATCCTACTTAACCCAGTGCATCAGAATACTCTTTGATACCAGTGCTGCAGATCAGACTTTGCCAGACTTCAAACTGCACCTGTGTCCCAAGAAGAAAAACTTTCTCCATCGCAGGCAGAATTTGGTCAGCTTCCAAAAGTGATTTATTCCTCCCATCTTTTGCAATTTTGTGTGTGACAGACACCCTCTGCAGCTAGGAGAGCTCCCGGTGTAGAAAAACTAGTGAAGAGCAACTATCCATCCCACCCCCAGGTGGGAAGCAGATTTGCACACACAGTTGGATGTGATGAGACAATGACCACAGGGCAGACTGAAGCGGAGCAGAGTGAATGTTTTTACATGGTCCTATTGTAAGCACCTGAATCATAAAGTCAGTTCCTACTGTGGGGTTGGGAACTGCTGTAGCAGTTACACGTCCTACATGCTTGAATGAATAGGGTTCCTTATTCAATGGAAATTCTTCACCAATTCTCTAGAAATGTGGATTTTTCATTTAGAATACAGTTTTATCTTTGCTGTCAAGTGCTGAAGCTAGCACTCAGTATTTTGTAGGTTGTAGGAGAGGAAGAAAAGAAGACCTCTCATGTAATCAGAAGACAAGTGCTAAGTAATGGACTGGCTTACCATCAATGAAGGCATCTACCTCTCAGTAGATTTGGAAACTGTTCTGGACTATCCTGCAGAATTGAGTTGAGCTGTTTCAGAGAACTTGTTACAGAATTGCATTGTCAAGGTATAAACTGAATAGCCGCAGCTCCTGTTAAGCATTTCTTGATGGTAATAGCAGTCTTCCTCTCAAATAAGACTACATCACTACCTTAAATATAGGACAGCATTCATTCTAAAAAATAGTACATAGAGAATAGAGCTGGTAATATAGGAACTCAGCTGAATGTGTAGTGGACTGTGTACTGTCCATTCATGGGCAACAAAGAGGAAACTAAAGATGGATAGCTGTTGAACTTGAGGATGAAACACAAAACCCCCACTACTTTTAAATGAATAAAATTTTATTTTAATGAAAAGTAAAGGCAGATACAAACTGTGATTTAATTAAACAAAAAAAATAGAAGCAAACCTGAGAAAGCCTGAGTAAGATGTTTTTAAAATATCCAAAGACTAGCTTCTATGACGCTCCATATCATATGCCACATATTATTCACTTGTCTGAAGACTTTTTTTGTGATAGATTCTGGAAAAGAGAAAGAATTGAATTATAGAAAATGAAATCTAATGAGTTCAGTGTGTTCTTTACAGAGAAGTTTTTAAACATTGAGCTGTTTTTTTTGTTTCTGAAGTTTGACAAGCATGATAAAATTAACGGATAAAGTACAAGTAAATTACATTCCTCCAACAGAAACTTGAAACTGATCATAGAAGTGAGTAATACACATTTCCCATGACCCTTATTCTGCTATTGATGCTAGTGGGAGCTGCATCTTCATACAGCTCAATCAGGGGCTCTGAAATGAACCTTTAAAACCCCTTTATTTCCAAAAATGGGACTTCGAAATATTTTTTCTTTTTGTATTGTTACACAGACTGACAATCAAGAAATTTGAAGCTCAGATTGACATTTAGAGAAAAAACGCACTTTAATATGTTTTTGTAAGGAATTTGTGAGTGGACAAATTAAAATATTGCATAAAAGGATGTTATTATAATCCTATTTCTCCATATTCCCATCTTCCATTTAAGTGACAGCTGGAGGTAAAGATTAATTTAGCTCCTAAATGCATAATCTTTTGCAGCTTTCAAGAAACTAATGATTACTACTAGTCCCCCAAATAGGTCTTTCTTGTGCTAAAAACATATCTTTAGATTCTTTTCTGTGCTTCCCTTTTCTGGATATTTGGAAATAATAGACTAAAACAAATGAGAATTGGAGCGCACCTGCAATGCAAGGATATTTGGCTGTATACATAGTATAAAAAACTGCTTATCTAAAACCACTGCTAATCATCTTAAATTACACCTTTAAAACTAAAATTATGAAACACTTAAAATACATAATGAAAATGGCATACCATTTGCAGAATTTCGATTTCTGTTCGAAGAGTCTCACAGATACTTTCCCAATCATCATCTCTGCAATTTTCCAATTCTTTCTTAAGCCTGTGTCCAAAAACAAATAAATTTTCGGATCAGAGAACTGTTGCTTGGGTAATTATTTTTTTTAGCTTTGGTCCCAATTGTCAATTTGTGGTAGGTTGACCCTGCCTGGATGCCAGGTGCCCATCAAAGCCGCCCTATCACTCCCCTCCTCAGCTTGACAGGGGAGAGAAAATATAACGAAAGGCTCGTGGGGCAAGATAAGGACAGGGAGATCACTCAGCAATTACTGTCATGGGCAAAACAGGCTCATTTTGGGGAAAATTAGTTTAATTTATTACCAATCAAATCAGAGTAGGATAATGAGAAATAAAAACCAAATCTTAAAACACCTTCCCCCCACCCCTCCCTTCTTCCCGGGCTCGACTTCACTCCCGATTTTCTCTACTTCCTCCCTCCCAGCGGCGCAGGAGGATGGGGAATGGGGGTTGTGGTCACTTCATCACACGTTGTCTCTGCCGCTCCTTCCTCCTCAGGGGGAGGACTCCTCACACTCTTCCCCTGCTCCAGCGTGGGGTCCCTCCCACGGGACACAGTCCTCCATGAACTTCTCCAACGTGAGTCCTTCCCACGGGCTGTGGTTCTTCATGAACTGAGCCAGCATGGGTTCCTTCCACGGGGTGCAGTCCTTCAGGAACAGACTGCTCCAGTGTGGGTCCCCCATGGGGTCACAAGTCCTGCCAGCAAACCTGTTCCAGCGTGGGCTCCTCATTCCACGGGTCCACAGGTCCTACCAGGAACCTGCTCTAGCATGGGCTTCCCACGGGGTCACAGCCTTCTTCAGGCATCCACCTGCTCTGGCATGGGGTCCTCCACGGGCTGCAGGTGGATATCTGCTCCACTGTTAATCTCCATGGGCTGCAGGGGGACAGCCTGCCTCACCATGGTCTTCACCATGGGCTGCAGGGGGATCTCTGCTCTGGCGCCTGGAGCACCTCCTGCCCCTCCTTCTCCACTGACCTTGGTGTCTGCAGAATTGTTTCTCTCACGTATTCTCACTCCTCTCTCCGTCTGCAGTTGCACAGTTTTTTTTTTTTTCCCTTCCTAAATATGTTATCCCAGAGGCGCTACCATCATCACTGATGGGCTCAGCCTTGGCCAGCAGCAGGTCCATCTTGGAGCCGGCTGGTATTGGCTCTATTGGACATAGGGGAAGCTTCTAGCAGCTTCTCACAGAAGCCACCCCTGCCGCTACCAAAACCTTGCCACGCAAACCCCATACAGACTTGTGTGAGAAAACTTTCATTGATCAATTTGCATGATCAGGATTTAAATTTGCTAGTTTTGCAATTGGCAGTCCAATATGCTGCTCTCCCACAATATTGTTGGATTTCATTCAGCACTGGCAGATGCGATGGCAATGTGAAGAACTTCAGAAAATGACATTTTGGGTTTTTACAAAGTATATCTTGACTAAGTACTTTTTTTAGACAAATTTCTGGACTGGGTTGTTTTCATAAACCATGAAAGATTTATGGCCTCATTAGTCATCATTTTCTTTATTTAAACATGTGAATTTGAATGTTGATACTTAGAAAGTACCATATGTTACTGTTCGTACTTTCCCTGGATATCTACTTGTAGCCGCTGTTGGAGACAGAATATTGGATTGGATGGGTCCTCTGCCTGACCCTTTGCAGCCATTCCTGTGCAATCATTGCTCCATACCCCTCCACAGACTCCTTTGCTGTTGCCGCTGTTCTCTCCCCACAGCTCCTATTATTCTTCAGCGCTTACTGACTCTTTCCCAATAGTCTCAGCCAGGAATTCTCCAAATTTCTACAATAAGAACTAAATTTAATAATAGTGATTTTTGCATTCAGAAGAGCATTTAGTCCTGCTAAAAGGAGACACTTAAACTTTGCACATCAATGACTGTAGTGGTTTAAATTAATACTCGGTAAGCCAAGAGAAATCTATGCCAGAGCTTTTAGTAGTCTGATGAATACAAGGTGATGAGATTATACTGAGTCTTTCCATGGCTGTCATAGGAAAAGCATAATGAGAAAGCTGAAGCTGCTTACCCTTAATACAGTTTCAGCAAACAATGTGAATATTCTGGGACATATAGACAGACTGAAAAAAGGGAGGAAAGTATATATTCTGTTTCTCATAAATAGCAAAACTGATGCATCAAAGCAGGGCCTTGTTTCTTCTGAAGTTGAAAGAGAAGGTAGCAACCGTTATTTCTTTTATATACTATAATAGGGAATAAATTATTTAACCTTATTATATAGATGATGTACCTCTTTAGCTGTCCTACTGCAGATAGAGTTTGTTTTCTACATGAGATAATGGCTTTATTAAAAGTAAAAGGTATAGTTTGATGTGAGAGGAATAGCTTAGTCACCATGCGGCATTAGAATAGTAGCATAAGACTGGACCGTAAGTTAATTTTGCTGTTCCTGTGGAAAATGTAAATATCTTACCATCAATATGGAAACAGTATGAGCTCTGTGTGTTTGTATTACAAAGGACTAAATACCTCTTCTTTCAGGAATATTTCTCCTGCATTCATAATACATATAAGTGTTCGAACAAAAGGAAATTTTGAACTACAATTTAGGAAATGAAATATTCACTGTACTGTAGTACAGTGCTAGTTTCAGACCATTTTCATCGAAACAAGTTCCTTTCAAGGTCTAAGATCAGCTTCTGATCTTGATTAAATCAGCTTAACTTCATTGCCTTGCCTCCTCATTTTTTTCTCTCCGTGTTCTCTGTTAGCGTGATATTAGAACCCTAATTTGTTTAAGACAAACAAAAGTCCTACTTTGCCCAATTTACTTTACAAAAAGACATAGTCTGTTAATCGCAGAGAAAATGCTCTCTCATTGTCTTCCACATTGTAAAATTGATGCGTAGTCTGTTTGCTAGTTGTCAGCTAAGAATGATGCCAGTCCATGTTAGGTGACACTAAGGATAGAACAACCAGAAGATAAGCAGTAAGAGTTGCTTATCTGTGTCTTGGGATTGTGAATTAATTACTATTGATGATGTGCTTTGAAACTGTAACATTTTGCATATGGATTTTAAAATTTTATTTAAAATATTTTATAAAACTTTTAAATGTGGTGACAGCACAACTCCTTATATAGCATGGGGTAGTGGTGATAAAAGACATTCATTCAAATGTGGTGATTAATTTTTACATTAATCAATTGATTCTGCTTTCAGGTCTTCCTTCTTTCTTATTTAGAAGCTAGATAATTACAGTATGTGCCAGGAATATTATACTCACAAAACAAGGGCTGTCTGTTAGGTTACAGTCTACACAATTAATGCGTTGGAGACGCCTGAGTTACTGAATAAATGATGAAGTTTTACCAGAAGGAATGTGAGACAATGGAACTATTCAAAAAAATGCTTAACCTGGAAGCACATTTAGCTTTTTCATTTTACATTTAAGATAAGCAGGATATTCATATTCATCTTTCCACTATCAGATTGAATGTGCAAACCAATTATTCATGAAACTATACTGTCTAGATGGAGGGCAGGCTTTCTGTCACCTTCGGAAATGGAAAGGGGTGTACCTTTTGCCAGACCAAGGATTAATATGACAATTATACCTTCCTTATGACTATGATAAAAAGCAAATCTCTTTAAAAAAAAAATCTGAAAAATCGCATTAACATTTGGCCCTCCAGGTCCTTTGTTTTTGTTTTATTTATAGCATCTTGGTCTCTGATGATAATAAAATATATCTTTCAGAAAAGTCATTGCGCTGGATTAACAGTGTGTTGGTAAGTTACAGCATCACAAGTAATGGGCTCTAATGAACTGCTGGAGTTGAAATGCCATATTTGTGAAAGGAGCTTTGACTATTCCTTTGAAAAACATTCAAGATAAATAGCGATAGCAAAACCTAGCTTTAAATCAAGTAGGTGGGACAACAGCATCAGCGTTTTTTTGGATGCTAGCTTGCCCTAGAATGAGGTCTGCTATCAGTGGTCCATTTTCCATTACTCTTGAATGCCAGAAGTGACAAAGAGATGAAGAAGGAGGAGATCACTGAAGATGATCGATTTTGCAGCTTTGAAATGAGCACAGCTATTAAATGTCATTGGCATTTGTGGCTGATACGCACTCTTCTTGAATTTCAGCTGTATACGCAGAAGGCAAATAGGAAAAATAATTGTGAAATCAATACATGCTGGTATTATGAATTGAACTATGATGAAAATAATGTTATTGTCAAACAGGTTTCTCTGAAAATCATCCACAGATTCATGTTACTGGATCAAGAGACTTCAGTAGCCCAATTTTGCATTCCAGGAATAATTTTTTATAAAGTGGTCTCAAAGAAGAAATAGTTCTGTAGAAGGCAGGGTGAATATGTGTTTTTAGAGCTTTTTTTTTTTTCAGTGGGGATGGAAGACCATACCTGGTTATTGTTGGAGTTGCAGAAGGAGCAGACTGTCTCTTGGTTATGTTTTGCTGAGACAAGTAAAACATTTTTTTCTTATTTTCCTTCTTGTCTTTGCCTTGTTTATGACAACTATTTTATTCTTTAACCATAAATAGAAGGGAAAACATTACAGGGTATTATAAAATGGAATTGCATAGAATTTATGGTACAAAATGAAGTTCCCTAAGAAATTATATACAACCTTGAGAGTATGTATGTTGATTTTCCTGAATTGTATCATAAAGGTCAGGAGAAACATTTATCAAAGTTTTAAGACTTTATTGAGATTGAAGAAAAGTATAGAAGACTTTGGTTTATTGTCTCAAGCGAAGTAGAGCTAACACGTTGGGGTCATTCAGTCTCAGTTCAGTACTGGGACTAAATTAATGTGTATGTTTCTATAGTGAGAGCAAGATTTTGCTGGGTATCTATACTTTGCTGACACTACTAAACAGAAAATGCTATTGATACAGCCGAAGAAGCCAAAAAATTTCAGACTATTATCAATTGATTGAGGAAGGGAGAAAATGAGTCCTAAATGGAATTCAGTATCTCAAAACATAAACTCAAGCACTTGAGTTGAACAAATAAATTATAAAAGTATGTGCTTGATGGAGCAGAAATAGAATAAAAATTAAGAAAGTGATCTAGCAGTAATAATAAATGCTAGCAAGAAGATGAAGCATGAAAATCAACAGGGTACTAGGCTACATAACAATAGGAAATAAATGTAAATTAAAATAAATAGAAATAGCTTAGGTAAAATAAGAAAATTTCAGCTTTTACTGTTCTAGATCAAATGCTGATTGTAAAATATATAATTATCATTGATTAAAACTTGTGTTTTGTGAATGCTATCTGGCAACTATTTATAAAAGCAGTTATAGGTCTTGAAAAGTGTGGTTTGGTTTTTGGTTTTTTTCTAAATTTATATTCCCCAAATACATAAAACATCACAAGTCGTCTTTAAGCAATATATTATTATAGATGAAAAAGCATGGAAAGGTTAAGGCACATTGAATTAAACTACACATTTAGGATGACAGCAAACCAAAGTTATACAGACTACTTTCCAATGGAACTGTAAGAACAAGTTACACAGGAAAGAAAAAATTTGCAAGCATCAGAGACATCAAAACTGAAATGTGTTTCTAGGGGTCAATAAGATCCCTATTGAAAGGCAAGGAAAATAAATATGGGTCAATGATCCTTCTAGTTCAAATATCTTGATTTTTGTATTGTACAAGGAAAATTAGATCTCAATCTGGATGTATTAATATGGGTACCCTATTGCTGAAATTAGTATCTCTATACAGTACTGCTTTGCTTCATGTGAACGATATAATTTTCTCAGAGCTAAAAAGGATTTAGAAATGTTTCCTTCTGCCTTATGGGCTCTCTACTCTCTGCTCATCTTCCAGGTTGAATGCATCTTTCTTGAAAACTAGGTGAGAGATTTGTGCACAGTATTCTTACACCCTTCTGTTTGTTGTTGGAAATACCTCTTCTTTTATCTTTTCCACAGCTATATTTATTTTTTATGTTTATAGTTGTCTTTTGATTACATAGTATGCTCAGCCCTCTCTTCTCCTTTGCTTCCAGGTACCTATTACTGAAGTCCTTAGTTGTAAAATTGCACCGTATATAATTATATTCCTCCTCTTTTTTAGTTACTTCAGTCTACAAGGTCTAGAGTGTTTCAATTGTTTTACACTATTGTCTTAAAACACTTTCTATTCCAAAGTAATCATTTAAAACATTAAGCAAGACCAGCTGTGACTGTAGTTACCTTCTTACAGCCCCAAAATTTCTTTTTTCAGACCTATTACTGTTGTTACTATTAGTAATTTCCTTACTCACTTAAAATTTTTAATATGTCTTCCCCATGTTAACCACTAGTTTCCCATGTGGGACAACATCAAATACTTTGCTAAAGTCTGGATGGATGGTATTTGCATTTTCTTTGACTAACCAATTGGTTGTCTTATTAAAGAAAGATATCATAGTCGGATTTGATCTACTTTTTGTAAATCCATACTGCAATTGATAAGGGAAACCTATTTTAATATAATTCAAACTATAATAGTTCCACTGGGCACTGTTATTAAAAAGAAAAGCTTGTCATTAAAAAACTGATTTTGAACCACATATATTATACCAGAGATTGATATTTCCTGATTATAAAATTTAACATAAAATTAAATTGCAAATATTTTTTTTTTAAACCGCCAGAACAATGCATGGCCTTGGGCAGTCCGCTGTTAGCATGAAACATTTGTTCAGCTTTAATGAACATATTTCCTCTATGATTTGTATGAAAGAAAGCATCGCTTTTTCCTTCCTAATTTTGGTAATGGAGTTTCTTTTTCTGTATTATGAAATATAAGAAGCAATACTATATTTTTAGGAATTAGACAAGTATACAAAGCCTTGAACTATTTACAAAGTAAGCTGACTTCATGCATGTCCCTTCTGCTACTGCTTTTCTGAAGTAGAACAGAAATTCAGGTTTCAAAAAACCAATTTATCCTTAGTTTACCTTTAGAATAGTGCGAAAAATATCAATTTTAGGTAGAAACTCTCTGTTCTCAGTCTAAATAAACTTTAATTAAAATTATTTCTAGGTTGCTTTACATAAGGTAACACATAAATTTAAAATTAAAATGTGAAAGGAGATAAATAATTAATATAGTAAGTAATTACAATGAATATAACAGTGAAATGACATAGCTAGGAATTTACTGGTATCAGTTTGTCTCTGCTTGACTCCTTTATTGTTCCACTTAAGTGATGCTACTTGCTACCTGCCAGGGAAATGTGACTCAAGAGAGCTGATGCCAAAGTTCTTTCCTGCTGTTTTGTGTTGGGGGTTGGCATTGGCAGAATAGATGATTAAAATAAGGCTTTTGATTTTAATTGCAGAACTTTTCTGAAAAAAAGCCCTCTTTTCTTAAATATTTCTCTGAATTATGCACCTGTATCATGAGACTTATGATTTCCAGGGTGCCTACTTTCAGGGAGAGGGTACAGTGTCTTATCCATAACTATATCTGTGCTTAACATTCACATTTTGGTTAGCTTTTTCCTGTACCTGATGTATTAGAACAAGCCTATAACTGCAGCACCAACAGCTGTTGGAATTACCGGTGTGTGCTTCTCATGACCTTTTGTAATTCTTTGATGGATTTGGGAGAAATTTTATGAAACTGCAGACATGGTATAGGGCATTTTTCTCAGATCAAAGATGTATTGCTGTAATTTGAATTAGCTGGCTACACTCTTCAACCAAAATGCAATTTACTTTAAGATATATACTTAATTGTAATGAAGATTCTTGCCTTGCCAGCTACTTTTGATATTGATTTTTAAGCTGGGACTAGGTATGTGATAAAATAACAGACTGAGAGGGTGGTCTGGGAGCTACATATATCAGGTTATTGATGCTGACTGTCTCTGTCTCTCACATCTGTTCTAAGGAAGCATTACAAACATTGGTATTTTTACCATTTAGAGAGTGGTGTGGTTTCCTGCTCTCTAAAAAAATAATCAATTTTTGTGCTTATTTCATAGAAAAAATATTTATTTTTGATCCACATTGCTTGTGTCAAAATATTCTTCTCTTTATATATACTGAATATGATTTTCAGTAAAAACTAAAATTCTATTCTTGCAATAGATTCTGTATGGGGAAAGAAGCTTATCTTGTTAGGCCAAAAAGGGTTGTTTCTCAAATACCGTAGGTTCAATCACATTGATTTTAACATGAGCAAAACTGACTCTTATTAAGATATACACTAGTATTTGTAAGATTGCATTAATTGGCACTTTAGCTGCAAAAGATCCTTTGCAAGTGCCAAGGGTGTATCTAGACTGTCAGGAGGACTTCCTGGTTCCCCCAAGTGCCTGGTACTTTAGTTTTTCTCACTGACACTTCATGAATTCTTCTTTATTCTCAGATCCCCTTCAGAGGGCACCCACAGGAGTGGATAGGATAGTTTGCTCAAGGACCTGCTCCAGAGGGACTATTGGCATGGACTGCATCAGTATGTGCTCTGCTGCAGCAGCTGTGGTCCCTCAAATACTTCTGTGGCACATCACAGGGCATGCAATGCACATGCTAGGTATTGTCATTTTGAACCAGCACTCTGCTCTGCTGGACATAACTCCTTTAAGTATTTCATGCATTTTGATGGGAGAATATGTGTATATACATGACATTATATCTTAGTGTTACAGAGACACTACAAAGGGACCAGAGCAGATATGATCTCACCAAATGCTAGGCAGTGTGGAGATGACTGGTTTGTTACACATACTGTTGCCTCTGAGCAGTGTAGGCACAAGCCAGTGCATATGTGTTGATCTATGGGCTGTGCAATCCACAATGATAATTGGTTCATTGGATAATTCAAATTGGAAGAGATATCAGGAGGTCATCTAGCCCAACATCCTTCTCAAAGCAGGGTCAGCTACAAGGTCAGAACAGGTCACTCAGGGCTTTATCCAGACAAGTCTGGAAACCTTCAAGGATGAAAACCATGCAACCTCTCTGGGCAACCCTTTCCTTTGCCACACTATCCTGACAATAAAAAAGTTTTTCCTTAAATTCATTCTAAACCCCTCTTGTTTCAAGTTCTACTTTTTGCCTTTTGCTCTCCCACTGTGCAGCATTGTGCGTCTTCCTGATGACCTCTTTGTTGGTAGTGGAGGGTGATCGGGTACCTCCAAGGGGACTATTTATATACTGCACTATTTATACCATATAATACTTTAAATTCCTTTTCATTTTCTTAATTCAGTAGTCTAAATCAAGAAGCGATGAGTAGGTTTTGTTAAAAAAAAAAAGAATTGATAGAGTTGTACGAGTCTGATAAGGTATGGGATAATTCTAAACAGCACAACGTTATGACATACAGAAGTAGACAGAGGATTGCCTGTCTGGCTCTACTGAAAAGCAGAATCAGTTTGTGCTGACATGGAAATACAGTAACATGGCTATGTTGCTTCTGACATCTGAGTTAACTTATTCAGGGCTATCTCTCTCTGTAAAGCATTGAGCTTTTCTGATCAAAAGCAAGTGCAAGATAAAAGTATGATTTAGGCAAATCTGTCCTAAATTTTGTCCAGTATCTGAAATGAAAAAATATTTCAATGTAAAGAAAACATCTTCCATATATTATTACACCTCAAGGAGCACTTTCTTTTTGTGATAGTAGTAATAGCAGTAGGAGCACTTTATATTTTGCACTACATGCAATTAACAAATAATGTAAGCTTGTCTTGACCATAAAATGAGGCATTTTATGAAATAAAAAAACCTCATCATCCTTTTTGCTTTGGTTGTGAATGACACTTGTTGGTTTTGTAGTTAATAGAATTTAATGTTTTATCCACTGTTGTGTTTTCCACCCAGATAAAACCAAAGTATTTTTCACAGAGCTGTGAGTTAATTTCACTACGTAGACAGACAGACGTACATGGATTTGAATGATTTGCCTAGGATCTCACAGCAATCAGTGGCAAAGCTGGGGATTTAAAATAATATAATATTTGCTACTTCTGTACCTGTTATAGAAAACTTATTACACCAATTTGTATATTAAGTGGCATCATGGCAGTAAACTACTCCAAGGGAAGTGTGTTATTTAGAACGAAGTTGACAACCTCATGTCTCGCAAAACCTAATATATCATGATGGAATGAATAATGTAAAAGAGTGAATTATAACATGCTGTCTTACAGAATTGCTGCTGTTATTATTTACATTGTGTCTTCTATGTATATGTTGAATGCAAAGTTTTTGCTACTGTGTGCAGAATTGTGAGCTAATTAATTTTTATGCTGAGGGAATTTTGGCCATGTCTCAACACCATGTAAGAGGTCGAAGAGAGTTAGTAATATATCATTTTCTTTCAAAAACTGATACTCAGCAAAAAAATGAGCCAAAATTACCAAATCGTCTTTCATAAAAATGCTCAGGATTCTCTGCAAAGTTTTATTTTTCCATTGAAAGTTTTCAGAAAAAAATACTATATTTATTTATTTTTGTCAAAAACTTAGAAATGTATAGGAAAAAAACGTGACGGTAACAAAAGTTGTGTTTTCCCTAACAATTTCTGTAGAGAATATTCTGTAAAGAATATTCTGTAAAGAATATTTTGGACTAGCTTTTCTAGGAGGAGTTCCTTTGCATTGTCTATTAAATATTTTAAAATATCCATAGGCATTTTCATCTGCAATACCATAAAATAGGAAAAAGATGGTTAATTCTGTGATATGGAGCTTTCTGCATTGGAAGATTTTTTGTTGAAAACATTACATTATTTTCTTTATGGTGAAAATGTAAATGTCACACTCAAGCAAACTGACAAGAAATGAGTCATTACCACTCAGTTCCTGGGAAGCAATATTCACTATTAAGGGAGTCTGTGCAAAGTCTTCTGTCTTGGTTAAATCTTCAAAATTTTGTTCTAAACTAGCTTAATTAGAAGGCAAACTAGAACTGATGGTAGAGATCCTAGAGAAACCAAATCTACATTTAGCAGCTTCAATACAAGGCCCTCCTGACCCAAGGAGGTTATTGTGGCTAATCCATTCCGTTGCAATCGGGCTCTGGGGAAGGTTGTACAGCAGAAGTACGTATAGCATTGGGTAGTTCATCAGTACTCTGTGTGCCAGCACTATTTTTACAAAAACTTAAGAACTGGCCTTCCACCCAAGGAGCAGTCTTTTGCTCTTCCTCCAAGTTTGACTGACTTCCTTGCAAACACTTACAGTTTTTAGTTCATTGGAGTATGCATGTAAGGGTGAAAGGCTGTAATAAACAACAGGAATTCATGTTCTGTAATAAAAATGAATGATTCTTCTGATTTCAAAGGAATATTGTACAGGAAAGGTAAAATAGTCAGTGCTGCCAAGACTGGTCTGCAGTTACAGGCCTAAAATTCAATTTAGGAACTTATTAACATGAGACTCTTACCTTAAACATTCAGGATCAGTCTGACATTTTTCAGTGACTTGGACTTTTTCTGCTTCTAAATCTTTTGTCATTCTTTCAGCCTCCCTGATTACTTTCTCAAGGTCTAAACATAAAATAACAATTACCTTATATATTAATCATCCATATTCAAAGACTTCCTGCATTTTCTAAATTTATCTTTTCTCATATTTCTTTGTGAAACTGTTTGTAGGGTAAAGGCATCCAACTAAAGAACAGGAATTATTTTATTATTGTAATTGGTATGCATATTGCAATCTTCTAGAAAATTTTGTTCCTTTTCCCAAACAATTTATGATGATATTTATGGCCTGTCTTTCTTAGCTCTCTTAGTGTGACACGTTATTTACACATTTGTAAAAAAGTTACCAAACCACATCTCGATTACTTTTTTTTAATCCAAATTTCAAATTCATCCCTATTGTTTGTGATCATCTTTGACACAGAACCTTTCTTGGTTCCCTCTGTATCTTTTTAGTTTTTTCTTTTATAGGGTTTCCTGTGTATCTGACTCATTCCTCCCAGCTTTGTGTGTAGACTTGTTTTTTTATGCAGACTTTCATACACGAATGTCAGTGAAGAGATGATAGTTGAACTGACAACTCAGAGGTTCAGCACCTAGGCCAAATCTGTCTTTATCAAGCCATGTTGCTTGTTAAACATTTGAATTTTAGTGACATTCTTTAATTATAGGTTAATGGGTTTTAAACAATATTTATGTTGATTTTAAGTTCACTTTGAAAGACTAAATTCTCCATTTAAGTATATGACTTACCAGCAAAAGTAAAAATTTCTTTTTCATATTTATAGCTTATGATTCAGCAAATCTGTAGACCTCAGCATCACTGACATTTAAAATAAATCTTACTGAAATCCATATTTGTTATAACCATGTTTAAAAATGATGTATTACATAATGTAAAAATATATTAAAATCTTGTTTCTATGATTTCTTTTTCTTAAGAAAAATAACTTGAGAGAAAAGATTTTTCAGAAGCATTTGTCAAGCCACAAATAATTATAATAACAAGTGATTACCAGGCACACCTTTGAGTTCGTTTTGGAGAGTAAATAAATCCTGCTTTAATTCATTCTTCTGCAGCTGGAGTGCATTTAACTGAACATTTTTATGTTCCATTGACTCCATTTCTAAAAATATATTTTAAATTAAAATGCATTGCAGTTTTAGTCTTCATGATATAATCTTAAATATTCTTAACTACTTCTACCGATCTTCAGCTAATCAAAAAGAACCTTAAGTATAAAACTAAAATAAACTAAGATCAGTGATATAAAACCCAGTTCACAGGAAATTATATGTCATAATATATTCATAACTATGAAAAAAAAATTTTTTTGATGTTATTAAGATGTTTGACATATTTTGTTGACTGAGCATAAAAAGAATGTTTTGCTTTAGAGTTCAGCTTTAAAAGAAGATAACTTATTGAATAGGTGGTGAACAGACACCTCTCAGCAGGACTAAAAAAGAAACTTATTTTGTTCAGTGTTATGGACATTTGAACCTGACCATTGACAGCATCTGGAATTAATTGTGATTGTTTCCCTGACAACTGGAGGTCCTCACATAATTTCCTTGTTATGATTACTTAAACTTTTCTCTTTAGTGTTGTCAGTGTGCTCAGGACTGTAGCAGACAGAAGGACAGACAAGTTGTACCTCAAAAAAGGTGCAATTTAAAAGGATGGAATCAAGACAGCAACTGAACCTACAGAAGAATGTTAGTCGCCTTTCATGTCCTACTGATCATTTGACTGATCAGATCTGCCTGAATATGTAAAAATTAATCATTAAAAGTAACAGGTGCCACTAAATACAGACTTTTTTTTTAGTTGTAGATCAGCATCAGAGCCACAGGAAATACAGAAAAAAGGTACCACCAAGTACAAACTCAAATGGATAGTCATATGCCAGTAACTTAACATCAGATATCGGGAATTCAAAGTGGTAGCGCTTGATGAATCATAGAATCATGAGACTGGAAAAGACTTTGAAGGGTCATCTACCGCATTCCTCCTCCTGAAGGCAGGATCAGCTGTACGTCTGTCATTTCTGACAGATGTTTGTCTAACCTGTTTTTAAAGACCTTTGGTAATGGAGACTCCTAATTCCTTTGGTAATGGAATCTCCTAAGGGAGGGTTGTTCACTGTTCTTAGAAAGATTTCTAAACAGCCAGCCAGACTCTCTCTTATTGTCGTTTACACTTGTTAATTTTTATTCAGATCATTATAGGTATGGAGAATATATTAATTTCCTTTTTACAGAATCCTTTAGCGATTTGAAGAATGATATCCATCTTCCATCATTCTTTTCCTTCATAGGTTAAATAGTCCCAATTCTTTAATTTTTTTCCTTCCCATGTTCTCCAGATCTCTGATCACTCTCGCTGGTCCCATGTGAATTCTTTCCAGCTGATCCACATATTGTCTTGAAGCATAACATCCAAAACTAGATGCACAGTACTCCAGCTAAGGGCTTAACTGCCCTCAGTAGAGTGAAGGATTATTTTGTATGTCTTAGAGGTCAGAATTATGTTTTTGTCTCAGTATGGTGGTGGCATTCTGATGTCATTGACTCATGTTCAGCTTCTGATCCATGATGACTCCTATTTCCTTGCTGAAGGATTGCTTTTCAGTCTGACTCTCTGTTCTGAGAAATCTCATATTCTGTATCTTAACTCAAAGGTAAAGTTATACTGTGGCAGTAAAAGACCAGTCCTACAAGACATCTGTGCATGTAATTCTTCTGAAGCGAAGAAAATTTACATAGCTCAACCATAGGTGATTATAATCAGTGCAAACCCAATATGGTACGCTATGTATGACTGCACCTCTGTGCTGACTGACGGTAGACATTGGGAGCCACTTCTGCAGGTCTGCTTCTTCTCCCCATAGGGCTCATAGTCAGAAAGGACTGAAGAGGATAGGGTACAGAAGAAGCTTTAATTATGCTTGTGTAATGTGGTATGTCAGACCACACTCTTTCAGTTTAGTGCTAAGAGAAAGTTCCAGACAGCAAGGGAATGGAATTAAAATTATTGTTTTGCACAGCTATATTTTATTGATTTGTATTCATTCTCTGGTAATCCAAGATAAAATAGTTTAACATAAGACTTACCATTTTTCAACAGAGCTGCCTCTTTCTCTAAACCGTTTATTTCAGTCTTGACTTTTTTTTTAATCAGAAGATCTCTATTACTTGTTAGTCCATACTCATTGTTAAACTCTGTTACTTCTCTAGTAAAATTTTCTTCCTCTAATGTCATTTTTCTCTTTGTGTCTGTCTAAAAAAAAGAAAGGGAAAATTGAATGTTCAGGTGAAAAAAAGAAAGTCTTTGTTAAGCTAGGCAGACTGAAACACACTGTTGTTGTTTATCCTTAAGCTTGTAGTATTAATGTAGTATATTTACTTTTCCTGACTTATGAGAACATGAAAATGATCTACAGCTCTATCATTTTGTCCGTTGTTTTAGATTTTTTTTTTTCCTGAAAAAGTGAAGGATATATTCTTAATAATAAACATTTAAAAAATCACTACATTATGTTACACACTTGTGCCAGCAGTTTTTCAGTTCAACTCTTTATTGAAATTAGCAGAAAGTTCTGTTTAAAGTCAGTAGCATAGTATGGCCTCTCTTTTTTTTAGATTGTTATTAAACGAAATAATGGTGGTGTTTATTCCTCTGCAGAATGCAGACTTACTTTAACTCCCTCAATAACTACCAAGAAAGCTACAGTTGATAGGAAGTCACTGTTTCATTTTCTGGAAAAAATATTCTGAAGAGAAAGGCAATATTAAATTCCTTTAAAAAAAATCTTAACTGATTGCTAAATTAAATAAAATGAAATGACCCCTATATACAGGAAGAAAGAAATTATAACCTATATATCAAACTTGACTGGTTACAGTAAAACTTCACAGTTCTTCAAAGGATATTTAGCTTTTATAGCTAAATATTTTTTCTATGATATTTATAATATTTATTTTTCTTTCTTTCTTTGTATACTTAGGATTGGGAATACTCTGGATGCTGAAGAAATATTACTTAATTAAAAGGATATCTGCCTAAAGATTTAGGGTTAATACTGGTGATTCATACTGAATGTTTAAAATTTAGCTCTGCTGATTCAAAGTAAAAATACCTATGCAGAGAAGACTGCTTATCTGTGGCGTTTCTTAATATCTACAGATCCAAGGATCCACAGTGAAGTAAGAGGAAGGCAATATTCAGCTCAGCACAAGAGAGATCTGAAAATCTTGTTGTTTGTATATGTCACAAGTAGCTACCTTTTAAGAGGTGGCTAGGTGTGTCTAGCATCAAAAAGTGTGTGTGGTATGTCAGGATTCCTAAAATGTGGTGTTGGCCTCCCTGAGTTTTTCCTTTGATCCTTCTTAATATGTTTTATTGTGGATGAGGCTGTCCAATTTAATGTGAGACTTCCTTAGTTTTCTTTTACAAAGGAAATGTCAGAAATGGATTTCATTCATACAACAGCAGACATTAGAAAATGAAGTCAAGAATGTTAAATCAGCTTTGTAGACAAACTGCAGCATAAATTACCTTAGATCACGGTTTAAATTGAAAGTGAGAATTTATCTACATTTACATTGTTAAGTATGTTAGCGTAAAAAAAAAAAAAATTCCAGATTTAAAACATTACTTCTTCCATATTTTCAAATTTTAAAGCTGACTACTCTCATTCAGTAGAAAAGAGCTGTCTGAATACCGTAGCTGGAAACATACAAAGATTTTAAGAAGACTGCTTTTTTGACTAGTAAGTTCAGCTTTCTGTTTCTCTAAGCTGTCTTCACGTTTCTTCAGAATTTCTAAGTAGAACTGTTTTTCAGACAGATGCTGAACCTTCCAAGAGAAAAAAAAAAGGTTATAAAGTAAGGTTATTTTTTGATTGTTTCATATACTTTGATATTGTACATAAGGATCTTGGTCCAGTTATAACACAGCTGACAGCTGCTGGACTAGCAAACGCATAACAGCTCTTTTTTCCCTCAACAAGCTTCCAATATACCACTAAGCTTTTGAAAAGTCTCCTTTCTCTAAAAGACATATTTAGTGCTAGTCCATCTATCTAAAATGGCATTTTAAAGTCTGCTCAGTTTAGGAGAAACTTTTTCAGGTTAAAACCAGGAAAAATATTGATCACATGGGATCTTTCACCCAACATAATACAGTGTCCTCCATCTGATTGTGTAAAGCTCATCATGTACAAAATCAGACAATAATATCAGAGGGACAGGGGTCATTGTTTTGACTGAATGGTTGTACACATCATCAACCCGGCAATGCTACTATTGCATATGTGAAGGAAGGAGGGATATTCTTATATTTTTCTGAGCACAATTTCTGGAATTCTTAGCCAAGGAAGTGTAATGGAAATTAGCTCATTGGTTAAAGGCAGTTTGACCATAACCCCCCCAGGTCCAAACTTCTATTTTGCATATAGTTTTATTTTTAGCTTTATTATTTTTAAGAAGTATTCATCTGATAAAGGGTATGCTTTTCAACCATTGCATTTTCAAAATTTGCTGAAGAGTTCTCAATTTTCCAGCGCATCTACTGTAACATTGTCTAACCTAAGTTAAGATATATGGTGGGATAAACGATAACAGCAGGTAGATAGGGAACAGCTAAGTGTTGAAGAGTCTTAAAGGATGAGAATCATTCATCTGATGAAGTGGAGAAAAGGAGGTCAAGAGAATGACTCAGACCGTAATACTCGGAACAATGAGTAGGGAAAGTAAAGTTAGCAGAATTGCCCAGAGACTGTAAAGGCAGAGGGTAAGTATCAGGAAGTAAATTGAATAGTCAGGATGATACATGACTGTTTGTGTGTGCAGAAGCAGAAAAGACCAAATAATAGTGATATTACAGAGGTAAAAATGAAAAGATTGTAAAATGAAATAATTAGATGATTTTGGAGAGGGTGCAGATGAAGTGCATCTAATCAAAAAAGGGAAAGGGTAGTGGAATCAAATACCCTAAGACTAGAATGTGAGACTTGGAAAGGAAAGGACCAGATTTTTTCCGTATCCCCATGTCCAGCATGCTAAGTGTCCAGGAAGTGCTTGCCTCAGGAACATTTATTTTCAGAGAGTAGATGGTCTTATACCAGGGTATTTATATTACTGAACATAACTAACTGCAGTGTAGTTTCTCCATCTGTAAGATGCCAACTTAATCTATGCATTTGCAACAGATTTTTTTGAAGAAATCATTGAGCCGTGAAAAGCAAAATGCTATAATTTGGGTTCTAATTACATGCTACCTGATTTTACAGAAGAGAGGAAAAAAATAGCATTTCCTAGGAATCTTTGATTGACCACAGGCAGTCTCTGTGAAATAGATGTCAAAACGTTTTTGAACTCAGTCTCATCTGCTTGGTCAGGCATAGGCTGCTGTGTATGCACGTGCTTGGATATGTGTGCTTATGAAGAAGTGCAGTTATTTGGTGTGGGACAAATTGAACAGCATTAACTGAACAGCATTATTTAATATTATTTGTGTTACATTAACTATCGTAGACATATGTAAACTTAATTCCTGTACTGAAAAATAAATTACCTTAAATAATTTCAATAACTATATAATCTTTAAACCTAAATATAGTCTGATTGAAATGCATTTTCCCATTCTGCTTGTTTTCTGTATCATTTCCTATCTATAAATGAATCAATGTGAGACTAAGCAAGCAAGTAAAATGTATTTTTGTGGACATCAGTGAGTACATTATTAATCCTGGTGGGTAAAGCACATAAGATTTAATTAGGAATAGTTCTTCAGCTCTTCCCATTAGTCGTTTACAATAATGGCTCTACTCTTGGGACCTTCTGTACCTACCACATAAACCTTGATTATAAATCACAATGCATCAATAACAAATTAGTAGTATAAACATAAAATTGTGATGTTCGTAAATAAATTTATGAGCAAGACTACAAAGGACTTTACCTAACAAGCAACACCCTGATATAATCTGTGTTAAATAAGTTACTATTTTAAAACACTTGTGGGCTCTGAGATTGTGGCATGCGTAAATGCAAACACGTAATAACTGCTTGCATGGTTATGGTCTTAATTTGCAACCAGTAAATATTTGTAAATGAGTTCTCTTTTATTCTGACCTCCTTGCAGTAATGTTGATATTTATTATATATATCTTACATGGTCTTTTACAAAAGGCAGAAGTCTGTTTTTGGAAGGATGAAAATCATCCCCCAAACATTTATTTTCACAACTCGATGAGGCAATTTCCCAAAGGTTCTTGAAAATGTTTATTTAAGTGATAGGATACAACAGTTCTGACTTCAAAGGAGGCTCCATATGCTTTCCTGTTGTGCATACACATTCTGCCAGAGCAGATACTTAAGAGCACAGGGGGTGATACTTAGACTTCATTTTCAGGCACAAACAAATGGATTTTTAAATCATTTGTAACCACAGGTATTAATGATGAAAAGCTCTGCAAAACTTGAAACTCAGTCTGAAAATATGTCTGCAGTTCGGTTAAATGGAAAGCATAATAAAATCTTAAAAACACTAAATAGATTCGGTGTCCTTAGAAAAAATCTTAGGCCTTGTAAGCCCGAACTGTGAGCCCTCACAGGATGAACTTTAGTAGATGACTCAAGATCCTGTGAAGTAAACTCAGGGAATGTTTCCATATATTTTCATTTTAATGAATGGCAGTGGGCAACACAGGTGTGGTTTCCGGGTCTCTGAAGGAAAGCGCTATCACAAGCTCCAGGGCGGTTAGGACACCTGAGCAGGCAGTCTGCCGCCCGCTGACGTCTGGTGGCCGTGTCTTGTGAACGGACTGACCTGACATGGTGGTCTGCTCCCTGCCAAGCTCTATCTGCGGAGCAGGAGTGACTTTCACGTGCACAGCGTGCTGTCTCCAGTGCTTCCAGATTTTGGAAGCGTTACCTGGAAATGTTCCTCCCCCTGGGGTAAGCGAGTCCCTGAACATAGCAGGGGCCAGCCTGAAGGGTGAGATTTGTGAGAGGGGAAAGACGTTTGACAGACCTTTTTTCACTACAGAAACACACGGTGTAAGTTTTCTCAATGCTCTGTTATTCGGTAGGTGAAACATACGCCTTGGAAGTGTTTATAATCTATTCCTGAAAGAATAGGTCATATATTTGTAAATATAATGTATTTCATTATTATGTATACTATAAACATGCCTGCTTACCTTAGTTTCTAATTTCATTTTTGCAGTGCTCAGCTCTTCTTTTATTTGGTTAACTTTTTCATAACTTCTATTTATGTCAAATTTAGCTGCAACACAACAAAAACCTGTAAGAATGTGTGCTCAGTTTGTAAAAGTTACATTCTCATAAAAACACGCCATTGGCAAGAAGCAGCTAGCCTGGCTGCCTGCCGAGCTTTCACTGACAAAGGTCCCCTCATGACAGCACAGTGGGGCCACCCTGCTTTTCCCCTGGGAAATGGAGAGGCCATTAAGTGCAGTCAGTGCTGCCGCCAGACCCACAAGATGGTGGCCACAGGGCAGACCTTGTTGGATGAGGCGCCTCTTCTCCCTCGCCTGCTTCTCTGTGAGCTGTATTTGCTGGAACAAAGCATCCAGGTTCATTTCTGTCTTCTTGTGGAGTCTGTGGGCTCTCTGGGTCTTCCTGTCTTCGTGGAGGGCTGGTTGATTAAAGCTGGGATGCCCTGGAGGAAGGTAAGGCTGGGCCCGGCCACAGCCCTTCCCTCAGGGCTCTGCACCCTGCCAGACCTTGGCTCTGCCCTCTGGCCTCTGCCTCCCTGGGGTCAGGAAAGAAACCCTAGACCAGAAGGGGAAGCGACCGTGGTAGACGGGACACGGCTGAGGAGGAATAGGTGGCAGAGTGGGATGTGTGGGCTGCAGAAAGTAGGGAGGCGAGAGTGAACCTCGGGCAGAGGGAAACGTGGATGACTGGCTGGGGGAGCCCACATGGGAGACACGGGAGTGGAAACGAGCAGGCAGAGAAGCAGCACAGTAGGAGCAGGAGAAAGAAGAATTTGGCTAGGCAAACGGCAGCTGACACTGAATCTTGTCAAACGTGAACATTTGTGAAACATTGGTTCTGACTCAGAGTCTGGGGAGTTTTGATTAAACAGCTTTGACTTTATTTCTCTGGGACCACATGCTTTATACTGGTTTTGTGTTGTTCAGAAGCTGGTTTTCTAACACCTTCCTTTTTCTATGGAGTCATCACCATCCTTTTTAAATATTATATCTGCTCAGATTTATTTGTCTTTTGAAGATTGATGTCTAACTTCAACAGGTAAGGAAGTAGGCTAAAATCTGCTATCATACAGAAGAAGGTGGTAAAGCTGGCTACATAAAACTTAAGTAACGGTGATCAGACTCAGCTCAGCTGCGTTTCACCATTAAAGTAAAATGACAGTGTTTCTGTTCCAGCTGGTCTCAGTAAGCAAAGATCATAACATAGCCCATTGTATGCTCTTCTGGAGCATACTTGTGTATGAGTTTACTATGCTCTGAGCTTCTGCAACTTTCTGGTTTGTACATTACCTGGAAATGCAAATACCCAGTTGAAAATACAATTCATATTACAGGTTTTGTTCCTACATCTTGAAAAGGATTAACTACATTCCTTGCAGGGAATACCTATGTGAAGTTGGCCTATTTGCTTTGAGGCAGAAAAAGGCTGGAGGAATGGAACTTTATAGCCTTCCAGCCTTTTTAACATTGAAAAGGATTAGGATTATTGACAGTCCTGTCTTGTTAAAGAGTTTTCCTCAGAGGAGATACTGTCTTAGAATAGACTGCAGCAGCAAAGTTCAGAAATTAGAAAATCTTTGACTGTAAAAAGCAAAACAATATACATGAGAGTACAAATGTCTTATTAGTGAAAAAGCTGTTCTAAGTTAGCAGAATGAAACTAAGAATTCTGGGAAAATGTTATGTTATAACATTTACTGCTTAAAAAGCGCCATGTTACAGCTGATCATGTGCTATAAAATGGTGCTTTTTAAAGCAAATACATTGCTCTATTGAAGAAATAAAATGTGGGTTCTGCTGAAATTTAAAAACCTGAAACTAGCACATTATGTTGCAGGAAATGCAATTATTTTTTAAAATGGAACAAAGTGCAACTGAGGGAGAAGAGTTCACAAATGTGAATTTAGAAAATGTTTCAGAAGTGAAGCTTCCTACCCAAAGGCCAAAGGAAAAGCGGATGAGTCAAATGGGAACATTTGGTGACCGAGACAGTGATTTGTTACACAGGTCTGATGAGTGAAAAAGTCATTTTACAAAATTCAAGAAAATGAACTGCTCTATCAGTGGATCAAGGAGAAAATAAAATGAAAAGCTTTCTTTGAAGTTTTTGAGACTTGACTGCTTTTGTGTCTCAAACTGAGAAAGCTGCTGTAGGCTGGGATAGTGTTCAGTGTCACTTATTAAAGAAACAACTGTGTTTTGTGGAGGGGTGCTTCAGTGTCTCTAATTATGGCAAAGGAACTGCTCTCCCTAGAAGGAAGAGTCTGGCTCCAACTATACTTCTCACTGTCTGAGAATGACCATTCACTGCGATTAGCAGTTCTGTAAAAGATTCCTTCAGAGACTGAAAAAATTCAAAGTGGGACAAGTATTTGACATCAAGCTTCATAGCTTTTGACTCCTGCAGCTATTCGCCATGTGCTTGATTTTTACATGGTAAATAACTCACAATAATAACTCAGGATTGTATAAAAAGTGAACCACGCATGTGAAACATATACAAGTGCTTTCAGAATCAGGATGAAGGCCATTACTTCAAAGGTGTGTAGTTGCCTGACTCCCGTGGAAATGGATGAGATGGTATGAACCTAAATGTTTCAGAATAAAAGTAAAACGTGAATTACCTTTGCTCAACTCCAACTTTTGCAAAGTATAAGATCTTTTGTAAATCACTAGCTGTTGGAAAGGTGACTTTAATTTTATTCTGTCAGTATCAGTACATCCTAATCTTAATCTATATCTGTATCTTAATCACTCTGCTGTAATCAGGTCATGTCTTTCTAGTGTACTTCAAAATTAGTAATTGCCCTTTGTAATCAGTCTGCTGTGCTAATAGTAAAGTTTCTTCTACAAGTTTATTCTCTAGTTTGTGTAGGAAGAAGAAAAGAAAGATTTTGTTTGTAATTTCAAGTCACTATAAAAATATTTATTAGTGTAATTTATTTCTAAAATATATATGCTCAGATTGTTTCAAAAATTGTTTTTCTGAAAGCCCAAAATGAAAGAGACAAAGGTAACAAAGTGGCAGGGTAAAAATTAGATGATGCAATATGGTTTTCACCATAAAAAATATAAAATAGAAGCTAGAAATTATAGGATTACAGTTACAAATAGATTTCCTCTTTTGTTCTTAAACACTGTTAGTATTTTTTTTCCATATACAAATTATACTACTTACTTTTCAGATGTTCTATTTATAGCAAACCTTCTTCCCAAACTACATCTCTTTGGTCTTCCTTTGCTCTTGGTGGTCTTTTACATCTATTTTTGCACTAACTTTTTTCTACCTTACATGAAGGAATGAAGCCAAATTATTCTGTGGTATATATTCACAGCTATCATTCTGTGTTCAGTGCTGAAGCTGAGCTATCCTTTACTGGGAAATAGCATATATATGTGTGTGTATACATACAGTTATTAAAAAAATAAAGGAAGAGCCCTAACAACTTGGAATGCAGTGTTGAGCAGCAATGCTGATGGAGAGAGACCACAAATAATAAGAAACCCAGTAATTATTTGCCATAAGCAAGCGTAAAAAATAGCAGATTTATTCAAAATTAATTTTATAATGTGGCTTTTAAAATCAAAGCTTTAGCTCTGCTATTTAAAACTTCATTGTTAAAATACAGCAAGCAGTGTAAAGTGGTAACATGTAATAAAGTGGTTTTAATGCAAATGAAGAATATTTTGTGTGGTTGTCCTCCCCCTCCCGCTGGCCACCCATTGCACCACAGGGCGGGATGGAGCTGTTCTGTCACTTCCATTGCCTCTGTCCTACCTAGGCTGGGTGGGATGAGGGGAGCACAGGAACAGCAGAACAAGCACTTGGTGGTCTCTGCTTGAATATATTTGAGTTCCTAGTAATAAAAAGAAAAGAAAAAAAAAAGAACTCAACTACTTCTGAAAGCCTAGAGCAGGACAGCAGAGAAGAGGAATATTAAAATGCAGTAATAACCTATAATTTACAACCTATCTCTAATTTCCTGAGGAACTCAGGTTAAACACGGTCTAGTTATTATCTCTGGAAGAGTGAGAGCAAACCGCTAACCCACAGGCTGGAAGCTCTCCATTTCTAGTAGACTGCTCAACAAGGGACTCATGAATGGACACCCTGTTTTCTCCTTGTAACAGGGATGAAATAAACTACAAAAATTCATATAATAAAATATAAAATAATGGAAAATGTAGAAATAAATCCCTAGCAAATTATATGGCAAATGAATACAGAATGTTTCTCAATGCCCCAAATCCCTATTTGTCTGTTTTTTTCAGGTGACAAATTTGTGAGTTAGTGAAAAGCTGTGTGTGTTTATAATGTATTAAGGAACACGTACTCCCCCTAACACGTCTGGCTGCAATGGAGAATTAGCTATACTCTTTTCCACTTTGGTAGGAATATAAACAACTTCACAACAGATGTTCTTTCTAAGGACAGAGCCTGCTATTTGCATTGCGATATCTCCGTTTGAGTCTTATATCCAAGATTTTGTTTAATTCTATCTGGAAAGGCTTCATTGGATCCCTTTGGGTTACAAAAGCAAAGATTACTCTTTTATGTTTTTAAATCTAAGTTTTCTGTTGTCTTTGGTTATAATCACACAACGCCTGCATTCTTTGCTGATTGGTAACTATGCTGTTATATAGGTATCCACATTGTTCCTCTGTAGTGCTTGAGAGCCTTAAATATATTTCAGTTGTCTCTTACTGGATCTAAAAGTCTATCCTAAAATTTTTTTACCCTGCTATTCTGTAGTATTTGGGTAAGTAACAAATGAGGCTCTCATTTTGAAACATTTATCAGAGCTCTTATTTATCTTGGCATAATGGTAGTAACTTGTCTAATGGAGAAAGAATTTTTTGGATCTGGAGTGCATATCACAGTACAAAATACTGCCTTGGCTTTGCATTTTCATAGTAAATTTTCTTAATTATTTGGCTGGAAAACGGCAGTTTGCTTTACATCAATACTGGTTATCACTAAGTTGGCACCCAGCGGAAGCTACAACAGAAACAGTGAAAAAATACTTTTTAGATTTTAATTGTTTGTATCATCCATTTATAAAAGAGATTGGTTTTTTATTTTGTATTAGCAGAAATGTAAATGAATTATCGATTATATTGTAATGTCTTATAAGAAGATGGGTGCCATTAAATCTTCTAAATAAAGGGCTGTTAAAGAAACATTTTGAGGTCTGGGACTTTCGTGCAAGAGATATAATCTTGGATTGAAATGCATTAAACAATCTGTTGAAATTACTTCATTTTAATCAATTAAGTATAGTATGTTTCCTATAACCATGTAACGCCAGTGTGCTAGCTTATCTCTTTTTGTCACATAAATTTTATCTTAATCATAGGAAAATCTTAATGGACACTAAAACATAGAAAGTAATAATTTTACAGTTAGTTCATCACAGTAAAAAAAAATCTTTTTTTTTTTCATTTCAATTGATTCTCAGAAGTTCAGACACAATACTGCTAAACTATTACATGAGCAGCTGTGATTATTTCTTCTAAAATATTTCAGGAGTTTTAAAATGTTTATGTTTGTTCTTTAAGCTCCGTTTCTACTTGATGCTGCAACTGTAGGAAAAAGAGTATGTGTAAATGACTGAAATGAAACTACTTTATTGTCTTTATTCATAACAGGAGCGTTATTTAGTGCTGGGTTAGACAACTCTTATACTTTTGCTGTATGCATTAAAGCCAAAGGAGTTTCTCTGCATGCTGAAAATAACTCTTACGTGAAACCAAGAGTTATCCATTACACTTTTAGGCTTCTCTGCTAATAGTTTTCATAAGATTAATTTCACAGTTCCATCCATGTTCCTGCTTAAAAATATGACAGTTTTCTTAGACATTTGGAAGACTTGGATACATGCCCATGGCCTGAATTAGGCAGCAGTAGAGATTATTCCACATTCCATGCAAGTGCGCAAACCAAGGAAGTTCCACCTGTTTGAGGAAGGGCTATCTCTGTTTGACTAAAACATATATCCTGAATCTGAAAACCTGCTCTTAACATAACTATTGAAACTGCATGGTCTCATAAAACCTCTCATCAAAATTGGGCCAGATGGTATTTTTTAGTGACAAACTGTTTTGTAAGAAAGTTCCCAATTCTAATTATTTATTCACAGAAAAAGCTGTTGTCCCTACTCCTTCAAAATAACGTGAACAGTTTTCAGAATACTTCTTTCCTCCAAAATATTGTGGAAAAGGTATGTTCTACCTGCAAGTTTTAAAAGCTGCTTTGTAAAATCCAATCTAATAAATAGATCTCTATAACACTGTTCCCTCTATTTTCTGTACAGCCCTTTGTGGGCAGAGGAACATATTTAATGAAGACTTAACAATGATAAATAACACTATATAAATTTAACTGCCTATTGATACAGATGTTATGCTGTGATTTCGTCTTTTTTAAAGATGACATAGAAAAAAGAGAACATATAGTTGTGCTTCTATTCCTTCCATATTCCTTCCCACTGATGCTTCTGGGAGATTAGCTGTCTTTAATCCTGAAATATTCAAAGCCTTCGTGGCACATATCTGCATACATATGCTAGGACTCGGCGCATAGGCAGGATAATAAAAGCATTAAATTAAAGTAGAGTAGAAAATCACAGCTGCGGTAAGCATGTATTATCAATTGTACCACATTCATAAATTAATAATTTGCATTGTATTACAGTGACTTCTTCTCAGAAGCATTAAACATGTCTATTCACAGATTGTGTGAAAAGTATGTAAATAATTCTTGTGGGTTTGTCTTTTTAGAAAGAAGATAACAGAAAGAAAATGAATTAGAATAAATAGCAAAAATGTTGCTTCCTTTAAAATAATTACATTTTTCCTATTTTGATAATTAAATCAGAATATTTAAAATACCCTCAGTAAGCCAGTTCTTTGAATACAAAATTAATATTAATTTTTTTGGCGCCGCAGGGTTTACAAAAGTGAATAACACACAGCATTTTCATATGTGTTTTCACATATGTTTTGGCCTGTTCCTCTTCCTTTTGTAAAAAAATCATATCATAACTATGCTGCTGTTGGTGGGATGCCGCTTTTAATCCTTCTCTTCCACTGCTAAAAGAAATAAACATAGCTTAAATACCAGTTTAGAAGCAATTGTTGTTGATTGTGAATACCGTTAGATCTTCCAGTGCTGCAAAAAGAAAAAAAAAAAAAGAGAGTTCTTTAATCAAAGGACTTAATGATGAAGAGCCTGATGCATACACATATTTACATTTGTAATCTTTATTTATAGGAATAATCCAGTAAGACATACTGAGTAGATGACATAAGAATCATAGGCATGGAGGGCTGAAAAGCGTAGCAGGGGATTGTCTGTTTTAACTCTCCAGTTAGGACAGAAAAAGCACACTGGGGGCTGCCTGACTCATGGGGACAGAGAACTGCTGCATGGGCATAGGAGCTTTTCAGGAAGACCTGGCAGATTGCTGTCCTGCCTGGCGCTCCCTGTCCTGTGTTTATTATCCGGAGTAAACGCACCCAATTCCTCCACTCTTTCTGCATCAGTCATATTTTCTTAGCCGCTTGTCTTTGTTTCTTTCCCTGTATTCTCCATCTTTGGTGTTCTTAGATCCTTTTCTGCTGGGCAGCTTCTTGGCCAGACATTCCTTATCCTGCATGTGTGCATTAGATTTATTGTCATTAAATGTACTGTGTTGCTCTTGCCCTTAGTGAATATTCCACATAATCTTTCCCATTTGACATGGATTTCTGAATTCTGATTCTTTCCTCCAAAACTCTCTCTCTTCCCTTTCTCCAGCCTCTGTCCCCTCCTCAGTACCATACATTGAGTTGCACACATTTTATAAGTACACTATCTATTCCTTCTTCCAAGATGTTAAAAACACTGAATAGAAATTGCACCTGGCTCAGACTTCTGTGGGATCCCTTTTGGAAAGTCCTGAAGAGTAAATAATTGAAAACTATTCACCACGAGCAAGTTTTCAATCAGCTATGCACTCTGATAATAGTGAGTACTGTAGACCATATGGAAGACCAGGACCACGGTTATGCTGGCTCAGACCAAAGGAATACCTAGCCTCTCTGCGACAATGGCCAGCAGTAGAAGCCTAAGGAATGTAAAAAGAAAATAGGTATGAGATGCCTCTTGCCCCAGTATAACCCTATATTTTGCAACAATTTGGATTTAGAAAATAGTTTGCTTATAAGAATATGATATACTTATAAGAATATGATATAAGACAGTGTGAAAATCCAGTGTCAACATCAAAATCCTTTACAAAGTCAAAGCACAACACATTTACTGCTTCACTTTCATCCTGCTGGCCAGCTGCCACATCAGCGAAGGAAGTTAAATAGTGTGACATGATTTGTTCATGACAAATCAAGGTTGACTGGTGTTTTATATTTGTTAATTTTTCCTCCAAGTATCTGCAGTTTAATTGTTTAATAATTTGTCCTAGTACCTTTCTTAAAACTTAATCTGTCTGGTGTAAAATTCTTCCAAAGAATAAAGACAAACACTAAGTTTAGCCTGTCATATTTCTCTGGGAACTTCCAAGTCCTCTGTGAATTCTTTAAGACAGGCTCTAGCAATTCAGAAATATCTTTGAATGGTTCCTGCAAATTTGTAGGCTGAAAAGGATGAGGTCCTATCAGCATGAATACACCTAAATATTTAGCAAATTCTTTCTGTGTTATGGCCAGTACTCCATACTCCTTGTTGAAGTTTGTGTAATTACGCGTCAAGGCACAATTCACTTTTCTGGAGAGCACTAAAGGAAATAAGGAATAGAAATGTATCAGTGTTCTCAGTATCATACTCCACACCCTTTCCTAAGTCACAATGGATCTTCTCAAGAGTGATATAAAAATATCAGCATGGCCAAGAACTTAGCTGAGTTGGCTTGCACAATTAAACCAAATACAAAATCGTTCTTCAGACACATTAGTAAAAGGGAGCACAGAAGTAAGAAGTAAGAATACCAGGAATGAAATGGAGATTAACTACAGGTATGATTGAAATAGCAAATGAATATTTTGTCTCATTTTTCAGTAGGGATAATATAGTGACTAAGAACAGTAAAAAGATGCTTAAGAGAATGAAGACAGAACAATGGAAGTTTCCATAAGTGAGGTATTAGCTAAATGTAGCCTACTTACTGTGATGAAATGGAGAGGGTTAAATAATAACTGTTTCAGGGCACTGAAAATATCCGCAAATGCAAATGCTGATTTGCACAGAATGCATTTGCAGGGATTTTATGTGTTCAATTCAGGGCTAGCTCAATACAAATAAAGAATAACAAATTTATTCCTTGTATTCAAAAAAGGGAAAAGAGGTGGTCAAATAAAATGCAGGCATGGTAGTTTGACCTCAACACTATGCAAGGTCTTAGAGTAGATTTTGAAGGAAAAAATTATCAAGGACCTGGAGGTAAATGGAAAGTGGAAAAAACTACAATATAGTTTTATCAAGGGCAGATCGTATCAGACTAACTTAATATCATTCTTTGATAAGATAATTGTCCCAGAGAAGAGTAATGCAGTAGACCTAATCTACCTTAATCGAAATAAGGCATTATATTGTTCCTTGTGGGAAGTTATTTAAGGTGGAGAAGATGGGCTTTAATGCAAGAATTGTAAAGTGGAAGAGGAACTGAGTAAAGGGTTATATTAAAAGAGGGTTCTGTTAAAAATGGAAATATCGAAATGAAAGGAGTTTGCTAGTAGAATTCCTCTAGGACTGATCTTGGGACTGATTTAAGTAGTATTTTTGAACTTGGTAAAAGTAGGAGAATGGATATGGCACTAAGAGATGGCACAAAATCGGAATATGACTAGCATATCAGAAAAAAATAAATGACCTTATGGACTGACAAAATGGAAACCTAATAGGTAGGGAAAGTAGAGCTGGGTGCTTGGGGATTAATATCATGTTCTTTTAGTGTAAGCTGGTGTCTTGATAATTACTGGCGATACTAAAGGGAAGAGGTTTAATGCATTAGTCGGCTGTATGGTGACTATGAGCCATCATTATGTCACAGCCATGAAGCGGTTTCAGGGTATATTAGATGAAGGATTTTCAGTGAAGACAATAACGTGTTAATATTGCTTTACAAGGCATTGTAAGACAACACTCAGAATATTGTTTACAGTTCTCATGACCCACATTGATTCACAGCAGGTGCAGAGTGGGATGGTTATGGGAAAGGAGTACCTATTTTCTCAGCTGAGATGAAAATAGCTTATCTGGCAAAACAAAGCTTGAAAGGGCATATGGTTATATCTTTATAAGTACGTGTGGGGGTAGACGTGAGGGAAGAAGACTTTTATGTTAAAGGATAACACTATTTCAAGATCAGATACATATAAACAATTATGAATACATGGGAAATTTAAAAGAAGGTTCTTGGCAAGCTGTGCAAAGCTCTGGAACTGTTTTCCAGACAAGGTCATGGAGGCAGGGACCTGAATTACTTCCAGATGGAAATTTATAAATTAATGAAAGGATATGTGTGACATGGTGAAGAAATGATCATGAGTCAGAATATGAAGTTTGTGATATAAAGCTTTGAATATTTACTGACATTGCCAGAGAAGTTTAATGGGAAACTTGTTTGTGTACTTTTCTTACACAGTCCTTAAACAGAAATGTCTTTATCTGGTTCATGTGCCAGTTCTTCTGCACATACCAGGACTTTTATGTTGCTTCTTGGTGCATAGTATAGGAGAAGGGGACTGCCCTTTCTTAAATTATAAAAGACTGGCAGCAGGTAAAAATGGGGCAGTTGGTTACGGTCTCAGGTGTTAACTGGATATAACTTGCTTACATGCTCAGGGTTAAATTGATCACCTGATTGGGATCAGGAAGTAATTTTTCTCTAAGTCGTATTGGCTGGGGTTATGGAGGGTTTCCTCTCTATCATAAATTGTCTGGAATGAGATGTGAGTTTTTACCTTGTGAAGGACCTGCTCTTGCAGAATGCTAAGATGTGTCTGGTCAGGAAATCTCATGACTTTAGGATCTTCTACTGTCCTCTGGCACACTGGTGTTTTTCAATCTTTTATTCTCCTGAGGTACAAGGGGGTGTGAATATAATGTAGGACATTATTTCAGTATGTTACAAGACTTGATTCAATGTTTGCCTTTTCAGATCTTTCAAGAGCTTCCTCTGAATACAAAAACCTTACTTTTTTTGAGGTAGCATGGAGTTGAATAAGAGGCAGTCAAGGATACTTCATATGTATTGGTAAGTTTTGAAAAAAGAAAAGGTTGATCATTTTTGTGGTCTAAATATTCCTGAGACCTTATAACAGAAAAAGTCCTTTAATTGATGATTCTAGTTCAAAGAATTTAAAAAATTATTTAGAGGATATAATGTTTTGTTAACTGGGATTCTCAGGGCTTTCTAGTTTAGGTATTCCACTAACACACTTACAGATACCTCATCTTATTATTAAATGATTGAGGTTCTTTATAAAATCCATTTTACAGTAACTACAGACACATTGTTTTTCTTCCTAATTTAGTTTCTTGACTACTACTACCTGAAAAGAAATACTTGAAAAGTGAAAGTGATACTGCTTTATCTCATTAAATTTATAAGGACTCTATGGCAATTAGGTTCCTAACTCACCTGTCATAGCTAAGGATGTAAATGTACTGCATTTATAATGTTTAGTTCCAAAGATTGCTTTTTACACAAATATGGATCCTCAGACTAGAGGCCACAAAGGACGTAATGGTGTTAAAAATCTACTAGGTAATTCAGTGTGAATTATTGATATACCTATGCTTGTAGTGGCTATGCTGACATCTTTCTTGCCACTAATAAAACCGAGATACTCAGTTTATCTCCGAATTGCTTCTTGAATTCTGAATAAGTGTACTCTGAAATTGTGCAGTTTATTTCTCATAACCTGTACAGTGGTATCAATGTATCAGTTCTGTAATGTGGTTTATCTCTTACAATCCACGAAGCTGGAGTTTGAAAGTTTTTCTTAAAGCACAGATTACTAAACGTCAGTATAATCTACTGCTACTCCTTAATTTCCTGTCAGAGAAATAAAATAGCAGATTCATAAGTCAGGTCAAATCTAGTCTGTATTTGTTTTCTTGAGTCCTATCTTGACATACTCAGATAAATTTATCTTTCAGTGAAGAGATGGCCTGAAACATATATAGAAAATGAATGTCCCTAAACCTGCCAGTCCTCCAAAATCCTCATCCTAGTTACCTGCTAGTGATGCAAACAGCAAAATCACCAAATTAGGTTTTCTTTATTCTTTATATCAATGTCTCTGTGGAGTCCAGTGTTACAAGCCATGGAACCTTTTAAGAAATAGTTGGCAGTTGCATGGCATACATAACTTTCTAAATCCAAACCCCTCATAGATGGAGAATGGTTACTCCCACGTTTCTCAGTCCCTTTTGGGTACCATCTGGAACAGCAATAAAATAAAGCTAACTCTTTTTATTATCATCTTAGGTACATAAATCCAGCCTTTTCTAATAAATCTTGTGATTAAATTTAAGTTGAAAAGTTTCTGCTGAATCATTTTAAGTTTATTTGGTTTAAGTTTTGGTTAGAAATACAGGATTTTTGAAGCTGATTCTGTCAGATTGTTTTCATTTTAGATACCATAATACCCTTACCTCATAAACACACATTACCACCCTCCCCCCCCCCATTATTATTGTTATCTAAGTTATTGTTATCAGACATTTATTTTCGTTTTATGCCACAGGAAAGCTTTGATACATAAATCAGGATTTGGGAATCCTTAGGTTCCTGATATCAAAAAAAGTCCTCCTGTTAAACAGACACCAGTATCTGTTGGCAGAAAGTTAGTTACCTCCTCATCCTTTTACTTGTGTGCTGTACATGTGTCCCAGGTCGTCTCAGCCTGAGTAGCAAAGTGTCTAGCCATCTCCTTTCAAGGTCCCTGTAGTTTATATTTAAAAGTCCGCCCACAAGATGGAAAATGAACTCTACCATGTATAATTGAAGAGGAGTCAGTACAATATTTCAGTGTTCATTTTAATTGCCAAGATATTGTGTTTCCCTGCAAAAGTATTGGATTGAGATCTTGAAATGTGATAAGAATACAGTGATTTGTGTTGAGGGAGAGGGAAAGGAGAAAGGCTGATCTCTCTGAGAAGCCTGCATTGTTAGGAGCTCTCAGAGCACGTTGTAGCAGAGGTATTGTAGAGGCTAGAGTATTTGCCCAGGACAGGAAAGTTGATTCTGTTCTCTCACAGCACTAGGGAATTAAAAATCTTGATTTCCTGGCATATTACCAGGCATCTCTTTCAGATAGGGACATTGGACACCAAATTGTGCAAGAGTTATGGGGTAAGAACAACAACAACCATGGTGTGGTGCAACATGGTATGTTAATGTTTATGATACTGTGGTTACAGGACGGTTCTTATCTGACAATTGTGCAAAATATATCTAGAGTCTTCAGAATGCTTCTTCCACTTCTACGTATTAAGTCTGAAGTATATTCTTAGTTCATTATAGACCAGGCTTGTCTTCTGTGTAGTATCACAATTGAAATGAGATGGGCTTTACCCATACGACAAATGGTTTTAAGAAATGGGTTACCTTGGGGAGAGATTTAAGAGCATGGATTTGGTATTCAGTGGACCTTTCAAAATCTGGCATAAATTTTTATTCTTTGCCTTAGATATCAATTCAGTAACAGTATTAGTCTGAGTATATATTCCTAATTAAAATATAATTCTTACTTTTAAGTCTAGAGAAATTCACAAACCCAAGCTTCTAACAGATTCCAATTGTAATGGGGGGGAGGAATATATTTTTTTATTTTCTTTCCCAAGGAGGCCTTATGTTCTTGTTGTCATCTTATTTTATAGTACTGGGTTCCATTTGGGCCAAATATACATCTGGTACTCTGGAGTCAGCAGTAACTTGTATGCTGCTTGCTCTGAATCACTGGCAGCTGGCGGGTATAGAGAAATGGCTAGTATTGGGGAGGAGGAAAAGGGAGAGGATCTTTGAGCGTGGTTTCTATAAAGCTCTAAGATTATGAGTGTTGACAGGAAAGTATTGGTATAGGACTTCAACTGGGGGAGTGCATTTGAGACAAACTATAATCTTCCTTTTGATCCAGGATCAGGGTGCGCAATTCAAACAAAGCAGAACAACCCATTACAGTAAAACCAAAATGTGTTTTAGTAGCTCAGGCAGATGTTAGGCAGGCCATCTTAGATGTTCACCTTAGTAATACTTCCAGGCTTTGCCTAAACACAGGTCTATTATATGCCTGTATTTTCTTAGACTAACCTCTGGAGTCTATACAAACAGATTTTGAGGATGTTGGGCATTTTTCCAGGTTTTCTAGATATCTGGTCTTGTCAGTGCCTCATATAAGCTTCTAGGTATCTGAACAGCTAGAATAAATGGTCCCTGCACAGGAATACATTGCATGGCAAGCCCAACATTAGATTTATTTCATAAGAGCTGCATTTGCACAGCATAGGCATAGATACTCTTGTGAATCTTACACAGAAATGTGGTGACCCTGCCTTGGTAAAGTGGTTTGCAATACAGCACCTAGTTCTTTCTTGTCTTTAAAATTTTAGACTTCTCTGGGAAACCTGGCTTTTCTCTAATTATTACAGAAATAAAAACATTTAAAGTACAGTAAACTCAATTCAGCAACCGAGTGCTTTATTTTAGAAATAGTTTTATTTCAGAGGCCAATCTGTCTTCCAAGTTTTCTTCGTTTGTTTGTTTGTTTTTTTTTTAAGTACCATTTAAATGTTAAAAAAAAAAATCTTGTGCAGATAGCTTTGACAATCCACTCACATAAGTATTCAAACCATGAACACCACTCTATTAGTTCTTTATCACAAAGCTCAAAGTAGGCCCTTGTTGGCCCCCAACCACTGGAAGATTTCTGTTTCGACGTATTCCAAATTTACTGGCCAAGTCTGGGCTAGCATTGCAAATTATGTTCGGGAAGGTACCCAGAGAGCCTGCATCAGTTTGCCCCTCTGTCTGACTAGTACTTGTCAGCTTGGCCATGAAGTAGACAGCTGAATATATTTAGGCCTCCCAGTCATGTATTCATATCCTGGTAAGCATCTTCCTGTCTCAGTATGTCACAAGATTTTGGATACCAACATCTTAGCTGGATTCAGAACTGTAACTAAGTCCAAGTCTTTTTACCGATCTCTTCAGCCATTCTGTTTCACCTTCAGTTTAGGATTTATTTCCTCAGGACTCCTGATAGTTAAAGTTATCACTTAAAGATGTTCAAGGGAGTTAAACAGACTGAGGGAAACTTCTGTGTGCTTGACGCTTCTTTTAAACATTTTTAGTCAATATTCGACAACAGGGACATTCCACATAAAGTGGAAATCTTACAGAAAGAGCACTCGTGGCTATTTGTGGAAATCTTACAGGAAGAACAGTTTTGGTTATTCCTCTGGGGAGGAGGAATATTACATTATCTTCCTGCAGGGATTTTTTTTTTTTTTTTGTGGGATAAAAGATGATTGAAAAAGTAAGTTAATTTTTTTCATTTTTTAAAAAGGTCTAAACCTCAATTTTAAATTGATATTGACTGGTCAATACATTTTCAGCTTTCCTTCAACACAGTGTCTCTATGCTGAAGTGAGCAATTTCAGATGTCTGAAAAAGTATTGCTTAATGCCTGTAAGCACTGCCAGAAATCAATAACTTTGAAATTTGTGATATTTGTACTTTAAGTTTGGCATACCACTTTAATTCAGTCTGTTTACGGTAGAATAAAAGTGGGTATGAACAATTGTCACAAAGCACATAAATGTGTTGAATAATATTCCTTTAAATTGTAGAAAGAATATAATTTTGATATTTGCAATATTAAGTGTATCTATCTTTACTGAAGCTCTTCAAAAAAGTGCAAATTCAAAATATCATAGGAAATAGCATTGTTTTTGTGGTTACATATAACCTGTGGATAGTGACCACAATCACACTAAAATAATTTTTTCATGTTTAAAATATAGGACTTTGATCATCTATCTGGGGAATCTATTTAGTGATAATGGGATGATTCTAGGCATTTTCAACAAGTAAAATTTGAAGAAGTTAAGCATCCAAATGTGAGAATTAAATTAAAATATAACAGTATCCTATCTGAATGTGAATTAAAAGACTTAACCAATTAGGCTGAATATTTAGACATCTTAACACATTCCACCAAAAAGTGCAAAATATAAATTTTCAACTAAGACTGTGGTAATGCAGTGAAATAAATACACTGGGATGAACAGCTTTCTCCTTTCTGCTTCTCCTTTTGTTCTCTAGGTCTTCTAAAACTACTGTGGCCCAGCTAACTATTCCAAAAGCAAATAATTTAATGTGTCATCACTTACCAGTTTTGTTTGACATTTAGAATGAAGATTCTCTCTCTCAAAATGTTTTCATCAAAACTTTTTGTAATGTTATAGTAATTCCCACGGTTCTAGGCAAAACTGTAGCCTCCTTTCTTACTCTCTGAACAGTGTCAAAGTAGTGCCTGCTTCAAAGCACTTACAACATATGTAGTCAAGACCAAAATGGAAGGCAATTGTTATTACCCAGTTTACAAAGACAAAATCTGAATCTCAAAGATCTAAGTACAAGGATACATTCTAGGGAAATGCATAAGTTTCTGTTCATGAGGATGTCATGATTTAGGTCAGGACAGACTAAATGCATGCATGAACTAACATGATAAATGAAACTATGTGAGGTATTATTCTGTGCATTAATAGTCACTCCATCACAGAGGCCACAAATATCCAAAGTTATAGGAATGTGGTTAGTTCTGCTTCCCCTTTCCTTGCTGATAGGAGCTGTGGTTATTAATAATCTGGAGGAGCAGGGTGTTATGCGTGGTGGTTGTGAGCTTGGTCCTGTGCATCCCTGGAGGTCCTCTACACTCAGGTATCCCTGAAAATTCAGTTGTGCTGCCCCCCAAATTGAAACTCCTTTGTTCCTGTTTTTTTTTCTTTTTTTTTTTTCTTGCTTCCTTTTCTTGATGAATAAAGAAGGAAAAAGAACTCAGATGTGCTGTGCTGGTGTTTCACAATATCCTGACTGTGCATGTCAGGGTGCTCTGACTAGCTCCAGTCTCACGTTATACAGATCAGAATGTAATCAAGATCAGAAATCATTATATTAATCACAATTGCTTTGGATTTTTGTAACTCTGGGAACATCATGCTTATATTTCATACTGGCAAGATGCCGTTATTGTACATATTTAAACAAGTTTGCATTAGTTTGTTATAAATAGTGACCTACTGGATAATTAACAATTGACAAACTTGGAGTGGTCATGCTGTGGGCATGTAAATAATTTGTTACAGCTTTGAATTTATTAGAAAGTATTTACATTTTATCTTAACATTTTGTCTGCAACCATAGTTTTTTCTGCTTTCATAAATTAATAACTCAGAAATTCCTATTGACTTCATCAGAAACTTCCTTCTTTTCCTTACTTGGGGCTGCAGATTTCCAGTCTTTTTGCCATTTATAAAATAAATTATACAGCTCAATTGCTCATATCTATAGCTATTGCTGCATTCAGAAGTATGGCCTTTAAAAATGTTTTTCAGGTATGGTTTGTAAGAAGCAAACAAATAGACATTTGACAATTTGTATGCTGGATGCTCTTCCAGTTTATGTCATGGGATTGGCTGGTAACCATTTTTAGGGTCAGAACATTGTCCTTCCAAGTGCGTTACAGACACAGTATAGATGAACCTCCATAGTCTGGAGCACATTATTCCCGTTAGTGGACCAATAGTTATTCATGAGTGGCCAGGAAAACCTGAGCTAGTGTGATTTAAATGAAGTAAAATTGAAGGTGTAAATTAAAATAGATGCTTATTTAACCTGCATTTTTTTCAAAGAAACTGCTAATTGCTGGTTTCGAATGCTATGCCAAGTGTTAGAAAGGTGTTCCAGGACAACAGAAAAGATGCCCATGTGTTCTCCTCGGCCCGGCTCCTGCATCCAGGCCATCTAGAGGGAGGAGGAGCAAGAAGCAAGAAGCTTCTGCAGTGGATGGCAAGGCAGGCATGACAAAGTCAGCAAGGGCTGGGGAGATGGATACTGAGGGTTTCTAAGAAGCACTGAGGCTCCTCTCTCTGTGTACCTGAATAGACCCAGAGGCAAGCCTTGGAGGTGATGGCAAAAAACAAAAGAGACTTTAGTAACTCCAGGAGAATCTGCGTAAGCTTTGTTCAAGTCAGGAAACCACCTGGAGGAAAAACACTCATGTTCCATCCATGCAGTAGTGGGGGAAAGATTTGTTTTCAAACTCTGCATTTAGTCTGGCCCACCCAGCTAAAATGAGCTTTCTCTGCTAAAAAAGAAAGCTTAGTCTAATCTGTTATTTTCTGTTCTAATAAAATATGGTTTTGAGATTAGAAGGCTTTGGTGTGTCTGCTTAAAGAAAATGGCAAATCCACCTTCATATCCCTCATGGACGGACAAAAGTGTGGAGACCTTTACATTTGGTTACTTTTACTGCCAAGTTTGCATACAGTTTATTTAGGAATATTCAGGATGCAGTTACATGTAAATGACTTGAGTCAGGATCAAGTTTAGACAGTATCCAGGAAGTCTGAATAGTTCACCTTCATAATTTAAAAGTATGCACTGTTGTTTTTCATCTGAATTATGTCTGCTAGCAAAGCTGCAGGATAGATGCAGGCATTCCATTGTAAAAGCTTTTTTTACTGGTGTTACCGGCAGGTATCTATATCCATCTAAAGAAAGTGCTGTAGATTTAACTGCGCCTCACATGATTAAACCAGGAATGTTTCTTTAACAGATAGAGCTGTAGCTGATGTAATGAACGCTTGTAGAAAAGTGTGGAGGGAAGAAACTGCAAGTAACATCGGTTATGACTCTATCTTTCAGACTCGCCTTTCGGAGTGGCCTGTCGTGTTCACTTCTTTGGAGTGTACAGTCCCCAATGGGTATTCTGCTGTCAATAGAATTTTACAGAAGTAGTAGCAGAGAAGCCAAGTAATGGGATTATCTAGTATTTTATAGAACAAACAGGTCTTGATTTTCAACACTGTTTCCAGCTGATAATCAGTTGGATTACAGGAGAATTATCTCATCATAAGGTTCTTCCTAAACTATAAAAGTGCGTGTGTTAATTAAGGAGCCGTTGTTGCTGACTCAAGAAATATTTAGTCCTGTCATCCCATATGTACTGAATACTTTTTATGACTAAACATCTAATTTCAAATTGTGTTCTGTGCATTTATTTTTCCTGAAGTATTTGCAGCTATTCAGAAAATTGTGTAAAAAAACCAACCCCTCCCCCCAAAAAAATCCAACACCACAAACCAACCAACCAACCAAAAAAAACCCACAAAACCACCCCCCCAAGCCCCAACAACTCACAAACACCCCCTCAAAAAAAACTTAAAGCAAACAACAAAAAACCAAATATCACTATATCTTTAATAGACAGGCTGCTACATGCAGCTGATGGCAGATATCTGAGAATAGTCAGTTTTGCTTTCTCTGTGGGACAAATTCTCAAGGCATTTACAACATTAGTTTCTTCCACTCCCATTTTTTTTTCTTGATCTCCCTTCACCTCAAATATTTTGTACCCTAAATTTCTCACCTCAAAGGAAGACCGTTTGAACAGAGAGTGTAGAAATTAACACTGACAGAGTCGTTAACCTTTTGAGAAACTTCCAATAAAATTACAATTTTGGAGATATTCACCATCAGGAGAAAAATTTATTTTACTTGTCAGGGCTAGTCTAGCAAATGTACAGAAAATACAGTTTTGAAAATCCAAGGTGATAATTTTGCCTTTGGTCACAAAATTCTAAAATGACTTTAACCTCCATGCATCTTTTTTGACTTCCCTACACAGGGCAGAAGTCAGGGCAGATTTGGTCCTACAACTTAGAATAAGATATGTACAGTAAGTGAAAGCAAAATGTTCCTCTATGATTTAGTATTCTTTGCTCTGTAAATGTGTGCATATCTGGTGTAGCATGAACAGTGAAAACTGAATACCTATCACTAGCTAGAGCTGTGCACATTTGAAAAGAAAATCTTAGCGCTTTTTACACACCATTCTATACAGAGACATTTTATCACTTTCAGTGAAACATGGGAGGGGAATGAACCTATATGTAAGTGAAGTAGTATGCAAATGGAAGATACCAACATTCTCATTTTTTACATGGGTTTTCTCAGGTGCCGTTCAAGAATCTGATTGAAATGTTCTGAGATGTTAATGCTTTCCACAATTATGTTTTTTATGTTGCCTGAAATGTTATATTCCTACAGCAATAGACTAATTTACAATAAGTCATTTTCTAGAGCTTTAGTTTTTCTGCAAAGACTATGAGGTTCACTAACATAAGTATATTTTACATAGTATAAGGCAGGGTTTCCTTTCCTGTTGCTCAGGATTGCATGGTTTCCACAAGACCAAGTTGCTGGTAATCACAGAAACTTAAAAAGACAAAAGGTTTCAAGTTAACAAACTGGATTGTGACCTTAGTTGAATCACATGGGATCCCTAATGCCCATGGGATGCTAAAGGTTGATGCTGCTGGCATATTGTTTAGAAGCTGAAGTTTCAAATAATGCTGTTCTAGCATCTGAATTGTATTGCTCTAGATTTTATAGACACGTGAATTACTACTACTTAATATATGATATTTCATATTTTTTTCATCTTTTGTACTTTTATCTAACTGCGTCACATCAAGATTCTTTGCTGACTGTATCCTCTTGTGCTATGGAATTTAGCACGTTGTTTTGCTGTAGAGGTATGAATCACCTCTCCCACGTTAGCATGAATTGCCTCTACGAACAGCTAGGGGGCTGTATTATTCCATTTTTAAAGCAACAATACATAAATCGAGGGATACGACTATTATCAGTCTGTCTTACCAACTTTTTCCTTACCAGTTTGGGCAAACATCAATGTCTATGCCTGTATATCGGTATTTAAAGTTTGATGGAATCATTTGTATAAGATACAGAACTTCACAAGTGGCTGCAGTTTTGTCCATATTTTCAGATCTTTAAGGGTAACTTAAAGATCTTAACTGTGTTTCTTAACTACAAACTCTCTGAATTACATTGTACTGTTTTTATGTATCTATTCTACTGAAATCATAATCAGGTCACATATTAGATATGAATTCACAGAGGAATTTTGAAGCTTTTTTTTTTCTTTTTTTTTCTTTTTTTTTTTTTTTTCTTCCAGGTGGTCTGATACTACATAAACACAACCTCTGGTGAGGACAGGGAAGCAAGAGTTTAGGAAAAACTTCCTGGCCAAGAATAGCTGTGGGAATTCACTACCAGGTCTGATTAAAGCAGGGGAGGGACTTTCTTTTCTTAAACTTTTGCATCAATTAAGTCACTCAGTAATTTGGATTGCACTTCCACATGTTTTTTATTTGATTACTGTGTGAATGCTCATTGCTTACTTTGCTTTTGTTTTATGTTTTTCCTGATACTTGCTGAAAGCTCTAAACCCAAATAAATGACAGGTTCAGTAAAAACTCAATCTTGCTTTTGTGCTGCAAAAGTCCATTCAAGTCTTCATAAGCCCCTCAAAATTGATTTTTGGAGCACTGTTATTTAATCTGTCTTTACAAAACTTTAATGCCTTGAGCAAATCCTTCTTGCCTTATTCCCACCACTAGGCACTTTGACTTCATGGTAAGCAGATAAATGTAAGACAAAAAATGCCGTTCAGATTGTTCCCCCAGTCCCTAGTAATTCTCTAACTTGTCTGTTCTCCCTTTCTCGTTATTGAATAAAGCCTCCTGTGTAAACACTACTTTTTGTGCTCCCATGGCACACAGACATTTTCCCATCAGTTACTTGCTCTCCCCCACCTGCTATATCTGACTCATTAGTTCAGCTTCAGCTTTGCTTCACCTATTCATTCCCCAAAGAATTGTATTTAAAGTTCATGGCACTGTTCTTATTCTCAGCATACCTTCTCTTCACATATCTACTGGGCCTGCAGATAATACTGTGTAATGTTCCCTGGGCTCAGTGGCTCCAACTTCAATATTTTCCTGCAGGGTTCAGTCTTTAAAAGGAGGTCTACCGCAGAGATGGCAAAGGGAATCTGCAGGCTAACTGTGGCCCAGTCAATGTATTAATTCAACCTTCTTGTCAGCTTACCGTTACATTGTCATCTAAACTGCTGCCAGCCATGACAACCTAATGCAGTGCTCCAACACCGCAGCTTTTGCGTGTGGGACTGGCTGCAAAACAACATCGACTGCATTTGAGTCAGTTCTTTTTGCATGTGACACCCTTCTGAGAGTTTGCTGTCAACCGTTAATTTACATGCAAAGGAGGAGGCAGAAGAAAAGCCAGTAAAACTGAATGCAGAAAAAACAGTATTCTGACTTTGCACATCTTGTACGGCTGGCCTCAAGTACCATATGGTCCTGACTACAGGTGCAGTTTGATGCTGTTGCTGTATTCAGAGCATTTGGGTTCAGCCTGTAAGGTGACAGGAAGCTTAAAAGTGCCCATAGTTAGGGGTTCACTTATCTCAACCTACTTTGAAAGAGCAGTGTTTGAAGCACTGTTTTTTACAGAAGCTTTAGTATCAAATAACCCCTCTATCCTCATTACTTGTCTTTTCTTTATTAAAAGTTTTCAATGAAAGAATACCAGCTAATGTCGGTAACTAGAAAGAATCAAGTAACTAAAATTATGTAAGGACTGAAGTACTAGCAGTTAATGCTGGCAGTAAGTAGCTTGAAGTAGTTAGTACTGTCTTCCACATTATTTATATTGTAATGGCCTTTTGTCGTGGTTTAACCTGGCAGGCAGCCTCTTCATACTAAATCCAAAACACAGCACTAGGAAGAAATTTAACCCTATCCCAGCTGAAACCAGGACACCTTTAAACACTAACTCAGTGGTGATCATGTTGTCATCTATCTTCTAATGAAATGTCTGTCCCTACCAGCTGTACCTTATATTTTATATTAATTTTTCTGGAACTTTTTTATAAAACTCAATCACAGAATAGAAAACCAGCTTAAATATCTTTAAAATGTTCACATTAAGGACTTCTGTATGGGTTTTTATTATTATTATTCATTTGACTGAAGAGCCTTATGGTTTGAGTGACTGTCAGATACAAATTGTAAGGTGGACCTTGGTTTGACATCCATTGACTTAAATTTACCCCAGAGGAAGTAAAAGGCAATTGGAAAAGAATGTGCAAAGAACAGAAGGGTTATGACTCCAGCCACAGAGTGGCTTATGGGTTTTTGTCTGGCATCTTTTTAAATTCTTAAAAAAACTGAAAATGATTTGTAGCTACGATTTGCGGCAGAGTATACATAAGCAATACTAATACAACATGGCACTTCAGTTCAGGAAAGCTGCATACTTTGTGTGTTAATGTGACACCAGTCCAACACGCAAGTGACTTCAGCTACCCAAAACCACGGTGATCCTCTATGAAAAAAGTAAAGTAACTTGTGTTGTCTCAGTGGTAGCAGGACATGGAAATTAGTTTAGTGAAAAATGGAAAGGATGGCATACTGGAAATAAGTTGACAAAACTTATCAATAATTCCATCTCTGAAAGAAAAAAAAAATGGTAATTTCTGCTGTGGAACAAATGTCCTTGTGATTTGCAAGAAGCTTTCTCACACCTACAGTCCTGTTAAAGACTGCGCAGCGGTTGGACATTCGGAGCAACTGTAGGTAGCATGGACTGTCTCCTTGGATTTTTTTTTTTTCAGAATGTGGTTGCATTTTAAAGCTTTCTTGGATTAAGACAGTTTAACCTTTTTCCACTTTTCACTTTGGGTGATAGTTTTCCAGAGATGAGTCAAAACACCTGCAAGAAGAGTGTTTAGTGACAATATTCAGAATTTCGGATGCATGCTTTCCAACTGTCTTGTTATTTCTGAACTGTCAGTAACATTTTATTTGATTTTTAACACTTAAAACATGATTTCAGTTTCACTGTAGTAGTAAACACCCCACAAAAGCTGTGTTTTATAACAGCGAAAGTAGCTATTAATGCAGAGATTTGCAATGTGCTGCTTTTATATGCCAAACAATACTGTGTGTGTATATATGTGTGTATATGTATTCAGGACAGTAATGCATGAATGGTTTTGTAAATAGTGGCCTGGATTTCAGTCTTATTTTCACTTGCCTTGCTCTGCTGTGAATGTTGTAGCTATTCCTGACTTACTTAGACTTGTAAATAACAGGAGAATAATGCTACCTGTGCATTAAGGCGTACATATAACTTCTGTACAAAGATAATCACGTGCCATAATGGTGTCAAAATTACCAGTGAAGAAGTAATCATCTCTTTATATCACCCAGTTCAATTTGTATTGAAGTGTTTAGAAGGCCAACTTGTTTCATTACATACCAGCTGCTTCAAAAGCTGACCCTGACTTGTATCATCAATGCCATCACCAACTTAGCACCTTCTAATTATCTTGAAATACTCCAGAAATCTGGTCGTTGTCTTTGTTTCTCCAATTATATCCTTGTACATGCAGCAGATAATAGATTTTGTGACCATATAATAGTACATGCCCTTTCATATTAAATGAGCAAAACACAAACAGTTGTGACTTAATCAGTTGCAAATTGGCATCACTATCATGGCTTCATGGAGAGAAACAGGACTCTGGACAGTTTTGCTTTTTTTTTTTCTGTTTTTGGTAGAAATAGAAATCTATCTGCTAAGAAAAAGTGGCAGGAGAGGAAAACAAAAATAAATATAAAGCTTCCACTCGGGTTCTGTGAACGTCCTATTCTCTGAATACCAGGGCATATGCTAAGCTTTTCAGTAAGTGTTTCTGAAGTACCTTACAACAGTTTAGCTCCATGTGCCATCCAATTTTCGCTATAAAAGTGGCCAGCCTGATCATCTTCCATCTCATGAGACGAGGCAAACTCCTGTAGGCAAAATTTATTGTGAGGAGAAGTAAATTCCTTAAGTCAAATGGGCCAAATAACTTGTTGCCAAAATTGCCAAGTAAAGTATATACTGATTTTATTTTTACGTAAAAAAAAAAAAACTTGGTTGCAGCTAAAACATAAAAACACCTGAATCAAATTTTCCGCCTATGAAAACAAGGAAATCTGGAAACTGACGCTATTTTAGGCTAATTGCATTTTGTTGGGTTTCGGGGGAGCGCTACATAGTAGCAACTGTGGGAAAACCACTAAATAGTTCTCTGTTTGAACCATCTGTCACGAATATGGGACATATGTTCGCTTTGTTTATTCAGGAGCCAAGTGGAAGCCGACACACTCAGCTCGGCCCCGGCCGAGGGCTGCCCCGCGCCGAGCACCGCGCCGAGCACCGCGCCGAGAACCGCGGGTCCCGCCTCCACCGGCCGACGGAGCGCAACCTGCGCCGGGCGGCGCTGCCTCCGCGCGGCTCCGCAGGCGCGGGGCCTTGCCCCGAGGAGGGCTGCGGGGGAAAGACGGGCGATCCCCCCCGCCGCCCCTCGGGGTCGCAGCGGGACGCCCCGGGCTTCCCCTGCGGGCGGCGGCGGCGGGGCCGGCAGGGGGAGGCCGTCACCGCCGAGCCCCCGCGGTAGGGCGGGGGCGGGCGGGCAGCGGGGTCATCCCCACCGGGCGCGGGCAGCGGCACCCGCCCCGCCGCCTCTCCCGCAGCTCCGTCAGTTGGCGGCGGCTTCCGCTCGGAAACGCGCCCGCCGCGCCGAGCGCCCCTGGGGCGCCGTGCCCGCGGTGCTCCCGGAGCCGCGGCCGCTCCGCTCTGCTCGGCGGAACGGGAGCAGCCGCCTCCGCCGGGGCTCCGCGTCTCCCGCTGAGCTTCCTTCTCCCCCACCCCCGCCCGTCCCAATTTCCCCTGCCAAACTTTCCCAGTCGCTGCCGGCAGCGCGGCACCTGCCCCCGCCGCGCCCCGACCCGGCGGCGGAGGCGAGCGCGCCGCACAAGCTGCGCGGCCCCCCGCGCACCACCTCCCCGCCCCGGCGCAAACGACTAAATAAAGTTGCGGGCTGGGGGGTGGAAGAGGCGAATCGTCCCGGGGGGGTCGGACAGCCCTGGGGAGCCGCAGCCAGGGGCTGCAAGTGGCTGCGGAGCTGTCAGCGGCTCGCCCCGGCTGCGGGGCCGGGGGCGGGCGCCGCGGATCTCGTCCCCCCCACCTTCGTGAGTGCTCTCGGTCCCTCCCTGGGAACAGGCGCTGCCCACCCAAGGAGGCGACCGGCGCTCCTGCCCCGCTCCCGCTTGCTCACTCGCACACACATATACCCGTGCGTGCGCTTCTCTCGCTCCCTCACTTAAGTCAGTGCTTGTGTTTCCAGGTTGCTCAGACCTGAAATCTAAGGGAAAAAGCTCAGCGTTTGCGTCGCTGCTTCTGCCGCTGGTGGTGGTAGCGGTGAAGAGGAAGAGGGTTTTTTTTTTTCCTTGAATTCAATGGATCTGAACTTGGAGTCTTTGGACCTCGGCGGTTTTGGAATATCTACATGCTGATCCTCTTTGTTGTGGCACATCAGCTCGTTTGGGGAAACTATCCGAAGACAGCAAGATGTTTCTCGCTATCTTGTACTTCGCTTTGCCCTTAGTGGGTAAGTTGCTGGCATCTGCTCTCTCTCTGTACATTGCTTCATAAAGCAAAGCATAGGAGTTACGGGATCGGATGTCTGACGGTTGTCAGTCTATTGTTTAGTCAGAACAGTGAAGTTACCAGTAGTTTTTACGGCTCTGCCTCACATCAGTTAACCCAGTCTATATTTAAAGCTCTGGGAGATTAGAGATTTAGATACTTGCCTGTGTAGCCTCTTGTTAAATTGGGTTCTTGCAAGTTACAGGGAAACTTTTGATTTTAATAAAATAAGGCTGCTTGGGGAGGGTAGGGGGTGACAAGGGCCAGCTGAAGGATTACATCTTCACCTGAACCTGGTAACCTGCCTGACTGTGAGTGGTTTGCAGCCCAAACTGGTTTCCTTTCCACAGGAGATGTTTGCGTTTCCATCTGCGTGTGTCTGAGGGAGCGTGACAGGGGGCACGATGGAGAGGAGAGAGTTAATGTAATTTGCTTTGTTCTCCTGCAAAAGCATCATACGTGGAGAGAAATGGAGGGGAGGGAGTCATAAATTCTACCTTTATACATGTAGAATAAGCAAAAATGTGTACAGCCTTTAAAAAGTGACTGACGCAAAAAGAGGCTAATATCAATCAGTGAGGATACTTATCTCTTTGAGTGGGTTGTTTGTGGATGTAATTGAAATTTCAGCAAAGCTCTTGTGGAAAGTGAGGCCGAATATTTAACCCCTCAGTTAAACACTCGAATGGAAAGGTTATTTGTTTCACCAAAGTGGATCTAAGGAATAATGAATGCTTGTTTTGTCAGGCACATTAACCCCTGTGGGTTTTCTTTCCTTTTTGTGTTTTCTCATAAATCAACCAGCAGGGTTAAAAGGTACTGTTTCCTTGGACTCCCACAAAAGTGGATCTAAGACCATGAAAACCCCGTGTGCTTTTTCCTAAGGTGTAGTGTGAAGCCCTGAGGTTTGCAAGGTGCTGCCTGTGGGGCTGGCTGCATGTGCTGCGTCAGGAGGTGCCTTGTGCTTCCCGGATGCCTGCTTTGGAGCCCTGGTTAAATCGTCCTCATCCCTCAACGAGAGTTTGTTGGTTTGTGTCTCCTCTCTCTAGATGTACTTTTGTCCGCAGAAGTGAACGGGCTGCCTGGAGGGGACCGCCTTGACTGTGTGAAAGCCAGCGATCAGTGTCTCAGGGAGCAGAGCTGTAGTACTAAATACAGGACACTGAGGCAGTGTGTAGCCGGCAAAGAGAGCAACTTCAGCCGGGCGACAGGCCTGGAGGCAAAGGACGAATGCAAAAGCGCCATGGAAGCTCTCAAGCAGAAATCTCTGTACAACTGCCGCTGTAAGAGGGGCATGAAGAAGGAGAAAAACTGCCTGCGCATTTACTGGAGCATGTACCAGAGCTTACAGGGTATGTTGCAAAACAAAGAAACGTTACACTCCCCTAATGCAGTGTGTGATTTTGCAGCCCCTCGCATCCGCAGCTAGCTACCGCCACTGAGGCTAAACCGAGAGTCTGACCCCATAATTCACATTGTGCTCTTCAGCTGCAAACTGAGGACCTTTCATCCGACTCAAGAACAGCTGCTGCTCCGTCTCCTGTTGTTGGGAAATCCACAATGAGGGTTTCCTCCAGGGGATCCAGCTGACCTTTCTAAACCCGAGTCAAAAGATAAGGGCACTAGCAAGTGCAAAAGCTACAAAAACAACCATTTGGAGACATTTTCCTAATAATATTTAAACTCCTTAATTAGGACTCACCTAACAAGATCACAGGACACTGGAACTAGTTTCTTAGCTTTTTGCTGAAAGTTAAATGTAATATGAAGAGGAGCATTGTTTTAAGGAAAAGTTTATTCTTTCCTTTCCTGTATTTACTAGCAATATTCCCTGGGCGTGCTGAGGCAGAAAAAAAGAAGTTTGTGCTTCCTAGATGGCCGGTTAGAAGGCATATGACAGTGATTGACTCGGGACTTCTGTTCTTGATGTCACTGGCAAATTTCCCATAGTCTACTGAGAACAGTCAGGTCCTTATATAAGATAAATAATTTTTAGCCCTGTTTTGCTCTGGCCCTGGAGTTGAAGATGCAATCTGTCACTTCGGTGTGGTCCCCATTTAACTCTTTTCTGTAGCTGCTTCTGCAAAAAGGGAAGGCATCCCTTTCTATTCATTTATCCAGGCACCAACTGGAATGTCTTAATGAGTCAGTATATATTTTTGTTCTAACTTTCATAATAAATTACACTACTCTTGGACATTTTCTGCATCATAAAAAGTTCCCTTCCAACAGCATCTTGTTCGGAGTGTTTTATTCCAAAGATGCTAGTTTTTGGCTGTTACCTGGGCTGCTGCTCTAAAAAGAGCTCTACTGTTAGGGTGAATGAAGAGGAACATCCCTGCTACAGCGTCTCTCCTACTGGCATGAGATGGGACAGTCCCTGTGATGTCACAGGCTGTCTCTGCAAATTATGACCTTATCCATGGATGAAGGAGAGGAAAGAGCTAGTGTCAGGGATAAACAACTAGCTGCTTTCAGGTGTTTTTACAGATAATGCTTTGAGGAGAAATAGCCACATAAACAGATTAAAGGGGAGTACCTTTTGCTGTTACAGAGTAACTTTATTTCAGAGTAAAAGTAAACAACAAAATCTTATCTTGAATTCTTGTATAAGAAAAAAATCCAAATATTTTTTGTCTTTAGGAAATGACTTGCTTGAAGATTCCCCTTATGAACCAGTTAACAGCAGATTATCAGACATATTCAGGCTAGCACCAATTGTATCAGGTAAGCAGACTTAAAATTCTTTATCCAAAACATGATTACAATGCTGCTTTGTAGTGAATTATGGAACTTTCAAGCAATGGTCTCGTAAATAAAAAGAAATGTTAATGGCTTTCTGGATTTAGGAGTTCATGATATAGTTGCACAAAAGAAAATACTAATTGATTTTGAAATAATAACTAAAACTGAAAGAGTGCTTGACTGGATGGCAATTTGTATTCTTTTGGAGTCATTCTTGACAATAAATGCTAAATTTTCCTGTAGGTGGCAATCTGATTCCCTGCGTTCCTAATTTACAAATCAGTTCCTTTTTGGGAATGTGGTCAGTGCAAGTTACCTCCCATTGACATTAAAGAAGATCAGAAGATAAATCTTTCAAATGTTTGCATGAGGGAATGCTTTATAGTTTCATACATTTTTGTTTAAAAAAGAAATTTCAGAATTAAGGCTTATCTTCTTTTCTGGAACTGCTGCCTGTTTAAAGAGCCTATTCACAACTTCCTTCTTTTTCTAGTTTTCCTCTGAACATTTTTTGTTGCTGCGTGGCTGTCTTTCAGAACTTGTTTGTAGTAATTTGAATGCGTTGCTCGGTAATTAAACTATGCTGTTTGGTTTTTTATCAATCTAAATTATGCCAATTTTGGATCATATTTATTGAAACAATGATTTTTGGGCATTCACAGGGGTTACAAGTTGGAATTAATTTTTTTTTCGGAGTTTCAGAAAGTCTTATGAGGATGCAGTCGGTACTCAGGACCTTTATTTGCTTAGTTACCTACAAAAATTGAATGTGCACAGTATAATGTGTAAGTCTGACAGTGTTGAAGCTGTAGTTAACTGACATGCTACCGATAAGCATTAGTAGATGGCTTTTTAAGAGAAAGAAGAAAAGACCAGAGAGAGTAGCTTGACCAATTTTCAGAAGTACTTACACTTTTTAGGACCCTAAGTCTCATTAAAAGCCAGGAGGACTTAGGTTGTTAAGTATTTAATGGTACAGATTTTCAAAGGCATATAGACATATAAAATGTAGATAACTGCCCATTGGGATTTTCAGAAAGGACTAAGTGATTTAAATAGGCGTTAGATGCCCAGGCAGTTTTAAAAATTCTAAGTGCTTAATGCATCTTTAGGTATCTTAATGCCTTTGAAAATCAGCCCTTTAGTTACTTTTCAAAATGTGACTTCAGATCCAAATCACGTACATCTTTTGAAAGCATTATCCTAGTTTGGTGAGGAGAAACAGTAGAGAACAAAGATTAATTTCTGAAGAATCTTTGTTTATTTTATTTTTAATTGCTTAAAAACCGCAACTTAATACAAAATCAAGACAAAATCAATGCAGGGGAGTTCCAGGCTGTTTTCTCAAAGTTTATGGTCAACCCACCTCAGCAGTTTTATGATCTCCAAAGAAATACCCTATGTACACTCTGCCTTTCTGTTATTTTTTAGATTCCTCATTTACTTGCAAAGTAATTATCTTAAAAATGTAGTAATTTCTTTTTTCTACCTATTCTGTGCAACAATGAAATAAGACATAGTTGCCAACAAGTGATGTCCATCCTACCAGCCACTCAGATGCTGGTGGACTGGCTAGTGCACCCCAAATTGCTGTTCACTTTGTCAGAAGTTTCAGGTTTACAAGGACTGGAGGCCTAGATTCACAATGAGCAACAAACAAAAGTTGTAATACAGTGGAAAAACACCAGTATTTGAAAGTATTGTTGTCTGAAAGAAAAAGAGTAGCAAAAGCATTTTTCTTATCGTCATGGTTACTACTGCATGTTACATTCTTTAAAGCTGCCTAGTCTTACAGATTTTTTGCAGGGCTCTGCAAATACCCCGAACAGCAGAACTTGGTAAGATTTTTATATCTTGATTAAAACAAAACAAAACAAAAAAACCCTGTACAATCAGTGTTGGCAGGGGTTTCATAACTGGTGTTCTGCTAATGTCGTCATTGTGTTTATAGATGTTGCTGCAGTATTCACTCTCTTTAAAGTTACTTGGGTGTAATCAGAAGCAGTGATTAACCCTTTCATCTCACAAAGGCCATTCTGTGGTACTGTATGACTTCGTATATATCAAGTTTAATGCTTTTGCCATCTTTTTAATTTATTTTTGAGACAGTATAGAAAATCACAACAGTTGTCTTTTATGGTACGTAAAAGGGGAAAAACATTGGCTAAGATGACTGTTTTGCGTGTTACATAAGTCTTTCGTAGCGTACATAAGTATAAGAAATGGAGGTCAGTTTTTAAAAGCAGTTAAAGTTGATCTAATTCTATACTGAAAGATGTTCAAAATTGCATCCTCTATGGAAACAGCATGCCACTTTCTCATTAATCATTCAAGCATCAATATGTTGATTTAAAACAAAAATCAGGAATATATTGCTAAACCTGTTACTAAGTTTGTAGTTTCTCTCCAGTTCCCATTATGTTAATGGAACAAGTAATGCAGTTGTGTTACTAAAGTGAAGCTTTGTTTTATATTTTCAAGTGGTCTATGTTATACCGGGACTAGTGGTGTAGTTAGTCTAGAACTAGAAGGACAAGCTAAGTGTTCTATATGAAATTTAAAACAATGTCCAACAACACAGAAAAGAAAGATCTAAACCCATAAAATTATTTATCGTAGTACTAGCTGTTAAGCCCGGGGTATCATATATTTAGACACTAACAAGTGTAAATTTTGCATTTGAATCACTGCTAAATTTGCAAGGAAAGTGTCATTTTTTAAAACAAAAAAATAATGATGGCTAAAACAGGAATGCGAGTTCAGTGTTTGATTTAGTTGTGATGACGTATCCTGAGTATTCAAGGTTCTGATCTTCCTTCCTTTCCGTCTACACTTAAGTTCATAATTCAGCTCGTTCTATAAAGTTAGTCCTCTGACACCTCACATGGCCAAATCCAGCACTATGAGTCTTCCCAGCTGAAGGACAGGGCTGTCTTGTTTTTTTGTTTTGGGCATGTCTAGGTCTGAATTTTCTTTAGAACTACTATGTCTGATGTGGTGCTTCTGCCTCAAGGGTGTGAATTTTTTGCTGGTAGGCAGCTCTTCAAATTACTGAAGACTTGTGTATGTGTTTTAGAGAGTAACAGATTTAGGTTAGTTGTTATGATGTAAAGATTTTGCTTAAACAGACATTTTTGCTTAAACCGACATTTTTGCTTAAACCTTAACAACTTCTGAGAGGTGAAAACATTTTAAGGCCATTGACTTCTGTCACAACTACAGTAAATGCAAAATCTGTTGATTGGATTTCAGAGGTGAGTTTCACACCAAATTAAGGATAGATGCTTGAATCAGTTACTTGTTAAAGCTATCTACAGCTTTTTACTACCTGGGGAACAGTTTGCCGCTTGAATTTGTATTGTATTTGACATTGAGCCTTGCAATGAGAAGATATCTTATTGTTTCGGTATCAACTGATACATATAGTGGTCATCTCTGTGGCATGTTGTAAGGAAATATCCTGCATAAAAACGGTAGCTTCACATACCTGTAGAAATACTTACAAAATAAATGTTTCTGAAATGTCTCATTCTTTTCAACACAAAATGGAGAGCCCCTAAAGCTGAATAAAATGCCTTAACCCATGTCTGTGAAGTGGTGTAAATAGAATACTTAATATTAAAAAGAATTGACTATTTAGATTAGCGTATTTAGGATGACATAATGCTCTCCTCCCATGGATTCACTTTTAAGTTAATCACAGGCTTATTATCCCATTGTTCAGCTTTGTGTATCTTTTCTTCTTTCTTTTACATCTATTACGTTAAGAAATAATTTTAAAGAACAAGCTACATAAATCAGAATATTTCTTAAAATACATAGGTTTTGCTGGTAATCTGTGGAGAATTGGTTGGTTACATGCTGCTAGTTACATCTTGTTTCTAGTTACTAAAATGCAAGACAGGTAGAAATGAATTATTTTGCCAATATTTCTTTTTAGTGTAGTAAACTGTTTTTGCAAAGTGCTGTTTGTATCATTAACAAATGAGAGGAAGAAACGGGCTCATATGATTATATGTTAAAAGGAGCGTTTCCTGATTCTGCTGTTCTCATGAGAGGCTGTTTACTCTTTAAAAACTCTGGGAATCTTCTGTCGCAGAAGGTATCTGGAAGCTTATATTTAGAAAAGGGTATATTTTGTATTTATTATGGCAATTCGTTAAATAAAAACAAGAGTTCAGTAGACAGCACAGCACATAGGGCTTCTCACTGGAGTGTGTCGTTCCACATTATTACATGGGTAGCACAGCACATGAAGTTAGCATCTTTGATTTGCATGCTGAATAAGCTATAAGTACAAATCCAAACAATTATGGTCAGTGAGTTGGCCTTTTATTGTATTTAAAAAGTTGAGACTATAAAAAGTTAGCAGTGCTGGAATTCTCAGAAGGGTGTGTGTGCTGGTGGCATTTAAATCGGGCAGTCTCATGTACACTCTTTCAATAGGATTTTGTGAAGATGGATCTGGGTCTTCCTCTAGGATCTCTACGTTGTTCAGAAGGAGAGTGGGTTAGTTAGTAGTTTTCCCTTCTTCTTCAGAGTTTTTCACAGTCTTTTAGGCACCCTGTATCATTGGTGTCCACAGATCAGAAAGTCGATGCTGGGAAAGAATGAAGTCCAGTACGCAAAACTTCCTTCAAGATTTGACAGACTTTTTTAAGGGAAGACTTCCCTCTCCCCAGCATAAAACCTGCTTTGAGTATCGATGACAGCTATCTGGCCCCTCCCCATTGTTTTGTCCTTCCCAGGGATGGGGTAGAGACATCACAGAGAATGGACTGCAAGTGTTTCCTTTGGAAAAGTTGCTATCAGCAAAGGTTGGGGAGGAAGGTTGGGGTTTTTCAATGTGAATTCTCAGGATCCAGAGAAACAGAGCTTCCTTTTCTGCGTGCTTAAGGCCCTTTAGGATTGCTCATACCTTCTCTTTCTGCTACTTCTGTAAAGAGGGGCTGTAGAACCAGGAAACACTGTGTCGTAGTGAATTAATTTTGCCCAAACTTTCATAACCCCAAAATTCTTTTAATCAAGAATTTAATGTTTCTCCATTCATTTTTGCAATTCTTGAACTAATGTAAAAGCTGTGTTCTGGGTAGCCGGTCCCTGACACTTTAATTATCATTTGCCTCTTTCTTTCCTACCTGGTAAATTACTTTTCTTTTGTAGAATCCATATATAGCATTTTTTAAATTGTTTATCAAAAGGATAAGTTAGAGTCCCTGTCCTAGCCAACAGATTCACTGCTTTTTCCTTTGGGGGTTTCTGGCATGTGAATTAGTGGCTTCTCCCATGAATTAAACTGTATGACATCCCCAGTTCCTACAGCCTGAGGCCTCTAATCCTGGTTCTATTCCTAAATCTGTGTATATTTCAAATGCTACATATTTTTCTAATTTAACACTATGCCTTTTTCTGACATTTGTGTACGAATATTTGAGATGCCACTTTTCTACAAAGGCAATCGAATTTACAAAATATTAAAAATGTTGATTCCTGTTGACTGTTTACAATGCTCTTATTAGCTCTTACCTCCCATATTGTTGCAGTGTATTTTAAAAAACCGAGATACTTCATGTTGGGTACCTTGCACATTCACCCAATTTCATAAACAATAAACCAGATCTTATTAAGGACTCCTATAAGTTAATAGGAGTCTTGTAATCTGATTCTGTTCCCACTGAAGTAAGCATAACACATCAAAATCTTTTTATTTTATTATGATGTATTCTGCTTCCTGTTGTAATTCTTTGGCTTAGTTCTGGTTTTCTGAAGGTTGAGCCTTTTGATAACAGAAAAGTAAAAACACATTGTTAATTTAGCCTACATAAGATTGTCACATGCACAACTATATTTTCCTTTGTAAAGTAATACATTAAAATAATAGCCCTTGGACCAATAAATAATATTGTTTTTACAGTTATAAATCAAGACTAACTCTTCTTTCCCCAGTAAGAATTTGTGTCCCTTTGCCTGTTGCAAGAAAAAACCCAAACAACACAGGCATCTATTTTAGTTGCATTTAACAAAATGAAAATAGTTTGACAAAAATAAATCTAATACGAGCATGTACAATATTTGTGTTCTTTGACATTTCTGTCTGCAGATTTTCTTTGCAGAGACAACTAGGCTGGCTTCCAGTCAGATAACAAGTTATCAAGAGTGCATAGATACTAGTTGCTGATTTCCACCTCTGCATTTTCATAATCAGATTGGACTTCACAGAAAAGAAAATCACTTTGGTGACTGTTAGCTTGCAGGAGCTTTTTGAACTTCCTGTTTTCTACATTTCTTGAGCTAGATCTGATTATGAGAGGGGAATTAAGTATCTTGCTGAAGTAACTGGTTGACCAGCTTATAAAGGCAGTGCTTACACACTTTAACTTCAGCAGGAACATGAACAGGCCTTGAAACCCCAAATAGAAATATGTAAATATCCTCAGCTTAGTCCATATTTCTTTCCTTGGTGAGATTATTGGAACTTTTTTGCTAATTTCTTTGAAGACCTGTAAGACAGAAGAAAAGGTCTTTGTTCCTCAAGTATTTAAAATGCACAGCTTTGAGCAAAGGTAGTTTCTGCTTGTCCGAGCAGTCTAGGCAGGCTTTGTCCACCTGTTTAACAAGATGAAATCCATTCCATGGAAGGAGGAAGCATCTGGTGATACAACACAGAGTATTTATGCATGAATATTCAACGTCTCCTTGAATGCTGGGAGTAGTAAGAGAGTATATTTAGGAGTCTTTGAAGGAAACTCAAAGGAGAGAAGTATTCTCCTGAAGCCTCAGAGGAAAGTGTTGGGAGGTGGATAGTTGAATAAGCATGGCCATTTTGCTTTCAATGTATAGCATATACAGTGACCCACGTCTTTTCTTTGTCTAGAGTAGCATCTTTGGAGAGCAGACTTGCCATCCCTTTAATCTGTGTCTTCACAGGAAAAGCTCAATTATAATGTGGTGGGCCAGATATCAAATGAGCAAACGCGTATGTGCTTTTAAGCAGCAAATTGTATATTCTTCTGTTTCCCATTACAGGCTAGCTTTATCGTTTGCACAAATGCCATGCTAGTTCCTATGAAGTAGGAGCAAAAGCACACAGGTGCTGCTAGTGGTATTGGTGGGATTAAGTGGAGAGATCGGGTACTTACTAGTCACTGAGGAGGGAAGCAGAATCTGGTTATCTAGGGGAGAGGTACCACCATTTCAAGGACGTGGTGAGCAGGAACAGGCGTGGGCTGCCAGGGGACCTTAGAAACACAAAACTGGCCAGGAAGTTCCCAGTTTTGTCAGGTATCTACAGACTCTGCTGTCTTGCAGTTGGACACAACCAGCCTGCTAATGGGGCTGCTGAAGGCATGACACGGTGAGAGTGAGAAAAAGCCCGTGGTCCATGTGTCATAGCTTTGGTGCAGCGCTGAGCGTACTGTTGGGAATACTGCGGTGATAAAGACGGTGCAGAAGAGAAGCCTGCGCTGAGTGGGCATATTTCTATGGCAGTCTTCCTCGGAGGGGTCCTGAAGTGCCTCGTCTGTAAGCTGTGTCCCCTGGTGAAATGCAGAGAACAGTGCCCAAAAGAGCAGCATCCTGCAGCTTTCTGTCTCTTGATGGCACAGCAAAGTGCAGTTTATGGCAGGCGATTTGCACTCTGGCTCTTTACATTTTAAAATATTTTAAAACTTTATTTTTGTAACCCTATTTGTATTTGACTCTCAGGGATAACTTTGACAGTCTTAGAAGAGCCAGTGGTGTCTGTCAGGAGCTCACAGTATGTTAAAATCACTAAGAGTAAAATGTTTGTGTGTGATGAGAAGAAAGAAGAATTTCTGGATTGTAAGGCAGAACTTACTTGTGACGAGTATCCAACATTTCTTATTTTAAGTTGTACATTATATTATTTTAACCTGAGAAAGGAATGTGTTTACAGCTTTGATTTTTAGAAATGTGACCATTTTTGTTTATGAAAACTAATAATTCTATAATTTATTTTATATTTTTTGGGTATTATTTTTACATTCTTGCATATTTCTTTTATATTTCTTGTGGATGAAACTAATGCGGCAACAATGCTGTCAGTATAGTTAGGGCATTAACACAATGAAGTTATTTTTGGAATAGTTCTTTAGTTACTATGATGCTCTGACAATTTTTATAAATGTCAGGCTGTTGTCCTACACAATCTGCACTCAGCCTGAAATTTAACGTGAGAGATGCATGACACAAAGTGTAATGGCATAGAGATAGCTCTTCCTGCATAGAAATTTGCAGAAATGATGGGTTGTAAAGAGAGTTGAAGATATCAAACAATTTGAGTAGGAACCTATAAATAAAGATGAATCTCTGCATTCACTGGTTATACGATTTTATCACTGTCTGGTGTCCATAAAATGCATCTTCCCATTAAAGTTTTGTCATGCAGCTGATGAGGTTCAGAAGTGTTAAAAGCTTCCACTCTCTTCCTTTTAAATTCTGCACCCTAATTCAGTACTAAAGCTCAGTTCAGCAAAACCAGAAATCGCCGTCTCCGTTTCTCCTCCGCAGGAGACAGTATCTGATTCTCCCTGCTCCCCAGTCCCACAGCCTCCAGCTCACTGCTGACGTTTCTTACATTTAACCCTGACAGTCAGGCAGTGCTAACTGCTGTCGCCTCCTTGAGCTAATAACCACGACTCATTCCTGCCTTGACATACCTTTTCCATATACCGCCGTGCCTTCTTTGATTGTCGAGTTTGCTCTCTGTGAACCGTAACTCCTCCAACAAATCCCCTCCGGCTGTAGGACTTCCAATGGTTTCTTTCTCTGTCACTGCAGCATGGAGTGGCTCAGCTTTCCACCTCAGCTATATGTTTCCCAGAAATCTGACTACAGTTATTCCCTTTCCTTTTTTACGACAGCCTTGTCTTTGCTCTCCTGTCTGATGTCTTTGCTTTGTGGTCTGCCTCTGCCCTCCACCCTGCTCTCCCTTTCTCCGTTCCCCCAACGCCTCCCAGTCCTCCCTTGTTTGGTACCTCTGGTGAGGCAACGCCTTCTCTGTTCCTTGAAAGCTTCCCTTAAACTCTGCTTTTTCCAGCATTCTCCAAATTGTTCTCTCACCCTCCCTGTAAAGACTTTGAGATGTGGTCTAATAAAAGAAATTGTTCCTGAGTAATAGAACTAATAAAGCCTGGTTTCCTACCGGAGTCCTCCATCTCCTGGATGCCCCCGCTCTCTGCACAGACAGAGCTCCCATCTTCTCTCCCCGTGCTGTGCCCTTTCCACATGTCCCCCTTGTCTCTTCACTAGTCCTTAACTCTGTCCCACGTCTCTTGTCTCTGTGGGGCAGCACGTGCTGCGGCTGGCTTGGTGTTAGACACGTACTGAAGGACTGTATGGGTGAGCAGGCAGCAGCTCCCTCTTGGAATGGCTCAGAGCCAGAGACATGCCTGCCTTCTCCTCGGCAGGCAGGTCTACGGGGGTCTAAAAACTGCAGTTTTTCATAAAATTTGTAAGAACTTCATATTCATTCCTCTGTCAAATTTCTTTGAGTGTGTCCTATGGGTGAAAAAATCGCTGGGATCTGCAGGGGTGTGGAGAAGATAGAGGAGACTAATACTCAAATTACCTACATTTCCTTGGAAAAATTAGGATTAAAAAAAGCAAGTATCATTCCTGTCATATCGCTAAGCATTAGACTGTGACATATCTCATTTTACTCTAGTCTCATAAAACATCTAGTGTGTTGTGCAAGTGATATAAATAAACATGCAGTGGACCTGAAACATATAGCCAATTAAGTATAGTTGATGGCTGACAGTTGTATTAGATAATTGAGCATCTCAGGATTCTCAAAATGGGAAATAATTCATGCATTTACGTTAGTTGGTATAAAGATTATTTATTCAGATTTAGAAATGAAACAAGGAAGAAAGGACCCATCCAAAAGCTGTTGTATATGAACACATATATTGCATTTGACTATTTGGATGATACCACATTGTATTTACAAATGACACTGCACTTTTTAAAGTCATCTTCTTTTTCATGAGGAATATTTTTAGGATTAAGGATTAAGTTTTGTTGATGTTTATTGTGGTAAGGTCATAAACAAAATTGAGAAAGGTGATACTAGCATTTGGTAGTAGTTTCAAAGAATTCATGTCCAAATACCTGGACTTCCCCAGGCTTGTGGCTTGCAAATGGAGTGGAATGTATTCTGCACAGCAGTGGCTTTGCATTAATGAATGCTTAAGCAGCAGATTAAAATGTCTGTTTAAAAAATAGGTTAGGATTATATAATAACCCAAGTCTGGGATAGTAATAACAGTGAAGATAATTTTATTGAGCAGATTAAGTGCAATTAGATCTCAACTACAGAATATTTAAATACAATACCAGATCAAAACCCAGTCCCTGCAGCTTTAGTTGCTTTCCTTCACACCTACAGGATCAGCACCTGACAGCAAAGTAAATTATCATTTTTATTGTTGTTCATTTTATATTGCCATGGGAATGTACATCATGTTATCCATTAGGACCCAAACAAACAAGTCTTTTCTCCACATACAGAGTCATGAAACAAGACATGATTGAAGACAGCGAAATGTCTGCACTATTTGAAATTCTATTAGAAATTGATAAATTTGCTTGTCAGATTTCTTCAAAGGATTGGATAGATAAGAACTGCCTATAGCATTCTCATATGAAAAGTCGTGAAAATTACAGCTTTATAATAAACCCATATAGACTGAGAAAGTGTCAGTTCTTTCTCTCATAATCTATTTACTTAATTTTAGTCTCCTAAGTTGTGAAATGGAGACACAAACTTGCAGCGGTTGATAACGCTTATGACCTGATGAAGTAAACTGCTTTGATCCTTTGGGAGGTCAAACTGTGTGTATTTCTAAGCAAACATTCCCCAAGGCTGCTGATGTGTGAGATGTCTCTTCCCCTTGCCAAATGTCCTACCTTCGCAATAGAAAATTAAAGGAGACTTGCAAAGAAACGTGGTGTGTTAGTGTGTTTAATCTTGTCTACAAATTGGTGTGAGAATTGTTGAACACAGGGTTTGGTGGTTGTTTTTTATTTAATTTTTGCAGCGTTTAAAAATATCTGGGCAACTCTCTTCTGGGTTGGGTAGAAAGTGAATGTATTAACTCTAACTGCGCTAATGTTTAGGGAGAAACGCATACAATGTTTTTTAATTTAGTAAATAGAGAATGATTCTGAATCTGACTTGGAGCTTCATTTAGCTTTTTAAGATATTTCTGCTGTATAGCTAAAAATATCTTATCTTCATGCCCTTGACCTTTCTCTAAGAGCTACGGGAAGATTCAAAAGCATAAATGAGAATAAATTTAGAATTAGCCTATTTGAAGAAAAATGGTACCAAATGCTTTAGCTATCCACAAAAGGGTATTCAATCCTACAACATGTCCGGTCTGGCAGAGCTAAGCAAAGCAACCTGCTACTAGAGCAGGGCTGTGGTAGTCCTAGAAATGAGAAGGTAGTTAATTTTTCATTCCCCACTGAATCCTTCCTCTCCTTGCGGAAGCTGCCAACAAAGGTGCCAATTACAATGATGATTTCTGTAGCTCAGATATCTATCTCTTAACATACCTCTTTCCCCCCAGCTTGTTCTGTGTAGCTCACCGTGCAGCTGTATAAATACTTTCGGTCATTACCCTCTTGGACTGTATTTGAACTAGCAATTAAAAGGTGAGGTTGTCAATATATTAAAGACCTCGTTAATGGCATAACTACAGCCATAAACGGTGAATAATTGTGATGGTTGAGCTTTATTTATTTATTTATTCATTACAAAATGTGTCGGTATCTGGGCATCTTTGACATTATGGGGATACTTCTGAAAACAGATGACTTTTAGTGATATCCACTGCAAGCAGCCACTCTGCAGTGTTTTTAATTATCTACTTTAAATTATTCACTTAACAAGACAGAGAATGGTTGCACTTGTGAAGCTGTCATCTTTAGGGCTTAGGTACTGCATTGCTGTGCAATAATTATACAGTCTGATACTAGCTTTCATTTATGCTAATTGCAAGTAAGCTTATAAATTCCTCAGATTATTAAAAAGAGAATTATCTCCTTCCTGTTGCGTTCAGTCAAGGATTTAAATGTTGCAAACTTTCAGTCCTGCTTTAAAGAGAAAATATCACCATAAAAATATTTCAGATATCAATACTTTGTCAAACTAAGAAAACAAGAAACGTTACTCTATTTTGCCTTTCAAAATTGTATTTGTAGCACTGTAACTGTATATACTGATTTTTATCATTATTTTAAATTAGTTTGGTGATTTAAATAGGTATTTAATCCTACACAGGCAGACATAATAAAGCTAAAATCATACCTAAAAGGTAATTAATAAGTGACTATCCCTAGGACACTAACAGGAGCCAAAAGAAATTGATTTCATAAATGGCAATGTTTTCTCTAAAGCTGTTCTCATTAGGATCTTCAGGAAAAAAATCACAGATTTCTGTAATGCAGGCAGTATGCAATATCTGGTCTAGACTGTGAAGAGCAATGTAATTTACAAGTTACAGAATGAATTATTCTGTTGCAAAAAGAATAAAAGAGAGCCAAGAGTTAGCTCCCCCTGAGCAGCAATACGTGCTAATTGAGGGACTCAGGATTGCTTTGTAAGAGTCAATAGTCAAGCTTGTAGCATACTTAAAGTGACTAGTTTCTGTCTTTAGCCAGAATGAGAAATATAATAAATGATTCTGGACCTGGACTGTGGTGAGAAGAGCTACTTCCCACTGCAGCTGTCAGAATGGGAGACGTGTAAAGCACTTGTAACAGATAGCTCCTCTATCTACGGAGCAGGTTGTACTTCTTGTATGGCAAAGAGCGTCGCTGATAGATTAGGGTGACAATTCATAATGTTCCTGAGCGTGGATGCTACATGTTGAACAAGATCAGAGTCTCAAGGAGCATGTCACAGAGAATTAAGGTTTATTACTTATACTTCCCCGTGGTTTTCAGAATTTTAAAAGGATTTATAATATTTGAAAGATGTTTAAACTCAGAAAACCTTGGTATTTCAGAGTAATACTTTACAAATCATCTTTTCCCCAGACTGTAGCTGAGCGCAGTGGTCCAATTCTGGGGAATGACTTTTTGTTGTGTGACATGATACAATAACAGAAAAGTATTTTAATAAAATTCTAGAAATTACTGTGCATATTAGGAATGATTTATTATACTCTATAACAGGAAAGCTAGAAAGGTTGTTTGAAAGTGTTAACTTCTCAGATATGTATTATTAGTGTGCAGTAAATGTATTATTTTGAACTATTTATTTTTAAAGAGTGGCAAAAGTATTAAAATACATCTCTAAATCACTCCACAGCTATTTAGAGACAAGGTTTTGGCTAGCTGCCCAGAACACTGCGTAGTAGGTATTTGGGAAGAGAAGGTTTCTTTGAGGTATTTTTACCACTGGGGGACTCCTGCTGTTCACATTTCTTCCGTACAGTTTGGAGTCCCCCAGATTTGCTTTAAATGATTGAGTTCACCTGAAAGGTGGGGGATGTACTGGTGTTGGAAGAGGTGCAGCCAGCATATTTGTCATAAAAGATCCTGTTAAGTTTAATTGGCAAATGAAGTGTTTCTTTATTTCATATTATAACACCCAAATGTTAACCCAGGTTGTTTCTCTTTGTATCTAATGCAGGAGAAGCTGCACAGTTTGTAGAAGATGTGGCTGAGTTCATTCTTCTGACTGTTTTATCCGTAGTTGTTTTAAGACTTGACTGAATAGATGCTGGCAGGACCTTAGCTTTTTTTCATATTAAATGTAAAAGCTGAGCTAATGTATATTTGGCAGACACAAGCACTTGGAGGTCAGGAAACTTATGACTTCAACTTTTTCTCTTTTGTACTATTCCTTCTGACACAGGCTTGAAATGACATTCAAATACTCCTTTTCCAGTATGTGCTATGACTCAATATTGTACCAGTGCCTGAGATCACCTTTGCTGATGTACTTAAAATCTGACTAATACATTTATAAAAGGGAGAGTTAAGGTACAAACACATCTCTAATTCTGGGTCTGTCTGACTGGAAAGTTTCTTTTCATATATCATTCAACAGCAGGTTTACTGAAAGGAAGGTTAGGAGCTCATTTGTATAAACTTCCAGACCTTTTTCCCAAAATAGCTCTTTTCCATTGGAAAAAATGCAGTTATCCTAATTTCCTGACGGTACTCTAGGTTGGAGACTGCGTTTTGTTTCCTGTTAGGAGTTTTCAAAACCTTTACAGGTGGTATCAGAAGGGCCACCAGTTTGTGCCATAGTGCTTTTTAGGAAGGACTGCACAGAAGAGAGAGATGTGTCTGTCTGAATCTGTTCATACAGCTGAACAACAGTTTGCAATTTGTAAAGAGCCAAACCTTCCTGTTTGTAATACAATGTGGTGTCCTTAAACCATAGGATATTAGGTCAGCATGTCTTTAAAGACACTAGCAGCATAAGGCCAAATATTCTCAGAGCAGTATTTGTTGCTGTTGGATTGCAATCTACATCACAGTTTATTTCATTGGATTAATTCTTCTGTCTGTACCTGTTGCATCACAGTGAAATGAGTTCAAGGGTGTTAGTTGGTAGGAAACAAGGATGCGGCAGTCCCATCTCGCAGCTGGCTTTCAGAGCCCATTTATTTTATTAAAGTTAATAAAGTGAATTGTACTTCAGATAGACAATCACACCGCTGTTTTATTTAATAAAACAAACAAGGAAGAACCAAGTTGCATTTGCTTCATAAGGAAAATCTGTCTTTTGCTGTTTAGAGAACGTATCCTGTGATGACTGTCATACAACATTAATTTTTATGCTGTACTTAGAATTGAAATACCTGAATCTCTGGCAGTTTCTTTTCTTCATTGGTGACAAGTAAATGCTGAATAATCAATCAAAATATAATTTTTTAAAAAGTAACATCTGAAATGAGGCAGGCTAGTAGAAGGGAAGAAGGCAACATTTTGCGTGTGAATAAAACTCAAGAGTTTTTCAAACTCTAAACTGGAGAGCTTCAGGTAGTGTAAAAGACATATTTAAACAGAAAATCCTCTGATCGTTTTCACTCTCCTTTTACGTGTATAAAAAAGCTACTCCACTGAGTACCAAAGCTTGAGAGTTGGCAACATTTCCCTGGAGGAGAACGTGTATTGCCTCTATTTGGTGTTGGAGAGAAAGACATGACCAGTTTGCTTTCTAATGTGGTAGAATTCCATAAACTCTGGTGTTACGTTATATTCCAATACGATCAATCCTAACATGTAACGAAGCATAAACATTATTCTATGTGTTGCTATTTTCACTAGTTGTCAGTTGGTCGCTAATGGGAAACTCAGAGATATGTTATGGAGAAATTTGGTTATATGGAGACGAGTCAAATCGCAGCAGCCATTTTGTAAGCAATGTAGTAGTTCTTAAGGACACTTGGCAGAGGAAAAGAAGTGATATTTGCATGTTTAAACCTGTTTATTTCATTAGGTCATGTTGTTCTTTGAAGAGTATATGTTGCAGTAATTACAGTAGTATGCCAATTACTTCTTTTAATTACAGATTTTTTTTTAATGTGGGGGTTAGATCAGCTCCTGTGAAATCGGCTTCTCGTTGTTTTTCCATTCATATATGGTGGAAACACTGGGGCAAAATACATTTTGTATTATTTTGTCTCTTCATCTGAAAAGATTTTTTTTTAATCTGGAGAACCCATATTCATAGCATTAAATTATGACAAATATTTATTGTAGAATATGTTTTATAGTTAACTGCAGAAGAGTGTTTCCTCTTGCTTTTAGTCACAGGATACCCATCTACATTCTATTATCAGGGTCTTGTTATGAGTACTGTAGGCCCTCAGTTACCATTGAGTCTCCAGTTGTTTTCCATCAGAATTGGATCAAAATCAGCTTCTTTAGATCAGATTTTCAGTCCCTCCTTCGGCAAAATTTTTGATAAGATCAAATGAAGCTTTCCCAAGCAAGCTGCAGAATATAATCCCTGTCAACAATGATGTTTCTCTGTATATTCTAGATTGCAAATATACCTTGTCTGTGCAACCTCGAGGTGTTTTGATTAATTGCGTCTTTTGGAACTCCATATGTGTGTTGTGTCTGCTTTATTCACACATTAAAGGGACACAGCTATTACCTTCCCTCTAAGTTATGTGAGGAAAGAGGATTGCGTTTACTCTCTATGGTATATTTCTAAGCTCCGTAACATTTTAAAAAATATTTTTCATGCCTTTGGTCTAATTCTAAATGTTATTTTTCATTAGTCATAAAAAATACAGGTTAAAAGCTCTCAGAGGTTTTATGTAGGCGTTCATGCAGTAGTCTGATGCCTCTGACAGATAATCCTAGAGAGATCTCTTCCACAGAACAGGACTTGTTCTTGGTAATTATTCTCATATTACGACTACTGCTTCTTTGCTTTGAGCAATCTGATAAGGAGACTACATCACACAGAGTCAGGAAAATTCCTTCCAAGTAGAGGAGATTTTCCATGTGGGCAGCTCTTGAAATTAAAGATCTGTAATTATTTACAATGCATAGGATGTTCCATACCCTCTCTTACATTGATAAAAGTTCATCTGGTAGTAACAAGCGTCTGTCACTGTTCAATACTTTACTTCCTGATCTTCCATCTCATACTGCTGTAAGTTCTTAAAGACCCTTTCAGTGACAAAATAGGTTTTTGTGGAGTGCTTTAATGTCCTATTTGTGATGCTCATCATGCATCTTGTGTGTATTTTAAGCACTGCTGTGATCATCGTCTGACTCTTAAAATTGGTATTCACTTCAGGAGAGCAAGCAAGCTTTAGACAGTTACGGTATAGAAGCTATATGCCTTGCTCTATCAGGAACAAATAGTACTGAGACCTTGTATGAAATCCATTCATAAAGATGATGCCTGCATTTTGCAGAACAGAATTGGTGGCCTTATGTTTTTCCCCTAAACTTCATGCTACAGATGGAGAGGATTATTTATGTGGAAAACTCAGTTTATAGCTCAGCAATCAGACAGCAGCTGTATTTTCCTCCATTGCCAGATCCTCAGCAACATCTTGTCTTGTTTGTAAAGCCATCTAGTTTATGAAAGTTAGAAGGCTCCCAAACAGAACAAGCTGCTCGTATTTGTAAAGAATACAGCTGCTAGATCCAGAGCTGATGCACTGGGAGAGCAGTATTCCCATCTTTGTTTAATTGATAGTGTTGGCACTTTTCATGCCACCACTCTGAAAAGACTGCAGCTTAGCAGTCACTCTTGCCTGGCTTTATGCTGGCATGCACCCGAAGAAAAATAAGATAGCTCTCCTACGGCCGCTTCTGTTCTTCAAGATGCTTTAGTCAGTTGAAGTACACTGCTAACAAAGGATTTGAATTACAAGGAAAAGGAGAGAGAGTAACTACTTCTCCACCTTCTAGCTCTCTGTGTAGAAGCACTGAAAGTTAGAGGTCCTATATGTAGCAGTACAGAGTGCTGGGCAGAGACCTTAGAAGGTCCCAGGGTCAGACAGTTGAGGTGCTTGCCTACTGGCAATGTGTTGTAGTGCAGCCCCATTGACCACCATATTGCAAAAATCACAGATATCTATGAGGCAATTATTATTTTTCATATGGTAAAGCAAATTTGGGTATATTTGTCACAAATACACTTTTTAAGTACCTCAAATTTCCAGTATATAAATGTTATTTAGAATATATTTCTCTTTTATACTGGTCATTTTTGTCATTATAAAACTTGCCTTCATTTAAATCATTTAAAAATAGGTTGTATAAAACTTTGATAATTTTTCAATGTTTGATTTAAATTACAAAGTTCAATAAGGTTTCTTTGCCCAGCTTATCTGTAGAAAATATATGCTTTATAAATACCCAGTGTACCAATATTTAAAAGGCCATGTGTTATCTGAGAAAACTCATGCAGAGAATCAACGGCTCTACCATAGGAATCAATCAGCATAGTACTGCAAACAAGGGACCTTTTGTACCTCTACAAGTGCAGAACAGCATGAATTTTACAACTGCTGAGTGTACTCTTAAGTTAATTACCATTTAGAGTCTAAATAAAATAATTCTCTACAAAAAATTGTGTTGAAAAAAAATTTAGTGGCATATAGCATCCTATTTATTATTTGTTCAACTATAACTGAAGTGTAATCAGAAATCGGATTTGAATCACAGGCTGTGGGGAAAAGTGCATCTTTTCAGTGGAGTTAATGAGCTTGAGTAGAACAAAGTGCTAACACAGCTATCTGGAACCTGAGTTATTTTATTCAACATATGTTTGTGCTGTATAGACGCACCCTATGATGCCAAGGTCTTATATTTAATAAAGGGATTGAGAGCAACACAATTGGACCGCTTTAGGGATTTAATCAAAAAGAAGCAGCATCGTTCCTTAAGAGTTGTTTAAAACAGTGCGGTATATAGTGTGCACAGCACTGTTTTAGCGTGTATATTTAGTGTATAGTGTATATAGACTATACACTAAATAGTATATAATGTATATAGACTGCAGGAATTATCCTCTAGTGGTGGATATGTGATTCCAAATGTAACTTACTGAGGAAGAAAAGATGCCACAGGTGGAAGAAGGATTAGAATCATAGAATCATAGAATCATTAAGGTTGGAAAAGACCTCTAAGATCATCGTGTCCAACCGTCAACCCAACACCACCATGCCCACTACACCATGTCCCTAAGGGCCTCATCTACACGTCTTTTAAATACCTCCAGGGATGGTGACTCCACCACTTCCCTGGGCAGCCTGTTCCAAGGCCTGACCACTCTTTCAGTAAAGAAATTTCTCCTAATGTTCAATCTAAACCTCCCTTGGCGCAACTTGAGGCCATTTCCTCTTGTCCTATCGCTTGTTACTTGGGAGAAGAGACCAACACCCACCTCGCTACAACCTCCCTTCAGGTAGTTGTAGAGCGCGATGAGGTCTCCCCTCAGCCTCCTCTTCTCCAGGCTAAACAACCCCAGTTCCCTCAGCTGCTCCTCATAAGACTTGTGCTCCAGGCCCTTCACCAGCTTCGTTGCCCTCCTCTGGACACGCTCCAGCACCTCCATGTCCTTCTTGTAGTGAGGGGCCCAAAACTGAACACAATATTCGAGGTGCGGCCTCACCAGAGCCGAGTACAGGGGCACGATCACCTCCCTGCTCCTGCTGGCCACACTATTTCTGATACAGGCCAGGATGCCGATGGCCTTCTTGGCCACCTGGGCACACTGCCGGCTCATGTTCAGCCGGCTGTCAATCAGCACCCCCAGGTCCTTTTCCTCTGGGCAGCTTTCCAGCCACTCTTCCCCAAGCCTGTAGCTTGATTCTTCATGAAACTCTTTCATGAAATTCTTTCATGATTCTTCATGAAACCCTGAACTGAGTGGATTAATTGCGAGGCGGAGGTGCTGTGAGTGTTTTCCCCTATAGTCCACACACCGTCCAGTGAAGCTGCACCGGCTGCTGACTCTCACTGTGCAATCCTCAGCACCTCCAGTGTCTTTGGTTATGTTCAGGCTTGATTGAGATCGAACTTTGCAAGTGTAAGGACAGAGTGTACTTTCTGTGAGGTATCTGGCAATTGCATTTCCTTCTTCCATTGACTTTTAATTATTATTATATTTTTGCCAATATTATGGAGCTTTCAGATATTTTGCGTTGTTTCAAAGGTTTGCTTCCATATTAAGCTAAATAAAACTTGTCAATAGCATGCTCAATTTTTATTACTCTGTGTAATCAGTGCTATAGACTATATCAGATTTCTAGTACTCTCAAATTCTTCTCTTTCAAAGTACCAGATCTTCTCAGTCAATGTCTGTTGACTCACTTCCAGAGTTGTTTTTGTTTTTAACCGAAAAACTTTAGAACTACTTTTGTCGTAGTTTTACTTTCTCATATCTACTTTTGGAGAAGTCCCATTTCTCTCAAGCATTTGACTTGCTTGTTGTGTGGTTGAGCACATTGTATTGCGTCTTGCCATGTAAAGCCATGAAATGTAACTGATGTGGACAAATTGAGCACATTATAGTTTCTAGGGCAGTGACATTGGAAAGCACTCTATTCTATTGCTTTCAGGAATAGAGAATTGCTTTTAAAAGTCTATAAAATGGCTGTGTTTAGTATTTAGTTCCGACTGGATTTAACAAAAAATTCTGTGTTTTCAAGTTAGAGTAATTAATGTCTGAATTATTTTAGAAAGCACTTGACCACAAAAAGTCTTGCTTTGACATAGACTAGAAAACTGATGGAACATAGGAAGGGCGCATGGATAATTTGCATTCCTTTTCTTTCCTTCTGTTTTGTTTCTAGTGCCAACACATTTTGGTGTTTCTTTGTGTTTGGAGGCTTATGAGTATTCTATTGCAATGCCCAAGGGACTTGACTGGGCATATTGTGAAGTTAATATCATTATTACTGTTACTAACAAATCCTTGAGTTTCCAATTTCAGAAAGAGAATACGTTCTAGGATGTAAACATTTAAGAATGGGAAAGAAAGAGGCAAGGAAAACTAACTGAATCCTAACTGCTGGCACCTCAGGGTGACAAACAGGTTTCTCAGTCTTTCGGTTGACCTGCTGCTGTATTTGGTATTTCCTTGCTCAGGAAAAACTATGACAGTATATGGGAGAAAACAAAACTGGTCTCATTAAACATTGTTCGGGGATCTTCATCCCACAGACTTACTGAAACCAGCTGCATCTTGTGGTATTACTGGGCAGAGAATTCATTTATTCAACAGAAAAAAAATGTAATTCCTCATATGTTCTGCTAAACTTCCTAAAATTCCCATGAATTTGTATTTCCCGACTCTTTGTGGAATCTTTGCTGTGGTGTCATGTCCAAATTAAGATTTTTTTTTCTTCTGTCTTTTGAAATCTTCCAACTCCATTTTGTACAGCAGTCTTCATTTTTAGGCCTGTTGCTGCGTAGCAGGACTATATCACCTGCATCCTCTTAAAAAATGCTTGGGTATCAGTGATGTATAAACTGATTCTCCCATTAAATGTGTGTGTCTTTGGTAAAATACTGAGAATTTTTCTGAAGGAAAGGTGAGATATAAGTGTAAAATCATTATCAACGCAGTTACCATTTACACCAGTAGAACTTTCTGGATATCAATTAAGGCTGGAGCATGCCAACAAGAATTTGATACTAGGAACTGAATCAGTATCTAAGCTTTTATTGCATTTCACATCCAGAGATTCTGATTACAAAATATTTTGGTGCCAATTTAGTATCGTAATGATTACTGGCATTCTTCTAGATTTATTTTTGAAATAGTGTGTTGAAAAAAATGCTAAGTAAGAGCAAGACAGTATGTGCAGTGAGTGTCAGTCACCATCCTTTTTGAATTCAGACCTCACTTGCTGTAAACGTTAAATAGGATCTCTGAAATACCTCATGTATTCTCCATAGGGAATATAAAGATGTGATTTAATTATCAGTTGACTTGTAAATACAGCTGAAAGAGCATTTCTCAGAAAGTCAGAAAAAAGATCTGTGAAGTTTAGCAGCTTGAATTGTTGACTTGGGACATATCAATTGTACTGGAGAAGTATTTCCCTCTGGCTTGTGATTTTGGAGAAAGAAACGGAATATCCGTTTCAAAGCGCAGGGTGCTTAAACAAGGTTATCTTACTACAAATGCATGTTTATATCTGCTTGGCTTTTTGCATGTGTTTTTATTTTCATAGAGGATATCACATTGTAGTTTATTGTTTAATGAAACACTTGTATTTTCTTTTTCAGCGGCGTAACTTAGAGTAGTGCATGTTTCGGGAAAGATCTTATTCACAATACATGCCTTTTTGGGGACAAATTGCAATCTGCTGGTGTGCTGCATCTGTTATACTATGGAATTTGTACTGGTTCTCAAGTAATGTTTGACTATTCTGGATAGCTGCATTTACAGAAGCTCTTTTCATGACAGAAACTATAAACTATTGCCTTTCTGTCTGATGTGCAGCTGCTTCACATCTTTGTTGGGTATTTCTTTGATGCAGTTTCAACAATGATCAAATTTGTTGGTGACACAAAACCAGATGGGCCAAGAAAGCTCTTGTGGCCAGGCCAAAATGCAATGACCTTGAGAGATTAGAGTGGCAGAGGCCATGGGGAGCAAAGGGAGATTAACTGCTTAATAAATATAAAGTTCTGTAAGGCAAGGGTGAAGAAGGTTTGCAAATGGGAGGACCTGGCCACTTTGGTCACATTAAGGGAAACTATTTTCCATATCGTTGTCTCAGTTCTGTCCTAACATGTCTTTTTATGGAAACAAACATTTCAGACTTCACAATCCTAAAACAGCACAGATGGAGTGAGGGGGAGCTAATCCACAAAATGAAAACTTTTGAGGATACTGCTGTAATATAAGTAATTTACATTTCAACTCTCAAACAAGTGACATTGCCAAGGTATTTGGGAAAAAAGTAATCTATATTGCTTTGCTAGACTCAGATAAGTCATCAGTAGCTGCTAGAGGGATGGAGTTTGATATATTTTTATATCCCGGAGAGTTTAATAATACAGCCTAAATATTTGTACTTTAATTCCTTATGCCTGAATTACATGTATTGTAATTAAAAAGTAATTCAATTTAAGAAATTTTAAGTGGATATAAAATGTGGTATTCGCATACTTCTACTAATAACATGCCCTGTTCTGAATTGGGCTTTTAGTTTTTGAACAGAAAAGAGCATTGCACTTCAATGTCTGCATTTAAAAACATCACTACTAAATAGGGTTGTCTTGTAAATTTAGTATGATCCATAACAATGAAAGCCTTCCATAAAAATTGTAAATGTATTACTAGTTCAATGTATTTTAAATATTTTATTTTTACGTATGTAATCTGTTAAAAAATCAAAGCTATAAAGCATTATAGCAAAAACCAGTCCATTCAACATAAGCAAGTGTATGAGGGATTTCTTTTTGGTAATATGTTTTCTCCATGGTTCTTTGAGAGCACAGCTAGCATTTATAGCTCTTGTAATACAGAACCATACTTTAAAGATTTGAAGAAGGAGAAGATAAAACTATGGCAGAATGGTCTTGTATTTTGCACCATATTGAAAATGGGAAGTGTTTTGGGTCTGATATTCTGAAACCTGTGAATTGCAAGGGATGCTAGAAAAATGTCTAGAAAATGAGTTCTGACAGCACTGGACTGAGATAGTGGAAAACATATTCAATTGTACTACTTGGAGACAGAATAGACACTGAAGCAAAGAAAATGGCAAACAGAGGCTTGTTCCTAATTATAGAAAAAGAAGGGAGTTCAAAAGCAGAAAAAATGGCAGATCTTTTTACAACATGTATCAAAAAACATGATAATTCAGTGGAGCAAAAATAGAATAATACTGCCATAATTGGTTTCCATGAGGCAGAACAAAAGGAGACCTGAAGACCTAGGGAAAAGAATTGTACTTTTCTTGTCCGGAACCTTTAGAGTTACTAAGAAACACAGGCCTCTTCCTCAGAAGAAAAATATTTAGGAAACATTGAAATTCACAGATATTTGCAACCTAGCAGCCCAATAAATACAAATTAGTCTGATTAGTCTGATTTTTGAGTAGATGTATTTAAAAAAACCCTAATTTTTTCAATTTTTTTCAAAAATTCTGCAGTAGAAAGAATTGTGTTCTAAATTTTAAAGTAAGACTTTAAACTTGTCCTAACTTTGCTGCTGACTTATTGTGTCCTTGTGAAGAAATCATACAGCTCCTATGGTTGAATATTCTCAGTAAAAACAGGTGGGTATAGAGGAGCAATCTTTTTAAAAATTTTATGAGGACTTCAAATGATAGGCGAAGTGTTTTGTCACTCCTTTTCTGCAGCAGTAGTTATGCTGTACAGTGAGATTGAGCACTGCTATTTTTTTCTTTTAAATAGATCCACATTGATTCATCCTACTTCATCCTTTCTTCATTCAGATATATTTTGTATAAAGAGAAAAGCATGTTAGAATTTCTGTGATTTCTCTCAAATAAAATATGAAAAGAAATATAGTTAGTTAATGTTTTGCTTTTGTACAAAAGACAGATCCTGAGTGGTATTATAAAATGTATTTAGTCCATCTTTGAACGGTGGCAGAGCTTTGGCTCTCCAATCTAGGATACAGTGGAGAGAAGAGATTCTTCTCCCAAGATGCAAGTTGCAGTGAAGCTGGGATGCGGTTTGTAATGCTCTTTGTGTATAGGAAGAGCTCTTTCTCACTTTGTGCAGTGCTGTATTCAATACATAGAGATTCTCAGTCCCTCCCTCTCTCTTTCTCTCTCTCTGTATCTGCAGAGAGATATCTATATTTACATATATACCCATCTATACATCTATAAACAACTGCCATAGGCAACTGTGGGTTGCAAACTGAACAGGGTGCAGGCAGTGGTGTGTCACAGTGCTTCAGAGCGTATCAGTCTGAACTGACCATCTTTGCAGTTCAACTGCTCGGTTTGCTGCTTCTCAGACTAGGCAGTAGTAGGGGGCAGGGCAGGCAGGAATTGGATGTCTGGATCAGAGATAAAATATGCCAATCTTCGCTTTTTGTGAGTTGGTGTTAAGTATCATAAGCACCCATGCCCCTACATGAAAGAAATTGCTTCTCCTCCTTGTTCACAGACCCTATCTCTCATCCCTAAATTACATCATTACCAATGAATTCCATTTAATACAACTAATTTCTGGCAGGAACCCCATAAAGTCATAATGTAATGATCTGCAGCAGGGTGCTCTTTCCTCTGTTGTGTCTTGTTGTATTATTTCCTTCTGAATCTTATTTTCTAAAATGAACTGAAAAAGTCGTTGTCTTTTGGGGTTCATATTTTTATTTTATTTTGTTTATAAGTGCATCCTGTTCCATAATCTTTCTTTAGAATGTTCTTGTGGGTGGAAAGATAGTTGAACATACTTATTAAGAAGAGATGAAGAAGCTTTATCAGGTGCCTAAAATGTTTATAATGTCTAGATATTCTATCCTGTTGTCTTAATTAGCTTTATGAACTACGCCAATTTGCACACTGAGGTTGTCTGGATATTAGAAAGTATTCAAGTGTAAAATAAGCATTAGGCTGATGCTCTTATGCTATTGTTTTAGAAATACCTTTTGGTTTATTCTAAGAAAAGTGGTTTGTTTGGGCTTTTTTATCTTAAGTTACAGCTTTTATATCCCTGCACTCTATGATATGATTTACCATCAATTAAGTGGACTAATTAAATTAATATCCTAATGAGTGTAGTTTATTTTGGAAGATGGATTATCATCCTGTTTTGTTACCTTTCTAGATGATTTCCCATATTCAATCGAATCATTACCCAGTTTTGGGGGACTTCTGAAATAGGTTTAACTTGTATTATGTTTAACTTCATACATTTGAGCAATGTGTTCCTCTTTTTCCCCAGATCATGCACAGAAGCAATATAAGCATTCATTCTGATACAGCCTTTAAACATAAGAAATGGTCCCATTCTTGCTAAATCAGGATTTAGCCTTTCTGTGGAGACGATCAATAAAGTGATGGGATTCTCCTTTTGTTGCATGCTGTTAGCATTAGAAACTCACCCAGGGATACAGCTTAATGCTTGCTTACTTGCCAAATGTGATTAAACTCTGACTTAGATAAAAGGAAAATGAGAATAATTGTATGGTAGAGGCAGCAAGGCATAAGATGAACTACAGAGATCCTGTAAAAGAGCACATGAAACTATGAAATTTGTGAAAGCTCAAAATAGGGCACTGAAATGATCAAGTGCAAGGGGAAAGCTTCGTCTGGGACGTCATTTTGGAGGAAGAGAAAGGTTTTGTTTCTTTGCCCGATTTACTTGCCGGTGTTTACGGGGTAGAAGTTTGACCTTTGCCTGGTTGAGGAAGAAGGTAATGTTTCAGTATGGCAGGAGGAGATACTCCTTAAGCAAGGAAGTCTCCTTCTAGTTCATCTGATCAGGTTCATCTGATGCAGAAATGAACTGGTTTTGTGTTATGTTCCCATCCAGCATGACTTTTTCCCTGTGCTGCACCAGCTTCTTGTATCTTGTGGCTTAAGACAGAGAACTTTGTATCCAAATGTACATCTACCCAATTTACTGGAATGTTTTTAAAATTGGAGAGAAATCTTTTCTCTTTGACCAGACTGGTTAAGATCATGTGGGTCTTCTCTCCTGAGCTGCCCTGTGAGGATACAGGACAGAGAAACAGACAGAGAAAATCAGATCTAGGATTTTTTTTTTTTTTTAATACTACAGTTGGACAGAGGACATGTAGTTCATTGAGAGCTGCATCTCTGTTCCCAAACGTGAATGACCTCTGAGATTTTTTTCATGGTAAATCTCAATTTTCTTAGATAAAGCAGTTTGAAATGTTTGGGTCTTCTCTTGGGTACTCTTGATCCTTATGCTTATGGGAATGAATAGAGCTTGAGTGGGAGTGGAAATTAATTACTAGAGACAGAATGTGAAGGTGTGAGGGTGAAAGTTCTTGCAGGAAAGGGAAATTGTTATACTCCCTGAAAATAGGAGACAGGTGATATAAATATCCCATATAAATTTCGGGAGACAAAATATATCTGGAACAGGCAAAGGCAATTAAAAAAAACCCCAAAAAACAACAGAAGAACCCCCACATAACTCTTTTAAAAATCTCATGACTATGTTGTACACAGCTGTCTGTGGTTCACTGGACATGTGTAAAGGAAGAATTCTTCAAACAACTTCTGTACAGCAACTTTGGGAAAGAGTCCAGGAATAGATATTTTGTCTTCAGAAGACCCATGTCCCTAGGCCTAGGATTCATCTTTCATATAGAGTTACCTATGGTTACTTGCTGCCAAGATCATAAAATTTTACATTACCAGCATTTTAGAGAAAAACATTTTCAAAAGCTTATTCAACATACAAAAACCTTGTGCTCATGCTTTCATACTGTCCTCTTTGTTTTGAGACCAATAGCTTTATTGGTATAATAATGGATCTTTGGATAAATTAATCCTAACTGATTTATTGGTTCTATTACTATTGTATGAGAACAAAGGAGAAAATTTTGTGGATTGGAGTTAGTTCAGTGCCCACTTAAAAGAAGATACAGAGAGAAAAAACTGTGTTCTGGATTGTTGTTGTGTAAGGCTCTTTTTCTTATTCGGTCACAATTAACATTTTAGGATATTCTTGTAAATAGGAGGATATTTTTGTAAAAGCAGAAATGTAATTTTGTAGCATGAGTGGTGATTGTAGTCAAATCTCTGCTTTTTTTTTAAAGGCAAATTTTTGTTTTTTGAGGGGTGCTCATTGGCAATGTACAGCAAGTGCCATCTTGATTTACACAGAAGATCGAGACGACCTTTAGTGCTCATAGAGCAGGCAAGGCAGAATCTCCCAGAGATGGAAGATGTACTTGGCTATTAAGAAGGAAGTGGACCTTATGGGCAAAGGACTAAATTCGGCTCCCCAGCTATGTTGCCCAGCATATCTCCTGTCCTCTGACGGAGTGTTTGTTAAGCCAGTTGCACACGTTCTCTATTTGCTTAGGTCCCTGCAAGCTGCTTACAAAATGTACAGTGTGAAGTCCACCCTCCATCCTTGGAGGTTTCAAAACCTGCTTGGATAAGCCCTGAGCAACTTGGTCTGATACTGCAGCTGACCCTGCTTTTAGCAGTAGTTTGTACAGAGACCTCTTGAGAGCCCTTCCAACCTGAATTATTCTATGATTTTATGAACGAACAATCAACAACATTTGAGAATACGTGTATATTGCGTTTGTTAAATAAGGCAAAACTTGAGTTTTTCCTAAATGGTATCTGGATGTAATCTACAGATCGCTTTATGCTATAATATGGCATTACTCTGTGTATGAATAACAGATTGTAATAGAAGGCCAGTTCTTCATGGGTAAAAGTCATTGAAAGTTTTGCCATCCACAGAGGGGAGGTTCAGAATCCTCATTCACAATTCATGAGTCATATTCTCTATTGCCTTCTGCTTTATGGAGTCACTGTCCCTGTGCACAATGGGCAGAAAACATGTTATCAAATCAGACTGGGCCTAAATGTTTTTCACTGTGCTTTCCAAGGACATTGTGGGTAAGAGGCACAGAGAAGGATGACTCATGTTTCTTCTCTTCTCACTGATTTGCGTTGTTTCAGAGACCCTTCAAAAAAGGGTATATGCTGTGGTGGGAAGAACTGATCCACCAAACGAGTGGCGTAGACTTCAGTGTCTCCTTACTGCTATTGCAGATCCACGACATCCATTTCTGACATCCTTTTGAGACTAATAAATGCAATACCTAACTTTGGGAATGGATAGCTATAGACATGTTGATGTTTTCCCAAAGATTTGGGAAGCTGGTACGTTAATTAAATTACTTAAATAGTGAATACACTTTTCATTTATATAGCTATCAAAATGCAGTCCATAGCAGTCTATTTATTTACACAGTTGTCTGTCTGTCTTTTGAACATCAGGATGTATTAATGATTACTGGGGGCATATGGTATGGGAAAGAAGATGCTTACTGTTTCTAGGCTATCCATTATTTATTTCCAGCGGCTATATTATAATTTTTTTTCCTACAGAGACTTTCTATGTAATGCATATAACCCAACATGCTGTAAGTTGCATTAGAGGTTATATTTAGTTGAGGTTGAACAAACAAAACTGAAAAGGGGATAAGGCTGTTTTTTTAATGAACTATCTGTTGTGGGAATGCATATCTATTGGGAATCTTTCTAATTGGCTTGAGCCATCTAGACAGCTTTGGTTATAATAGATTTTATAAATTAGAAATAACCACAATCAAGAGTATAGACTGTATTTCTCATGTTACCACAGTATCTATTTATACTGTGAAACAGTCTTTCTGTGTGCAAAACACAAGACAGATTTATCATTTATGATGATAAAATCTAAGTGCTTTATTTGTGAGCATCATTGAAGTGCAAAGAATAAATTTAGGTTTATTACTAAATAGCTTGCCATACTTTGTAAAATTTGCCATTCTGTTGGCAGGATTTGCCAGTCAGTAACATGATATGCTGTTAAACATAATCTTATGAAAATTTCTCGTAATGGGAAACTCAGTAGCATTTTTTTAAAGACTGGAGCAGTTGTTGTTATACTGTTATTTCCTCACATTATTATATAAGAACAGTTTTCTTATTGGGAGGATTAATATTACTAACATTACAAACACTAAAGTACTAAAAACATTTTAAAAGTTTTTACTCTGTGCAAGGCAGTGCTGTAAGAGTCACTGTATAAAGGCATAGAAATTCTGGGTTCATAGTTTTCTTTGGTTTTTAGATGTAAGGCAGTTAGAGTTGCTGGGCTTGATATATGGTTTATTGCTCTCACTATTTTAATTCAATCTTTGCTTAGAACATTGAAAAAAACAACTAAAGTTGGTGTTAGGTTCAGCAAGTGTAATTGAAAAGTTAAAAATACAATCGCTTTCTGAATGACACATTGCATAGTAACGTGCTGGATGTTTGGCAGTATCATATAAAATCCAAACTTTGTATGTAACGACAGCTTAATTCTGAACTCCTGAGAGAAGAAATATTAAAAAAGCAAGGAAGAGTGGTGGTGTAGCTTGTGTCTGAATGAAAGGGCCATAGCCAGGCCCCTGAGCACTGCCACGTTTGCACATACACCCGCAGGTACATCAAACTATGACAGACACACAGCCAGTATTTTTAGGAAGTTTTCAACGTGGAGACACAGAGGACTTTTGAGATGATTTTTGGATATTTGAAACTGGTTAATTTTCAACAAATACTGAGGAAATGGTTTTTGAGAAACTTAAGAATTTTGAAAATTGTCTATATTTGTCAGTATCTGCCAAATTGCTGCTCAGTCCCAAAATATCGAATTGTCTCTTGAATCTGTAGTACATATTTTTTCTTACTTTCATTCCTTTTATCCTTCTTATTTCCTTCTCTGATAAGTTTCTGGAAGGAATGGGTTGATAATTGAAATGTCTAGAGTTCTGAAATTTCTCAATGAAATAGTAAAATTACAAAGTGTCAGAAGTACTCTTGGATGGGATGAAACCTCCAAAGAAGTGACAACTTGGGCAGGCCTTGAAACACTCGTGGGAGCACACTGCACACATGGACTGCAAGGTCTGCTGATGGCATTCTGGTGTTGAGCATCAACTGATGTAAGTACAGCCTCAGCTCGCTTCAGCAGCGACGATGAGGGTGCCCTTCCTCACGCCAGCAGTATTTGGTGTCTCCCCTTCCTCATGGCATTTGGTACAAGCTAAATAGGGGGAAGTCCTGCTCAACACTTTACTTGGGCCTGCAGGATGTTTGCTTTGCTGCATCACCTGCCCCGTAGCTTTTCAGGGCTAGGCGGCCAGCAGCGTGAAGGTCACATCAAGAGTTTTCTTTGGCTGTAAATGGAAGTAACAAAAACTTAACAATATAAAAGATGACTGTAGCCTGCAAAATAGCAATATCAATCTTCCTGTTGCCTAAAAGTGCTGAGCATATACCACTTTCAACTGCAATATCTACTTCATTCTTACTTGAGAGACAAGGCAGTGACTGAGCTTTCATAACTCCGGCCACTGAAGTTGGAGCTCTCTGGGCTGGTGACTCGATTTCTGCTTTAATGTTAGTGTGAGACAGGGATCAAATTACAGAGGGGAGTTCCTAATGCCAGTGAGAAATCTTCAATTAGACAATATTGTCAGAAGGCTACGGAAGACCACATGAACATAGGTGCAAACCCAATTTTTGGTTAATGACCTTTTGTGCAATAGCCGTCAAGTGGATGAAGGAGCACAGGTGGGCTTGTGCTTTCCCTGAATCTGAAAGCTACATGAAACTTGCCTTCTCCTTGTCTCTCTGGATGTCTCCTCCTCATACCCCTAGACCTGTACAAAAGAACCAACCCACTTGGGTGCCTATTTTTACTTTAAAACTTGTCTTCAGAGTATCAGGAGGACACCATTTGCTTACTGTATTTCAGGAGACTGCTTGAAAAAAGTTGTACCAACAGGAAATGTTACTTTTGCTGGATTTTTTGTACAGCTCTGTAGCCCAAACAGTGCCTGTTACAAAAATATAGTAAAAAGTGTGTTGATATGAATGAACATTTTTTGTTATCAGCCTATGCCAAAGAGCTAACAGATACGGAACCTGAGATTCCGGGGAGTCTCCTAATGTATCACTGCTTCAGTAACCTGCATTTATAGGTGAAGGAAGGATTGAGAAAGTTGTTAGTGACTCTTGCAGTCTACATATGTGCATCTGAAGCAAAGGAATGTCTGTTTGGGTTGGTTGCCTGCCTATGGTGAGTGAGAGTCAGTATCTAGTCTAGTATTTAAAGAATGGAGAGATAAATGCTGAAACAGTATTGCGGTTTGGCAGTATAATGGTTTAGAGCAGAAAGAATTGGGAGCAGGTAACCTTTGATAAAACATTGTAGAAAGTTTCCCCTGAGTAATCGATATGTATTTACTGCCTTAATTTTGTCTCAAGTTTTTTTTTGGCACATCTCCAAAAGTTCAGTTCCTCTCATTTTTCAGATCTCCCTTATTTCCCAAATGCCTGTCTGATCTATATTGAACAGTTTGGGGAAAAAAAAAGAATCCCAAGTCCACATGCCACAAATGAAAAATGTAAGACAAAAGATTTTAGTGAAGGAGGGAGGAAGGAAAGCAGAGTTTTAGTAATATGGCAAGGGGAAAAAAATTGAATTTATAAACCATTTCAAACTTGGCAGTGTAGGAATACATTTATTAATTTAGTGTCAAATTGTTACTTGAAGTGTTATATCAGCATTGGGACTAAGGAGGAAAAGACAGGGTAATGGCATCACCATCGTGCTGCGGAGAGCAAACTCGGGGCGGTACAATGGAGCCCGCGGCGGGGAGTAAGGAAGCTGCCCTGGATGGGAGCTCATTCATCTCGCTTCCCCACTGGAGGGAGGGACTGAAGCGTGACTCTCCTGAGGCACCATATCTTGCATTGCTGCCAAATCTACTGCTTTTGGCAGTAGTCTAACACTTTTATGAGTCATCTATCATCCTACCATTTTTTCAGTTTTTCTATCACCAGTGTGAAACAACAGATTGTCCCCTCCTCCTTTTCTAATCCTGCCCTCGCTCTCTGTTTCCAGGCTGCTGTATGAGCAACATGCATGTGCTCATCCGTCGCTGCCCAGTGATGGGAACTTGTCCCTTTGTCACCTCCCTAAGTGCTGGATGGGTTCCATTCAGCTCAGCTTCCCCATCCTTTTTCTGAGGAAAATAGCTGGCAGTTTCAGGTGCCGGAGCATGTGTTAGGATATAGGTTAACTTGTACTGCTGTGAAATGTATCCCAGTCTGTGTGTGTGTATCATCCATTTAGTAGGGACGGGGGCCATGCCAAGGGCAGGCTGGCACCTAGCCATCACATCGGCTACTGTATGAATTTCACATATTGCTAGGTAGGGGCATGGCTACTCAAGGTCCTTTACTCAGGTCTCAGGCTAAAGCCATGATCTGTCCTTAAGCATTACGGGAAGCTGCCAGTGCTCCTGCGATTGTCTGTGAAACTCTTGTTTTGACACCCATACCGTGTTCTTGTAAAACATGAAGATAAAAGTTCAGTATTCATTTCAGCAAACAGGAGAATTGAATTCTCTCTTCATTAGCAGTGCGTGAAACAGTGTCTGCTGGTTGGTTCAGGGCTTTGATTTTTATTCTAAACCCAGATGGAAATATTTGCATAAGTCCTACAGTAGTCCTTTGTGGGGGCTTTTTAGTTCTTCTCACCCCAGTTAATATTGCAAACTTAAGAAATCCTCTAAAATTAATCTTTTCCATTATGCCTGTTTCTGAGTATTACGAATATGACAGAAAGATCTAGAAATCACAGCTAGTGCTGCTTTCCAGCAGGCTGTGAAGCTGCAGTGATTATTTGTGTGTCGTGTGTGTGTGTGTTTATCTCTTTTGGCTAGTGAGACCTTCCATGTTTCCCCATTTTTATTTCCCCTCTCCACACACTCCTTCCCAGCTGCCATAACCAGTGCAGCACTTACCCTCTGGCCAGTATGCGGAATAAGCTGTTTGTGAGGCTGCTGGTAATGCCTCTCAGTCCGCCACTAGACAGGACACACGCAGAGACGCTTGGCATCTGCGCTCCAACTCGCTATCTAGCAGCCTGGTACCACCTGGTACCCTCTGGTCCAGAGTTTGCTGCTGTACTTGGTCCTGAGTACTCTGCAAAGAAACCCTCCCGGGGCCAAACGCATCCCCAGAGTAGCTTCTGCGGCGTTGTTGTAAAAAGGATACATTTGGCAAGTTTATGCTTTGCGCTGCTGGAGAAGCAGGACGTTGAATAATATTTGTTGTTGTTTCATTGAAATTCTACTTACAGCTGCAGCTACAGCTCTTAGCCTGCATGGAAAAAATTAGTGATTTCTTGGGTTTTCTTTTTTCAACACAGCAAATCCCCCTCCCTGAGAGCCACCATGCTTGGGGTTGTCTTGTCTCCTTCTATTCTCAGTGTGAGAGGGGAGTCTATGTATGCTTAGTGCCCCATACAAGGGGTAGAAACACTTACTGAGACAAGGCCCGAAGGATCCGGAGGTTGAAGAGGGAGGGTTTTTTATTCAACATGCTTTATTTTATTGGAATGGCTATTTATTTTACTTGTAAAACATAAGTGAATTACCTTTTCACTGTTGCCTCTTTTTACCCTACTAAGGATTTACTTTCCATTTCTATGTTGAGTAGTATGATGCCTCTACAGTATTTATTTTTAATTATGTGTTTGTATGTGTTTTACTGTTGAACATAAATAACAGCCCAGCGCCTCTCCAGTTTAGAAATTCTGCCGTCCAGGCTGTCACAGAGATCCTTTTATGAGCCATATCCTTCTCAAACTCCCTGCAATTGGTTTTCAAATGCTGCGGCCACTGGACCGTAAGTTTTAGAGTTGCATTTGTTGATGCCATTTTGCATTCACTGAGAAAGTGCTGTTGCATTTTGACACCATTTCCTGTTGCCCTGTCTCCTGTTTTAGACCAGTGTGGAACATATTCAGAGATGTGTTTTCTGAAGTGTAATAATAGGTATATAATAGCCTAAATTACCAGGCTGCTTGGCTCTGTATGTGTGTGTACATGTGTTTCATAAGCAAAGTCTGTATTCATCCTGAAGTACTTTCTGCATTACGACAGCATGGCAATCAGCATAAAATCAGGAAAGGACGAGATGAGCACTGTACATGCAGTAGTTGGTGGATTTTGAGTTCATTTCCAGTTGCCACATATGTAGCTGTTTTTAATATCTTTCGGTGACAGCTTTTATAACATTAGAGGTCAGAGTGAAATTGTTATCTATTTCATCCTTCTAAAAGCATATAGATGTAACATCCTTTGGACCAAATCCAATCTCTCTTTCCCTTGGAGTGCAAGCATTGAAAGTATGAAAAACATCACAGCTGCAGTGTTTAGATGTACGGGATAGGTGCAAGCAGTAGAGAGCTGATAACTTTCATGGTAGCTATTTTCACAGTGGTGTGTTGAAGATGTTGAGAAGGTTGGCAGTAGCAGTTAGTGAGCCTGCAAGCATACAAATTACTGGCCAGTGCCCCAGCACAACATCTACATAGCAGGCATAGATATGTCATAGCTCCACAGCTGTTCCACCCCTCCTGTGCCATTACATATGGTGAGTGAAGCCTATCCAATCTCTGCATTGAGCTTTTCTTCCTCAGGGGACTATCATTGGACTCTCTGACCTAGCAGCCTCAGTATATAAAATTTTTTTGCCAACGTTAACAATGTCCTGATGTCACATTTGATAATTCTGCAACTTTGGACTAGAGGCTGAGTGATATCCGTTGTTGTCCTCCTTTCTTTTTGCGCCTCCCTGACACCACAATCCTCCTTTTGCCCATTGCCTACCTTTCTCCTTCCTTCACATTTTTCTTTCTCAGCATGCCTTTCAACATAAAAAAATACCTACCCAAACTAACTCAGAAGTTGTACATATGTGATAACTTTGGGTTTTCATATTACTAGTATTATCCAAATCAGGTTACCCAGCTGGAAGATAAATTATGGGAAAGCACATCTCTGAGTGGAAGGAGGTGATGATACCCATGCAAAGTAGTTAACAGCCACACAGAGCACTAGAAACGACTCTTCCGAAGGCCCAAGAGGTTGTTCTCACTTGTATTTCTTTGATGCTCAACTGAAAAAAGGAAATTTCTCCACTTCTCTTTAAATAAACTTTTTATCTGGAATGTCATGGCTGCATGTCACCTACTATAGCTAGATTTGTCTAACTTCTTGTCAAGTCAGGGTTTATTTGTACAAACCTAATTTTAGGATTTTCTTTTTTATGTAAAATGTAAGGGTTGGTTGTTTCCCTTTGACTTAATTTGTCAGTATCATGTAGCATTTCTGCCTCCGTCTCTGTATCCATCTCTAGTCAGTTTGTGGATGATGGCACAGATTTGACATTTGGGTTTTTTTCATGGCTTATAGTGAACTAAAAAAGGCTGACAGTCACTGGCTGATTGGTGTGATAGGAGAGGTCAAATTTAGGATGAAGATCATTTTGTGTAAAAGTAAATAAAAGACCACTGAATTTTTAGCTATTTGTGGTATACTGAATTTGGACTTTGGTATACAAACTAATTAGAGATAGAAACACTTGATAAAGAATGTGAAATGAACTCAAATATAATCCATGTCAATATTTATGGAATTGCAGAAGCAATTTTTTTTTCATAATTATGGATGCAGAAACTATGGATGCATAACAATGTGAGGTCCCAGTAGGAGCATAATTACTAAAAGTCTTGCGCAAAAGAATTATTTTCAAATTGCAATAATTCTACCAAACTGACAGCACCAAAGTGCTGTGATTTGTTTTCCATAAGTATGGATAAGTATGGGATAAGAAAATGCATGGTTTTAATCTCCAAGTATAGTTTGTACCAGTGGTGTAAATACAATATCTGAAGTTCCTATTTCTTACAGGGAAATTTATACTATGTGCTACCACAGAGCCAGAAACTCTCTTATACTGTGTGAGCAGATTTTAACCTGAGACCAGCATCAGACAATCATTTTTGTCTTTGCCTTTATTTAAAATATGACATACACAAGTATAATTTGGTTTAAGGATCAGAGACCAATTTATGTTTGAAGTACTAGAGTAAATAGTTTTTCTGTTGGCTTTATGAGTTACACTGAACCCTTATCCAGCTGTCACAAGGATAAATCAAGCTAATATAAAGTAATCCTTTACTTTTACCAAATAACACCTTTTACTATTTTACTTTACTGGTCAAGTCTTGGAGAGAAACTTTCTAAGTAATCCTTTAAAAGAGGGGAGCTCGTGACAGAGCTATGAATTCTCTGTGGGTTTAGGAATTCATCATTAGATTGCCTATATTCATTTCTCTAGGAAAAGTAGTCATTTCTTGAGAAAGAGGTAGGAAGTTAATTTAAAAAAAAAACCACAATAACCCACCAACAGGTGCTTTGAGTCCCCAGTGATGAGACTCAATTGAAAAGGCTTTCCACACGTTGTGGATAAGTAAACAAATAGATTGTTGAAATTGTTGCAAAACCACAAGCTTTTGCCTTAGGATTGGTCCAGAAAGACAAGAAAAAATGTAAAATGCACCATATTTTGAAGTAGCATATGCATAAATTCTTGCCTATTGATTACAGGGTAGAATCACTTTAAATTCAGTTTCACTTGAGGATACTGGCTAATTCTTAAAAAAGGAAACCACAAATGATATTTTCTTGAATCACTTAGTGATACCAAAACACAGATCAGAATTCTAATTTCTCTTTGTCAGTAACAGATAATATAGAGATAAAAGCTGTTGTAGAATATGACTATTTAATTTGTTAACCATATTGAAAAAGCCCTTCTGACCACTTAGCCCTGTGTTTTTGAAGCAGTATTCTGGGAAGTAGCTGATTGAATCCCATTAATTTAAATGACAGTCTGTATGGACCTCTTTGAAAATTCGAGGTTTAGTTCTTTATTCTTATTTCTTTCAAACTATTTTAGAAGACTTTCATGTATTTAGTGGACTTTCAAAGGCAGACATATATAGTGCAGTTAAAATACTACAATTTAGTACTTGCACCGCCTAAGTTGTCATTTCCTGCAGAGTAAAAGAGTATAGTCAAAACGTGTTGTTTTATTTGATGTTCTAAGATTTAAGGCTTCTACTTTTTCACAGTGTAACTGGTGAAAACTTTATTGCCTGTTGTCAAAAAAAGCATTTTAATTTAATTTTTGAAACTTGAATCTAAATCTTAGATCATACTTCCTTTATAATTACACACGCTTATTGGAACAGCATATGGTGAAAATATATAGAACTTTGCGATAGAAAAGAAAAGAAGAGAAATGCTGGGCTTTTATGTTGATTGCACCTGTATGGGGGCTTTATAAGCTTACAATCTGAATCATTTATAGATACAGACTCAACATAGCTCTAACATAACTAGTACTGCAAGGCTTTTTTTTTTTCATTTTTTTTCTTTCTGCTGACTAAATGATAGGCAAAGCAATTTTCAACAAATGTCTCCCAGGAGGCTGTCATCATGGAAGCCTTGTAATGTTCCATTTTAACCTTAGCACTGGCGTCTATCCAGAAATTATTTCGTTTATGCCAAACTGTTCTGCACAAGGCACTTGCTCTTGTACTATACGGGAAGAGAATAAACTTTAAAACTTCACGTTCCCTCCATCTTCCCATTGTTTTATCAGATCTTTTTCATCCATGTTCTTCTATGCTTATGAAGATGTAGCAAAAAGGAAATAGCAACATGTCCCTTTTTTTTCTTGGGGTAACCTCAATTTCATTATGGAAGGAGAAATTTGAAAACTCCCAGGTGGCTTAGGTGCCTAATTGCCATTTGTACCTTTCAGAATGTTTAGTGTCAGAATTTGATGATTACGAGAATAAATTCTACTTCATTATATCCAAGATGTTTTCTCTTTAGTAGTTTGGTTTGTTTTAAAACTCTTATATATGCCCTAGTGCAGGGACTCAGGTGGTAATATTATTGCCTTCTGTAAAATCTTTTTTAGTTGTTGTTTTATATATACCCAATAATCCTTTAGTGCGGGCTAAGCTTTTTAAAAAAAACAAACTAGAAGAGAAATGATCCCTTAAATTAAACCTGAATCTAGATTTTATTCAGGATCAAGTCATGAATAAGCTGGTGTTCAGGTCTGGTAGCTGTAAAGCCTCATAGATTCTCTATGCCCTATTTCCTAAAACTTGCACTCCTAAAATTCCAGCAAGCAAAGTAATTTGGAACTGAAGGTGTACATTTTAGCTAATCTCTACTGTGAAGTATAGTTGTCCTGTGTAACTAGGTAGAAGATACATTTTGGGTTAAATTAAGAAATTCTCCTTGAATTAATCTTCCCATGTGATCTGCATTTCTTTATCAGTAAACACTGTAATAACTTACGGGTAGAGATGAGCAGGTATTTGCACAACATTATGTTATCCCATACATATGAAATCTATGGTGATAGACTTGTTGGCAGTATTTCACATTGATTTTCACATAATGAAAATGCAGTTTTGAGTTATTCCACAACTCAAAAAAACATCATTTCCAAACTCTTGACAAATAGCCTCTTGCTCTGTTCTGTGCCAAGGTAGTCTGAACTGCAGCATGGTACAAATAACAGCTTCAGAGAAGACCATGCTGGTTAGTACTTTTATTGCTCCCATTGTGGCAAGGAGATTGTGTCTGTGTTCTTGCAGATCTTCTCAAAGACAGTATTCAGAGAAAAGATCTTACCTATAAATAATGCTTTGTGTTAGAAATTGATCCACTCCTTGAAATTGTTGTCATATCACAATGGCTCAGGCAGCCAATATTTTCAGCTCCTTCTTCTACAGAATTCTTTTTTTTTCTTTTTTCTTTTTTTTTTTAACCTCTCTCTTTCCATGAGAGGAACTTTCAGTCATGCATTAAATGATTTCTGGTTAGACAGTGCTTTACCACAGATAGGGCATTGGCCTTAGAGTCACCACACTAGATTCTGTTCTGAATTTGGCTATTGACCAACAGAACAACCCGCAACTTATAATTAGATTCATTTTAAGTATAGGTCAAAGTTGTTGCAGAAGAGCCAACTACTATTTGCTTAAGTATTTAAATATGGACAAGGAAGCCTAATTTGAAGCTTCCTGCTCTAGGAGTCTTGATCTCTGTGGTTTCTTTGGTTTTATTTCCCCTTCAGTTTCCAGTGTTCAGAGACTCAACTACACATAATTTACCCACTGTAAAGTCAAATATTTTCAATCGGTCAGTTCACTTACTAAGGTTACTGATGCCATTTTGTCCAGTATTTTTTCTGGTTGCGGTAGTGGAAACATAAAATTGTCTCAAGAACAAGGGCATTTGATAAGGGTCAAAGCAGTGGCCTCTGTTGCCAGAATCTTTAGAGCAATACAAGTAAAAAAAAACCCTAAACCACAACCCATGAACAACCATGGTATTCCAGTGGCTGAGACCTTATGCTATATAATAGTTCACAGAAAAATTCCCTCACATATCTGAAGTGTGGGAACAAAGAAATTAAGAACAGAATTCACAGGCACCCAAATTCTCCAGAGATGACCTTCTGAGATTTGGTAAGTGGAAAAATAAAACCATGTTTAGTAAAAATAGAAAGGAAAGGAGAATTCTAGAGTTCGACTTTATTTATTTAAGAGACTTCAAACATTTTGTAGTCAGAGAATTTCCCTTTCTTTTTCCCTTTCCCTGTCTGTTTCTTTTATGTCAGCGTGTTTGGTTCCTGTACATGATTTCTACTGCCTGAAGAGTATAATTCACCAAATATGGTTGGGGAAAAAGGCAAAGTTTCGCTAATAAGAATCTTACATAGACTATTAACTTAAAACTTCCAGGAGACATTATTAGTTCCAGGGATAAGGGTCAGGTCTCTTTGTGGATATATCTTCCGTTGGCTTTCAGCCTAACAGCTTTAGGGGACATTAGCTTGGAACTGAGCAATATAAGCAGAAACAAGTCTGTTGCTGCTGCCTGGTGGGAGCTCACAGATGCTTGTAATAAAAATTGTTAAAAATTGTTTCATTAGTTTGCAAAAAGCAGATTTCTTGGAATACTGTACCCTCTTTTGCCAGGAATATTTAATTTCTTTTATCTTCTGTATGTGATAAACGCAAGCAGAAGCTAGCTCACAATTAATTATGGTGATATATAGGACTTAAAATGAGCACTCAGCATTTTTCCATTTGCATGCTGAAAACAAAAGATAATTGGGTAGAAAACAATATGGCATTTAATACAACTGTTCCTTTAAGCAGCACATTTTTCCAAAAGATAAAGAGATATCAACCTTCTGGAATTACATAATATCATAGACATATAAGTAAAACTAATCAGATATGCCACGTGCCCTCATTTTGTAAGTGCAATAGCTCATTTAGCTGTTAGCAAAACCTTGCTTAGTGATGCATCAATAATTAGAAACTGTCACTATCTATATACGAATAACACTTTTTCTCCCTTTTGCTATTTTTTATTTGGAAAAAAAAAAATCACATATCACATTTCATCTGTCCTGGAGTACAAACATAGTTGGACACTTCAAGATGTCTATACAGAATTGTTAAAATATCGCCAAGTGTAGAGTTTTTATATTAACAATTACAAACATGTATTTTTATCCAGTAGGCATATATGAAGGTTTGCTCTTGAGGTAACACATCTCCAAAGCAGCCTACCCTATGTAGTGTTTAATTAATATACTTAGTTTTCATACAACTGAAAGCGTGTATTTTAGAACTGAAAAATATGTTATTTTCTTATGTTAAAGGAATATTTGTAGTTAAACCTGCTTAGAAGGTCAATGGCAAGCCATTTACTGGTGATTTTTTAGCAGACGGGCTTCTGTGAGCTCATAGCTGTTCATCCATTAGGGGGAATGGGCACAACGGAGGGCACAGAGAAGTTATGTCTGTCAGTACCTAAACTGCCAGAAATCATTAAACCACTGTAAGCATGGGCTGCAAACAAGATAGACAATCTTGCTAGATGATAGTTTTTCAGTATCCTTTTCTCTGCAGATCAAAAGTGTGTCCTTGCAAACCTACCCTGTTACAGATCACCTTTTATGAGGACACAATTCCTCTGTTCTCCAAGGCATGTGTTTTACATGCAACAGCACTTTGTGCATAGCCTTCTTCACTGGTTCTGTTGCAGCCTTTCAACTGAGCGGCAAAGGAGGGACAATATATCTAGATGTACAGATTTGGGGTCAGGCACATTGCATGAAACTACTTTTAATTCATATTTGGAAGCCTATCCTGTTCCTTTTAAAATTTGTTGCATAAAGAAAAGAATCTCAACTAAACTATTATTAAAGTGAGCAGATTTAAACCAAAGCTACTGCAAACTTTCCAACAGCTCTGTGACAGTGATATACATGCGTTAGTGACCTACCCGTGGACTCCAGTTGGAGTAGGTGGGAGACTTTCCCTTTTCCTTCAAAGAGATGTGTAAGTCGATAGTGCTGAACATTTTTTCATCCCATTTTTAATGCTTAGCTGGGCCATGATCATTCCTTGGTGGGATCTTTACTCATCTATGTAAAAACAATGGGGGAAGAGTAAGATTTAGCCTAAATGACATTATGTGAGTGACTCTGAGCCATGCTCTTCCACTAAAAATGATGGTGGTGCAAAGACTTGCTTGCCTGAAGCTAGGCAAGATCAAAACCCAAGTGACAATTAGATAACTCAGGTAAATGGAGATAAAACCGTTTCTCTGGGAGGCGCATAAAGCCTAGCGAACCCTCCATGCTGGGGAGAGCTGATTTAGGATATTTACATCTATTCAGATTTGTAAACAATAACCCTTAAAAAGAATTTGTTGACACTATTTTTTCAGTCTACTCGCTGTAGCCATTTCTCTGTGAACCAGTTTATTTATACCCATATGAACCCCGCATTTCGATATGGCAGTGCACCAAAATGTTCTGGGATAACTCCAAAGGTTATTTGGAAGCTCACAGCTAGTCCTCAGTGCAACTGTTCACATTACTTAATGGTGGTACATTCAGAGAGTATATCACACTACTTCTCCAAAGGAAGACTTGGCTCCCTATTCACTTGTGTGCCATTCAGGCTGGTCATACAAATTTAGGAAGCCCTCCTTGAGAGACAGCTAGCCTCAGATAGTGCTACAGAAGTGTGGATCACCTAAGGTATATTCCAGCCACTATTTAGCTGTAAATATCTGGGGACTGCATAAATTTTAGCTGGCACTAAACCAACACTAAAAGATTTGGTTTTAATATATAAACTAACTATTTCAAATTCTTTTTTAATGGAAATCTAAAATAATGAAATAATAGTGTCGGACTTGAGAAATTCCCAGTACAACTTACTCACCTGTTCCAAATTCCTACTGTCTCCAGGCTGGTGGGATTTCAAAACTTGATTGAAAGACCAGCTGCCTGAATTTATAGGAAAGCTATTAAAGGTGCATGATGTCATGGACTCACATGCATACATATATGTATGGATAATTGGATGACTGTAAGAATATGGACATAGTCCCTTTGTCTCAGATGGTTCCATGACACACAGTGCCAAGACATTCACTCCCACACATGGGCTCTGGAGGAGAAATTTCCTTTTCCTGCTGCTGTATGTAAAAATATGAGAGAGGATTTTTTTTTTAAAGCAATGCTGTTTGTTATTCACAATCCGTAAATATTTATGGGCTGTAAGAAAATACACCTGCTACTTATTGCTGCATGTGAAACAAAAGCACAGAAAAGAAAATGCTATAAAACAAAGGAGATGCTGAAATATATTTTATCAATTACTGATAAGTACTAGAAGTTAAAATTAAATTTTCCAGAGACAAGATTAAAAACAGATAGCAGTGGAGTTAAACCCATGCCATTGAAGAACCTGGCTCCAAAGGCCCTACTTAGTAGAAGTCATAAAGAATGACTACAACATTCTCAAAAATGGATGACAGTTGAGTGGATTGGAAAAGTAAACTCTTCTCAGTACGTTTTCAGAGATGATTATGGGTAATCTGTGTAGACAAACCTGCTTGAGGAATCCCTTTTATTACAAAGCTAAGGGGATTTTATGATCAGGCTCATATGAATTGGTATATGACTGTGCACCGCTTTATAGATTAATCTGAGATCTCTCTGAGAGATCTCTTGGTTTAGATGGGCTGTGTCTACATTGCATTCAGTGTGCAAACATTTGAATTAAATTTGGATTTCGGTGCCATGTAGCCTCAGTGGCGTGCAAAATTGACTGGACTGCAAAAGTACATCTGGGAATTTGGGAAAAAACCTTTTTTGAATGCTAAACTTTTACTGTCTTGGCTACATGATTCTCAATACCAAAACTAGCTATTTGAAGCATTCGGGAGAAAATGTGTTTATTTTTATTAATGAAATGCCTACATGAAGAATTCATAATGTTTACGAGGATGAAAATGGTTAGGTAAAATTAAGCTATAATGTTATAGTAAGATATCTTCTCAGTTAGGAGTCTCATAAAAGAAAGCTTTTTTTCTCCCCAGATGTTAACATGACCCATAGGTCAGAGACAGCTGTTTGCTGTCTCTAAGGTAAACACAGTCATTTCCTACCCAGGTTTTCTGTAGATGGAGCTGGTGGAGTGCCATTTTGTTGCAGTTGTTGCCATTTCTAGTTAATGTGGATAGTCCTGCTTGTATTTTATGAATAACAGAAGACAATACTGTGTGTGTCTTGTATCTCTTCCAATGGCAACAAGAATGATTGCAGTGTTTCAAAATCTATTGTGCAGTAAAGGAGCAAGAATATGCTGTGATTATCACTTTTCATTGCCAGGAGCATCGTATAAACTGATTTGAAAACTTCCTTGAGTTGTTCTTGTCTCGGCTTCTAAATGTTTGCAATGGCATCTAATAGCTTTACAGTAGTGCAGTGCTTCTGACATGGCAAACTCCAGTCCAGGTCCAGACCACAGGCAAATTTTGCTTGGAATTGCCTCTGTTGTAAGTGTGTGATGCCTGTAACTTTCCCATGGGAAAACCTATATTTTTTACGTGTGACATCGGGAGAAGCTCCCGCAAAGTGACAGAGCTCTGAGCTTTGACATCAGCTTGAAGTTTTTTTTAGCAGGCCTGGTAAAGTTGGAGCTGGCTCATTGCTTTCCGCTGAGCAGACTGTGGTAAGGTCCGAGCAGACCTTGGTAAAAATTACTGGATGCTGGCAAAATTAGCTTGTGGGCCTTGGAAAATATTAATTGAGTAGTCTTCTAATAGTACATTGTAATTCAGCTTAAAGAGCTTAATCAGAATCTATTACATGCTGCTAAAGTGGCTCAATAATGGAGGGCTGATTCATAACCATCATAATCACTTCATTGCACTTTTAGTTTAGATCTATTTTTCTTCTTGCTTTAGTGCTCAATAGAGTCTTCATAGCTAGAAAATCCTTTGAATTAAATGTTTGTAATATTAAAATTTTGGGTTGTACCTATGAAATAATGAAATAGTAAAAGACTTAATTGAAGGGCAGTGCACTTCAGTGTTACTGCTTTACTTGCATTTGTGGTGTAAAAAGACTTTCTGACCAGTATACTGACATTTATATTTAAATCTTTTCTATCATCTTGGAAAATCCTGGAGTTGGACATTTTTGGGGAACTGTCTTTCATTTTTTAGAACGTTTTCCTTGCTGTACTGCTCTAAAAACACTGGCTTCCCGTATTGTCTGAGCTGATCAGGAGTTTGAAAACACTGCTGAATTGTAAAATAGAATATAATAATACTCATTTCGCTCCTTTCCAAAAAATCTTTTGCCCCAAGTAAGGTGTGGCAACAATCAGAAGTGTAGCTGGAGATCCCTCTGGTGTCCCCGGGGGAGCAGCTGGTGAAGCTTAAGAAACTGCTGGGCTCAATTATTCTTACTACTCCTTTGCTGGATGTTACCTTTCCCCATAGCTGAACTTCTGTAAGAGGTCATGGGATGATTCTGAGTCTTTTTTCTGTAGAGCTAACTTTGAATTAGTACTGCAGGGTGATTTCATATGAAAGACACATAATCCATTATAACGTCTCTTCTGTAGGGGTCATGTCAAGTGCCTTTTGTGGGTGACAAACCGTTAAGTCACTATAGCTGTTTCTGGAATTATTGTATATCCATGCTCAAATAATTTATCTGGAAAATGGTGATTATATGATATTGAATTTGGCCTGTTCTTGTAGTCTTTGTTCAGGTTTCATGTCTTCTGTTGTTGGCTCAGTAGCAATGTCCAAATGTGCAGCCAAAAGACACAGTGTTCAGGGGGGCTCAGCTGATGACCATCACCCTTGCTTGTTCTTTAGGGAAGGCAGAGCGGTCTGATCAGCAGACCTTAGTTCAAGGCTTTAAATATGCCACTGATTTACTGACTGATATCTCTGCCTCAGCTTATCCATCTGTTTGATGGGAATAAAATCACTTCAGCTTTCCTCCAGATCAAATTGTGTGTGAAGCTTTTTATAAAGAACTTTGAATATATGCATTGCTATGTAAGCAATGTAATGTACTATGGTATTACATTGGGCCAGAATGGATTAATTTAATTAATTAATCTTTATTTAAATCATGGCTTAAAAGTAGCCTCTATTTGCATAATTGATTTAAATTTTGCTTTGTGTGTTACTGTCTCATGATTTTTCTAAAGAAAATTGATTTTTAGTTGTTAGTAAGCATTGATTTTCAATGAAATACACAGTGGATTAAACTGATTATTTCTGTTTAGGAGGAGAGGGTTGTGGGGGTTTTTTGTGTTTGTTTGCTTGGGTTTTTTCAAATCTTTGAAGATGTCACTCTTGTAGAATGATTTGCTTGTACTAGTTTAAGAGAAAAAACTCCAGGCAGGAGCAGCAGAACCACTCTGGACAGAATAAGAAGTGGCTCAATTATGATGCTTACTTCCTTTTTCAAAATAAAGTTAAATATTCTGCTGTTTAACTGCAGGTGAAAGGAAGCAGAAGATTTTAAGAAGAGATACCCGAGTAAGCGTGACAGAGTTGTGTTTTGGAAGGGAAGAAACAAAGATATTTGTATATTCAGCATTGTGGTGGCATGTATGAGGCTTTGAGGGAAGCAGAAAAACAATAAGGAAATATTAAGTCAGTTTGTAGGAAACAGAAAGGAGCAGAAAAGGAGAGAAAAAGTGTGAAAAAAATAATTAAGAGTGGAGATGTACAAGACTTTGGAAGTAAGAGTCAGGACCTTGAGCTTAATACAGGAAGTAATGAGTAACTTCACGTAACTTTTTTTAATGGGTGACCATAGTGATATGGTCAATGCAGGCAAGGAGGGTAATTATTTTAGCAGCTGTATTTTACATTTTACATTGGAGCACGGGGAAGAATTTGCTGTAACTGATGCAAGTAATGTGAAGTCTTGGACAAAGATTTTAGTGGAAGGATTGGAAGGGAGAGGGTGGATATTGGAGATATAGAAAAGTACCGATAGGATTTGATGACAGCTTGAGCTGTGATCAAGTGATGGAGAAGAGAGTTGAATGGACCATGAAATTTGAAATCTAGAAAATTGAGAAAGATAGTGGTATTGTCAACAGTAATGGCAAGGAGGTGAGAATTGGAAGAAAAGATAAGAAGTTCAATTTTCAAGAGGCTGACTTTGACATCAAAATTGTGTGTTTGAGAAGCAGGCAAAGAAGTGAGATAGCCTGCAACGTAGGGGAAATGAAAGATGCAAGTGAAGATCGGTGATTCATCAGTGTCAAAATGGTGCTGGAAGCTGAAGGCAGGTGAACTCACTGAGAAAGGAGTAGGGAGGAGGACTTGGACTTTGCACTGGCTATCAATGAAAACAAAAGGAAGAAAAAAGAAATGCTGACCTGTCAAATCTACAGTGGACAACCATGGTGGGAAAGAGGAGCAAATACCAAGTATTATATAGCTGCTCCACAAATCAAATACAAAAATGAAAATCTTATCGAAGATGGAGTTTGGAAGGGAATTGTAAATGGAATATTTAGAATAATTATGGAGCCTGAAGACAAAAAACCCCAAAGTGCATATGCACTATACCTGAAGAGACAAGAGAAGAAGTATTTTATAAGTAGAAGACCTTCTCCATTACATATGTAATTGAAATGCTGGTTTCTGATTTTTAGGAGAAGGAATCTAGATTAATTAGTGGAAGCCCAAATGGGACATCCTGACATTCCATTCTTGCTGCTTAGAAGTGTCCTTAGATTTTGGTATAATTATTCTATCCAATGCGTAGGATTCATTCCTCAGGTCAGGTTTAACTTGATTCAGGTTATTACCATTGGGTGAGTAGAAAAAGATGTCAGATGTTGCTATCAACAAGTAGATAAAGAACTTCTAAATTTTCCTTCCATGATTCAACCACTTTATTTTCAAATATAACTGTAAGCTATTAGCAAATCTTGTATTATACACTAGAATAAATCAAAACTCTCACTTAGCAATGTTAAGATGATGTAAGAATTGAAGACTAAGGTTTTCAAATGTGAGTAGAGACTTTTTCTGTTTCAATTTCAGAATATTTTTTAAAATATATTTTAAAAGGGCCTTCACTTCTGTAAGTGGATACTGAGAAAATCAGGCTGCTTCGGCAGTGTCTACTAGGCACTTTTTGCCATGTGTAACATACCCCAAATCACTATGTTTTAAAAACTCTTGCTATGCTTTCAAAATCTTAAAAACCTTTCCTTTTCTGATAGTTCATTGTATTGGAGGGAGCAGTGCGGATACACTGCAATACTGGACTGAGTTCAGGTGCTGCACTGGGTGTTGCTAATGAAACTGGAGCTTTTTTGCCTTGCTATGCAAAACACAATGTCGGTGCATACGCTTGTCTGTCTTGGGTGCTAAGTTCCTCCCTGAGATCCTTTTCTTCGGCAGCACAGGCAAGAATTCCTGGGTTTTATCATAAATTGTAAACAGTCACCAGCTCTTTACATGCATGAAAATAATTTGATTAGAGGCCTTTGAGAGAAATGTACATGTATTATCTTTAATTTATGAAGCAAGTACATCTTAAAGAGCATTTACATGATCAGTTCCCGCTAAGTCTCAGATACCTTATGGCAGGACTTTTGAACACATCCAATAAATCCGTAATTCCTTCTGAGACACTAAATATTATTTTTAGTTTAAACATTGGGAAAGAAATCATTTTTTAAAGCTTATTAAAATGTTATATGAATATTTTTCAAATATAATTTATATTATCACTGGTGCATAACCTTTCAAATGAATAATTCATGGCAGTGAGTAGTCACTTTTGATAATCTATAGTGGTATATTATGTTGGTTCTGCTGAGAGATTAACACTTATGGCCTAAGGAATAAAACTGGAGAATCTAATCCATTTGTTTGCCTATTCACAGTGACAGATATTTTCTTAAATTAAAACCTATTAGTCTGAATTCTGAATCTTAAAATTGAATCTGTTTTAGCTCATTTTAGACTTATAAAACAGGATTATGATATATAACATATTGCAAGCAAAGAAGTATGCAGACTATTGATTTTCAGCACAGTTTTCCTATCATAGACAATGAAGAATGTTTCTAACAAAAATTTATAGGATATTAAGCAGAGAAATGGTTTCAAAAGGCTATTGGAAGATGCAGGAAATGGGATAGACCCTGTCTGTTAATAATTGGGTGTTATAATTTTTCTGAAAAGCACCTGAATTTGAAATGGTTTTTCATCACACATTATGATGGCACATCTAATACAAAAGTAAGCAAAAATGTAAATGCTATTTTAGTAATATTAGTTATGTTATAAAAGTATGCATTTAACTATAAATAGTTACCTAGTGGAAGTTAAGGTTTACCAGGGAAAACAGTGGGATATATGCAAATGATATCATTTATGTCTGTTTAACTTCTTCCATTTCTGGTCAATTAAATTTTAACTTCTGTAACTGAGAAATGTTAGTGATGTACATTATTGCCTTTGTTGGTTGGTTTTTGGCTGGAAGCAATGGGGCACCCACTGGTATTGTCTCCTGGCAGATACTGTGCAGTACTGCATAAATTTGCCAAATTTAAGGAATACGCAGATGCTTCTGCGTGGTGGGACAGGGAGATACTAGAGCCCTGGACCAAAAGATGGTTTTAGGAAGCACACTTCAGCAGTAAGGGGGAGGCTTAGGGAAAGCTTTTTTTCTGTTTAGATGTTAAGGAAGCTGCCTCATGTGAATTAAACCCCTTGTTCATCAACACCTTCCTCTTCACCTCATGGTGTGGGCAATGAAAACAACCCAAACGTGCAAATATTGATCTGCTTGAAAAAGTATCAAGGTAGATGGAGACTGAGTCTTGCAGCAGGGACATGTTCAGAAGACATGGATGTTGATTAAGGTACATAAGCTAATAATAAAAACCAACTGCTTGTTGATCTAAAAAAAACTCCAACAAACCAAAACAAAAACCCCACAACACAAACACTTATTTTCTTGCATTATGCACTTTTGAAGAGACAAGTCTTTATGGTTTTCACTATGAGGTAGCCTGTCTAAACAATATTGTAAATAGCCCTCAAATCAGTTGCTTTAAACACTTTTAGTTCCAACAGTTAAGACAAGTGGCAAATTAGAGAAAAATACAAGATTATATAGTTAGTGGAGCTGCACCTGCCGAAATTGATTGTGAATTTGGTCATAAATGAAGTTGGACAGACATTTGGGGAGGGGGAACTTTTTAGGACATGCTCCCAGCATACAAGTGACTTTCAAGCATAATGTAAAAAAATCCATTTCCTTTTAGGAAATAGTGGCTATTAAAACCACTTTTTAAAAAAGACATATTATATGAAATGTGGTTTTGGGTTCATTCTTGGAAAAAAAAGTTGCCCCTTTTTGGCACCTTATTATGGGAACTATGGTACCTGATAGAAGATATAATAGCTATCTAAACCTTTAATTTGAAAAAGGTATGCTGCTTATATTCCACAGCATAGAAATTGCATGTCAGTTTAGTTTTGAACAAAGTAGGTGGCCAAGTCATACAAGAACCAGGTAGCTACATCAGTATTGGAATTGATATACTGTGTAGTTCAGCAAAAGATCTTTCTATTAATTTATCTCTTCCTTTGTCAGAAATGCTTTGAATAACCTTGCAAACAGCCTGTTACAACAGGCTCCCACTTTTACTGGATGAACAGGGAACAATCTCTGGAAGTTGGTTTGTATTGTATGTAGTGCAGCTATTACAGGACCCTGGGTAAAATGCCAGGATTGTATAAGTCTGCTAATATTAATAAATCATTCAAAATGTACGGGTTTGTTGTTTTTTAAATGTCAAGTAAAGGCTGTGATTTAATTACCACAAAGTATTTCATAAAGGAACAAATTTTATTCTATAAGATATTACTTTAATAAGCAATGAAAAGGTAATTAAATAACTTGAATCTGTTTTCTGAACCAGAACTGGCATTCAATGTACACTTGAAAACTACTGGCAGAAGAGATGAAGCAGGTACTGTTGTAAGTTTTGCATAAAGAACAAAAGCTAAAGTTTTTTTAAACTGGATCAGAAGGATAATTAGAATTACCATTGGGTCACTGTCCTGCCTCTGCAAACCCCCCTTCCCCAACCTGATAAAACTTTTGAGTACAGTCCCTGATCATATGCTAAAAGAGAAATCCTCCTCTTTTAAAAAAAAAAAAAATCTGTATTATTTGTGAGTCTGGTCTAATGTGCCTAAATCAGAAGTAAATGTATAATTAACCTTTTTTCATGATAAATTAACATTAATTTTCTTAGGATTAGTGGGAAATAGCACAATATAGGGCAGGTTTAGCATTCACAGTAACTGTCACATGGGACCTTTAACACTCTTACAGGATTAGTGCAGCCAGTGATTCATCCTGTTACCATGCACACAGAAATAGTGTGCAGCTTCTGACCATCAAAGAGGCTTTCCTAATTATCAGCTTTTACAAGGGAGCATAGAAAGATTAGAATATAAATATGAGGAAGATGGCTTCAGAGTTCTTGCGGGAACAAGATAAAATGCACTCTTTCCCCAGCGAGTGGTTCGATTTTGAATGAAATTTTGCAGTATTGTTTGAGAACCCATCATTAGGAAGATAATGAATGAAAAGGCCTGTTGTTAGGCCTAAGTGAGTGTGCTGTCTGTATGTCTGTCCCTCTCTCTTTCTTTTACAAGGGCATTTCTTCCTTGTCTTACTAATCTGAACATTCTTTATGCAAGGAAAAAGACGAATAATTTTTGAAGAGTCGGAAAGAACAGTTGAATTTGCAAAGCATTGGTTGAAAGTGTACAGCTTTGATGATACTGAGAAACAGGCCAGCTCTGTTTAGGTACTGAAATACAGATTCAGTGCGTAATTTTTGGAATCCAAGAGCCCAGAAGCAGAATTCTTTTGCTTAAACACTTGAACCAAGATAGGAAATGAAAATACAGTTGCTTTAGAAGCATCGTTCTGGTAAGTCATATTAGCCGCCAGAAACTCCTCCCCGAGCTGTGCTGTGATTCATGTTTCTCTGCAGCCTGCCAGAGAAAACTGTGGTTCAAGAGTTAAGGACGGACGTGGTCTGCCCTACCTGACGCTGCTCCCCCAGAGCGTGCAGGCACACAGCGATTGCGGCTCAGCGGAGGTAACGTGCTAAAATGTTGTGTAATGTGCAACTCGATTGTAGATCTGAGTCCATAGATGAAAGAGAAATTTTTCAAGCAACCCACTCTACTTTACGTAGATGTAAAAATTTATTGTCTGTAATACAGCAACCCTGACCTGCTAAGCTGGTGCTCCTTTGTGCCTCCTTTGCTAAATATCAGCCCATGGAGGAGGAAATGTGGAACTGCAGCACCTGAGCAATACCTCAGGAAGACGAAACATGCTTATGCATGTAATGCACTCTTAATATATCGAATAAACCCTTTTACAACCTGGTGAGCTCTGCTTCGTAACTCAGAAAGAAAAATCAGTGGGGATCGTGGCTCCTCTCTGAATATAAGAGACTCTGGATTGTTTGGGCCATTAATCCACGTCGGCCACCAGTCATCTGCATTCTCCTGGACACATTCCCTTTTGCATGCAGAGTTCTTGTCCATGTAGATTTCAAGAATTTAACAGATTAGTCTGGGTTTTGTGGATGTCCTAGAAGTTTAGATGCTACTGTGTAGGCTGCCATATGTCCGTAAATCTCAGACATCTGGCAGTCCAGCTGGAACTGGTGTGCACATAAGATCTCGTATAGCCCTGCACAGCAAACACTGGGAGGAGCTGGATTCCCTCCCTCCACATGTGCTACATGGTTGACTTGTGCACGGAAATGTCCTGAGCTGTTGGACTGGTTAATTGCACATGGACAGGAGTACCTGTAATCTGTTTTTCTTCATGGTTTTCTTTTTTTCCCTAAACCCTGCTACTTTGTGCAGGACAGCCTGCGTGAATTTAAATAAATAAGGTAAAAACGTTTGTTCATATGTAATATATATGTGGGTTCAGGCCTTTGGAGGCCATGTATTTGAATATGTAGGGCTGGATTCTGATTTTACAGACTGTAAATTCAGAGCACCTTTTGGATCTCAGTGCAGTTTTTCTAGATTTACATCTTAGCAGCACAGATCAGCATGGGAACGGCTCAGTGGGACCTTTTTTCCCCTTTCTTTTGCTATCCTGAATATTCACCTTTACCAATATTCATGAAAACCAAGAAGGTTGAACTTGTATGGTGTGTGTTGAAAACAAGCCTTTTTGTGCTTAATGTATATTGGAGGAATTGTTCAAGAACCATTTATCCGTAGATTGTCACTGCAATGCTTTCAAGGACAGTTTCATCTTGGGTTATCGGCTGTTGTAAGTGCCAGTTGCACAAAGGCATTTTTAACTTGTGCGCTCAGTTTGCTTTATAGTCAGATTTTGCATTCATGAACAGATACAATTTGCTTATTGTTTGGAACAGTTCCTTTCCTTTCATGTAAATTCTTCATCTTCTCTTAGACTGCCATACCTCTATTACATGTCAAACAAGAATCTGATCATAGGGCAAGATGCCTATATGTGAAATAGAAATTGAGTGTAGGTTGGGGCAGCTGGGTTCCGTTGTCTTTTAAAATACAAATTACATGGAAAGTAAAAAGTGTTCAGCATGTATGTTCTGCTAGAGGAAGGCTATAGAACTGCAGCTTTCTAGGTAGATCCCCTCTGAATTTTGCACAAGGTAAAACCTACATATAAATATGAATCCTGATAATATGAAGCTAATTCATATGAAACCTAAATGGTTGCATGAGGTTATTTATGTAATTATCTGCAAACCCACAGAAACACCTACACATAAAGTTCAGCACTTTGTATATGGATGTATAGGGTAAAGGTCTTCATCTTCATCTTGTAGTGCCAAGGAGATGGTGGCTTTGTGTTGTAATTAAAACTTTATAATACCAAGAAGAAATTACTGTGCTCCAATCCGAAAATTCATTGTGCAGCTAAATGCTTCTCTTTGCATAGAAACTGTTTATAATTAATAATCTGTTTGATGGATTATTAGTGCCAGACTGGATTGGCATCTGCACTTTGGACATGATGTACCTGATTGTACTAACAAGTTATAACAACATGTATCAACTACTGTAATTATCATATTGCTGCTGTTTTCTACAGATGTAAAGATACATAATTCAAGCTGACAAGCCCAAAGATTTTATTGGAATGACCTATGATACCCTAACTTCTCATTAATATACAGCCAAATGCACAATATCAATTAAGTATAAGATACAACCTCAGGGCTTCTTAACATTAGTAGCAGTTAAAATTAATAATGCAACAGAAGTTCTTACTATTTTATTTTCCTACCATGTTGAAATGAAGAACTTTGCAGTATAAAAGCTTTCTTAAAAATGTGTGTTTTTAAATAGTCAGTTCTTTTTTGTGTTTTCGATTTTTACATTAGTATGGAGTAGGAGTAAATAGCATTTAAAATGAAGCCATTGTTTATTCACAAATCAAATAAGCTACCGACAGCTGCCCTAGTGGCTTCCTCATTCACTTAAATTAATGCCTAAGGCCTTGGGGTGAATAGTCTTCTGGGGAGAATGTGGGCATTTATTTTCGATTTCCATTCAATGTTGGGTCTTTTAATGCCAAATCCTATTTAATGTGCACATGTTATGTTGAACTGTGTGCAAATTTATTCAATGGACCAC